>NC_079192.1:248378873-248696373 GCF_029499605.1 Hyla sarda
GAAAAATGCAAGCAGAACAGAGAAAAGGTGAGAAGAGCAGAGGAAAGGGGAAGGTTGAGCCAAGAAAGGGGATATAAGAGCAGCAGATAAGAGGAAGGAGAGCAAATAAAATGGGAAGAAGAAACAACAAAATGGGACAGAGCAGAAAAAAGGGGAAGAGGAGCAGAGAAGGAGAGAAAAGGGTAAGGGAGAAGAAGGAGAGCAAAGAAAATGGATATTAGAGCAGCAGATAAGAGGAAGGAGAGCAGCAGGAGAGCAAATACAATGGGAAGAAAAGACAGCAAAATGGGATGGAGAGCAGAAAAAATTGGAAGAGGAGCAGAGGAAGGATAGCAAAGGGAAGGGGAGCAGAAGGACAGCAAAGAAAAGGGGAATGAGAGCAAAGAAAGGGGAAGGAGAGCAAAAAAAGGGGAAGAGGAGCAAAGAAAAGGGGAAGGAGAGCAAAGAAAAGGGGAATAAGAGATGAGAAAAGGGAAGGAGAGCAATACAAAGTTGACTCCTTGGCTGACATCAGAATTGAAGTTTTAAGCCAATCCAATGCTTTCCTATGGGAAAGCACTGTGATTGACTGAGATCATCAATTTAGATTATGTCAGCAAATTTGGCGCATCAAGCACTGGCGGACTTGTGCAACTCTAGAATTAAGGTACCTTTTTTTTAAATTTTAAGGGGATGTAGGGTGCTAAATAGTTTACCACTATAGGGTCAGGGATACACATTTGTGTTCCTGATTCTATAGTGTTCTTTGAATACCCTGTTGATAACTTTATTTAAGTTTTAGGAGACACAGTAGTCAAACACTTTTTTTTTAATCTATACCCAATGTTTGTGCATAGATATTTTGTAGAATAATTCAATTAGAAAAATAAGATTTGAAGAGCTGTGAATAGAGAGGTTATGATATATATTAAAGTTTGCCTTAAAATATGCAATTTATACAGTTAATTTTAATATTGCCTGCTTACTTTTTTTTCTTCTTTTTATCGCGCTTGGGGGGCATCAGATTTATTTTCGCCTAAGGCCTCAAAAAGTCTAAAGACGCCTCTATGTGGAGGTGAATGGAGACTCCTCAAGATGGTTTTCTCTATCTTTGTTAATCTGTATTAAAACAAATATGAAATTAAAAAAGTATATATTATTTAAAAAAAATATAAATAAAAAGAAGAAATCTGCAACAAAAAGAAAAAAAAAACAAGAAAAATCTTGGTAGTCTGTATTGATGGGGTTGCAAAGCCATAAAACAGGAGTGGTACCGGGACTAAATCTTTTGAGGATTGAGCACTACCATATGCTGCGGTGTGGTGGCTTCTGCGGCTGAATGCATCGGTGTGCAGTTCCAAAGGGGGTGTATGAATAGTGTCGACGGTCTTCCTCTCTGTTGCCAGCTGTTGGCATAAGATATGCTGTGTTATTTCATAGTCAGAGGAAAAAATGTAAAATTAGCTTTTTTTCCCACATGCTTTATTTGTGGGTCATATTTCTGGTGCATCACTTCCTAAATGGAGGAAATGTGCCCATATTTTAACACGCTTTTTGTCTCGGGCTGGGCAGTACCCAAACTTAGGTCATATTTTGTTGCCTGACCGCTTGATAGGACCCAGAAGGAGAAGAATGCCCTTTGGCTTTCAAGACATCATTATGTGAATTATAGACCCCAATCTTTGCCTGCAAGATTGGTCCTTGGTCGGCTAGCAGTGACATGCAGCTGTCTGTGCATCAGTTGAAGTTCCTAATTAGAGATGAGCGAATTGAAGCTGATGAACCCAAATTCGTTACGGGGCATCTTAAATGTCGGATCCACATGTCATGGCAAGGCGGGAAGGCAGGTAGGTGGGATGACCCTGAATCACATGCAGGATGCAGCCTAACAGCTGCCAGTTACCTCTGTGATGTCACAGCCCTATATAATCAGCAGCCATATAGCTGTATTCTGTGTCGAATCTGCTGGTTATACTAATCTGTAGACGGTATAAAACCCAGCAGTCCATTCCTAATAGTTTGTGAGAGAGTGCAATTTTGGATTTAGTACACAGCGACTGTGTACTGCTGGTATTGTGCAAAAATATGTTTTTTTAACCCCTTAAGGACACAGCCCATTTTCACCTCTAGGACGCAGCCCTTTTTTGCACATCTGACCACTGTCACTTTAAACATTAATAACTCTGGAATGCTTTTACTTATCAATCTGATTCCGAGATTGTTTTTTCTTGACATATTCTACTTTAACATAGTGGTAAATTTTTGTGGTAACTTGCATCCTTTCTTGGTGAAAAATCCCCAAATTTGATGAAAATATTGTAAATTTTGCATTTTTCTAACTTTGAAGCTCTCTGCTTGTAAGGAAAATGGATATTCCAAATATTTTTTTTAACCCTTTAGGTGTTTCACAGGAAAAGCAGCAAAGTGAAGGAGAAAATTCAAAATCTTCATTTTTTACACTTGCATGTTCTTGTAGACCCAATTTTTGAATTTTTACAAGGGGTAAAAGGATAAAATTTATACTTGAATTTGTAGCCCAATTTCTCTCGAGTAAGCACATACCTCATATGTCTATGTAAATTGTTCGGCGGGCGCAGTAGAGGGCTCAGAAGCGAAGGAGCGACAAGGGGATTTTGGAGAGTACGTTTTTCTGAAATGGTTTTTTGGGGGCATGTTGCATTTAGGAAGCCCCTATGGTGCCAAAACAGCAAAAAAAAAAAAACATGGCATACTATTTTGGAAACTAGACCCCTTGAGGAACGTAATAAGGAATTAAGTGAGCCTTAAAGGAGTACTCTGGAGCAAAGTTATTTTATGGCATTGCACAGCTAGCACGAAGTTATATAATAAAGTCAATTACCTCAGTAGTCTCGCTTGCACGCATCCTTGACTTTTACGATATCCGGAAGTACAGCTTGTCTGCCAGAATTATGAATTTCGTTCCCCGACCGCAGCCATCTTTGTAACGAAACGTCACCACTCTCAGTCTTCTCCTCTCTAAGCCTGCCCCCCTCACCGCGATCCAGTCACTCCCATCCTTTGCATATTCATATAGTCTTCGTTTGCACAGCCGTCATTGGCTGGGCTGTGCAAACGCGTCAGAATATCCTCCGCCAATCAGCGTGATCCGGCCGCGCGTGCGCACATACCATCTCCTTTGGACCGGACATGGGATAACTGTAGGATACTATCAGCGCGATCTAGGCGCGCGTGCGCACATGCAATCTCGCCGGGACCGGACGTGATAATTGTAGGCGAATGATATCCCTGATAGTTACGCTGGCGTAACTAACAGGGATATTCTACAAACGACTTAGTAACTTTTTTTTAGCATATAGCTATATCTACGCTGGGAGCCGAGTGCAGCGGTGGAGCTCCCTTTCATTGGTGCAGGGGAGTGGAGGGGGAGGGAGACAAAGATGAAAGGGGTGTGTTTAGGGGTATGTGCGGCAGCGGGGGCGTTTTTATTAAAATTATTAGGTAAGAGAGAGGGGAGGGGTTGAGGAAGAGGGAGGCACAGAGGGACAGGAAATTGTAGCAAGGCAGCATGGGGGATGACGATTTTTACGTCATCCTCCACACCACCATAACCAGGAAGTAGCAGAAAATACGTGGCCCCGCAGTGGGAGAATGGCTGGACCGATTTCAGAAATAAGTACATGCGCAGAGAGGTACAGCCAAGGGGAACATTTGGGGGGTATACATTTTTAAATCAGAGTACTCCTTTAATACCCCACAGGTGTTTCACGACTTTTGCATATGTAAAAAAAAAAAAATTTCACTAAAATGTGTGTTTCCCCCCCCAAAATTTGTAACCCCATCTCTTCTGAGTATGGAGGTACCCCATAAGTTGACCTGAAGTGCATTACGGGCGAACTACAATGCTCAGAAGAGAAGGAGTCATATTTGGCTTTTTGAGAGCAAATTTTGCTCGGGGGGCATGTCGCATTTAGGAAGCCCCTATGGTGCCAGGACAGCAAAAAAAAACGACATGGCATACCATTTTGGAAACTAGACCCCTCGGGGAAAGTAACAAGGGGTTAATTGAACCTTAATACCCCACAGGTGTTTCACGACTTTTGCATATGTAAAAAAAAATATTTTTTTTTTTACCAAAAATGCTTGGTTTAGCAAAAATTTTACATTTTTAAAAAAGGTAATAGCAGAAAATACCCCCCAAAATTTGAAGCCCAATTTCTCCCGATTCAGAAAACACCCAATATGGGGATGAAAAGTGCTCTGCTGGCGCATTACAGGTCTCAGAAGAGAAGGAGTCACATTTTGCTTTTTTGAAGCAAATTTTGCTCTGGGGGCATGCCGCATTTAGGAAGCAACTATGGTGCCAGGACAGAAAAAAAAAAACACATGGCATACCATTTTGGAAACTAGACCCCTTGGAGAACGTAACAAGGGGTAAAGTGAACCTTAATACCCCACAGGTGTTTCACGACTTTTGCATATGTAAAAAAAAAATTATTTTTTTTACACTAAAATGCTTGTTTTCCCCCAAATTTTACATTTTTACAAGAGATAATAGCAGAAAATATCCCCCAAAATTTGTAACCCCATCTCTTCTGAGTATGGAAATACCCAATAAGTGGACGTGAAGTGCACTGGGGGCGAACTACAATGCTCAGAAGAGAAGGAGCATCATTGAGCTTTTGGAGAGAGAATTTGGCCATGTGCATTTCCAAAGCCCCCCCGTGGTGCCAGAACAGTGGACCCCCCCACATGTGACCCCATTTTTAAAACTACACCCCTCATGGAAGGTAATAAGGTGTGCAGGGATAATTTACACCCCACTGGCATTTGACGGATCTTTGGAACAGTGGGCTGTGCAAATTAAAAATTTTATTTTTCATTTTCACAGACCCCTGTTTCAAAGATCTGTCAGACACCTGTGGGGTGTAAATGCTCACTGTACCCCTTGTTACATTCCATGAGGGGTGTCGTTTCCAAAATGGGGTCACATGTGGGTATTTATTGTTTTACACTTATGTCAGAACCGCTGTAAAATCAGCCACCCCTGTGCAAATCACCAATTTAGACCTCAAATTTACATGGTGCACTCTCCCTTCTGAGCCTTGTTGTGCGTCCCCAGAACACTTTGCGCTCACATATGGGGTATCTCCGTCCTCAGGAGAAATTGCGTTACAAATTTTGGAGGCTTTTTTTCTTTTACCGCTTGTGAAATTTTAAAGTGTGGGGCAACACCAGTATGTTAGTGTACAAAAATGTATTTTTTTTTGCACTAACATGCTGGTGTAGACCCCAACTTTACCTTTTCATAAGGGGTAAAAGGAGAAAAAGCCCCCCAAAATTTGTTAGGCAATTTCTCCCGAGTACGGTGATACCCCATATGTGGCCCTAAACTGTTGCCTTGAAATACGACAGGGCTCCAAAGTGAGAGCGCCATGTGCATTTGAGGCCTAAATTAGGGATTTGCATAGGGGTGGACATAGGGGTATTCTACACCAGTGATTCTCAAACAGGGTGCCTCCAGCTGTTGCTAAACTCCCAGCATGCTTGGACAGTCAATGGCTGTCCGGAAATGCTGGGAGTTTTTGTTTTGCAACAGCTGGAGGCTCCGTTTTGGAAACACTGCTGTAGGATACGTTTTTCATTTTTATTGGGGGGGAAGGGGTGGTGGGGGGGGCAGTGTACGTGTGTATATGTAGTGTTTTACTCTTTATTTTATGGTAGTGTAGTGTTTTTTGGTTACATTCACACTGACGGCGAATTACACGGAGTCTCCCGCTAGGAGTTTGAGCTGCGGCTGCTGCAGCTCAAACTTGAAGCAGGGAACTCACTGTAATCCGCCGCCAGTGTGAATGTAACCTGTACATTGACATGGGAGGGGGGGGGGGCAAAACTACAACTCACAGCATGCACTGACAGAACGTGCATGCTGGGAGTTGTAGTTTTGCAACAGCTGGAGGCACACTGGTTGGAAAATACTGAGTTAGGTAATAGAACCTATTACCTAACTCGGTATTTCCCAACCAGTGTGCCTCCAGCTGTTGCAGAACTACAACTCTCAGCATGTACTGATTGCCAAAGGGAATGCTGGGAGATGTAGTTATGCAACAGCTGGAGGCACGCAAGTACAACTCCCAGCATGCCGAGACAGCCATTTGCTGTTCCTGAATGCTGGGAGTTGTAGTTTTGCAAGATTTAGAGGGGTTCAGTATGGAGATCACTGACAGTGGTCTCTAAACTGTGGCCCTCCAGATGTTGCAAAACTACAAATCTCAGCATGCTAAGACAGCAAACTGCTGTCTGGGCATGCTGGGAGTTGTAGTTTTGTAACATCTGGAGGGCTACAGTTTAGAGACCACTGTCAGTGATCTCTAGCCTGAACCCCTCTAAATCTTGCAAAACTACAACTCCCAGCATGCCAACACAGCAAACAGCTGTCAAGGCATGGTGGGAGTTGTAGTTTTGCAACATCTGGAGGGCGACAGTTTAGAGACCACTCTCTAAACTGTCGCCCTGCAGATGTTGCTAGGCAACAGACTCCCGGACACGCGTCGCCATACTCACCTCCACCGCTGCCGTGATCACAGCCGCCGCCGTCATCTGGAGCTCCGCCGCCGGGTAAGTGACGGCCGCCGCTACTACACGGTTCCCCCCGCTGTGCCCGGACACCGATGGGTGGGCATAGCGGGGGGAACCGAACTTTAAGGGAACCGAACCCAGTCTGCTATTGGTCGGTCGCTCGGCCGATCAATAGCAGGAATAGGAGGGGGTGGCAACCCTGCCACCTCACTCCTATCTCTTCAAGGGGGATCGAGGGTGTCTTGGACACCCTCGATCCCCCTTATTTTATCGCGGAGCCGCCGTTGATGGGCTGGGGGTGAGCGCTCCCCCTGCAAACACTATAGATGCCGTGATCAGAACTGATCACGGCATCTATGGGGTTAATGCTGCCGGGACCGGCGCGATCGCGGCCCCGGCAGCTGCGGTGGGACTCCGGCTGTGATTGACAGCTGAGTCCCACCCGCGATCTCCTGCGCTGCCCGCGGCAGAGCAGGAGATCGCTTGGACGTATGCATACGTCCATTTGCGCGAACGTGTAATTCGCCTGGACGTATGCATACGTCCAATAGCGGGAAGGGGTTAAGAGTACTGTAGTGCATTTTTATGCCCTAATAAGTGCATACCACATACCTACATCTAAGTACTATTTTGTACCTCTTAATCTGTCAAGGGCCCACATACTTTGAAAGGACAGCCAAAAGTAATCACCGGATGGTGTTTTCCTCAAATAATTTTTGAAGCGTACAGTAGCACATTTTTCTGGTCTCATACGTGCATACCACATACCTACATCTAAGTGGTGTACTATTTTGTACTTGTTAATCTGTCAAGGGCATACATACTGTGAAAGGACAGCCAAAAGTAATCACCGGCTGGTGTTTTACTCCAATGCGTTTTTTAAGTGTACTGTAGCGTATTTTTCTGCCCTCATAAGTGGATACCACATAGTATGTAAGGCAGAGTGCCAGGACGTGCACAGAGGAGTGGCAAAGGCCTAAATTAATCAGGCAGAGGTTGCAGCAGACTAGGGGCGAATGGCAGCAGGAGTCTCATCGAGAGGCCTGAGCTCCCGGTATCAGCTAGCGGTCGTGTCTCGACCAGCAACCCATCTGCCGTCATTGACTGGTTAACATGGTCATCCACTTCATCACAAGTGACATCTGATACCCCCAGTAGAACTGGTAGGTTCCTCAGACACAATCCTCAGTTGGCATGACCTGGGAGCAGTCCCTGTCCTCCCATTGCCTCTGTCCTATGCTGTTCCCTCACCTAAAGAAGTATCTTATGCTGTGGGTTCAGCTCCACTATTCAGTAAGGATGATCTAATAGAGGACAGTCAGCAGCTATTGCCCAGCCAAGAAGTGGAGGAGACATCCGCCGCTTCTCCCGCTAGGCGGACCAGTATTGATGAGGAGAGTAATGTGGGAGGCGGTGTTGTCAGCGTTCAGGGTCCTGAAGCACATGCATACAGACGGGCACCACTATATAGATAAGAAACGGGGTGCGATCAGTGGCTATAACAAGAGCTATAAACCAAAAGAAAAAAGCTAGCCACTATATAAGGATGCACACCACAATTGTACTGTAGAAAGGTATAGAAATCTTTATTAAATCACTCAAAAGCACAGACATTTAAAACCACTTAGAAACATCAGAAAACATGGTGGAGGATGATAATCCAAATAACCACCGGCCCCCCTGATATACACAATAAGTAAATGATAAGGGTCCCTGGAATGAAAGCCAGAGAGAAAAAATCCACCTGCATCAGTCAAGCTGGAAACAAATAAATAACAAGTATGGCCATGACCCAACATCCGAGTGTACAATGGCTATCACAACCAGCTTATACTGAGCATGGTTAACTATTGGACAATATACATGTGTTCCAGGGGCTACCTCACCAACCAGGAGGGGGGTGGAGGGGGGACACAGCAGCTCCACGCGTTCAGCTGTCCTGCAAGACAGCTTCCTCAGGAGTCACTGGAGACATGGCAACTACATCTCACGCCCACTTGATCCCTGTGGGGGCTGAACTGGAGGAGGAGGAGGGGGAGGGGGACAGTGGAGCATAGTTTAGGTTTCGCCAAATGGGCGGTTTTTCTAGTTATATGAAAGGAGAGGAGGAGCAGCCAGAGGAGCTAGAGGGTTATGACGAAGGCGAAACAGAGGACCCAGACACACTGTAGCAGTATGCAGTGGAGATGGAGGCAGGGAGTCCCTCCAAGTCACTTGCAAAAGTGGCATGATGCATGCTAACTTGCTTGTGTAGTGACAGCCGAATTGTCATTATTCGGCAGTGAGTTGACTTCTGGCTCTCCACCATATTGGACTCTCGCTACTGCCACAAAATAGGGGCCTTTTTTACACTCACTGAGAGGGAGGACAAACTGACCTATTACAGAGGCATTCTATTTAGTCAGCGCCATCGTCCATCCTCTCGCAGGTCTGAATCAAAGGGAATCAACATGGTAAAGGAGGAGAGCATATTTAAAAGAAGAAAAACTACCACAAGAGGACATAGTTTTAAATTAGAGGGGCAAAGGTTTAAAAGTAATATCAGGAAGTATTACTTTACTGAGAGAGTAGTGGATGCATGGAATAGCCTTCCTGCAGAAGTGGTCGCTGCAAATACAGTGAAGGAGTTTAAGCATGCATGGGATAAGCATAAGGCTATCCTACATATAAGATAGGTCTCGGGACTATTCATAGTATTCAGATTATTGGGCAGACTAGATGGGCCAAATGGTTCTTATCTGCCAACACATTCTATGTTTCTATGAATCAGGGGGGCCACTGCGCTCACCTTCCACTGCCATGGCTGCTGGGGTGGGGTGGCAGGAGCAGTACCAGCTCCATCAGCAGCAGCCTGAGTCTACAGTCGCTGATGAGTACCTTTCTTCACCCGCATAGTGAAGCAACTCATCAGCAGCAGGTAGACCTCGAGCATACCTTGCCATGACCATGCCAACACACCTAGAAGATCCGCTGGACTTCTGGGCAGCCAAACTTGTTTTTTGGCCACAACTAGTAGAGTTTACCCTGGAAAAGCTGTCCTGCCCGGCCAGTAGTGTGCCATCAGAGCGGGTGTTTAGTGCTGTGGAGGCCATAGTCACCCCAAGGAGAACCCGTCTGTCCACAAAAAATGTGGAGAGACTGACCTTTCTGAAGATGAATCAGGCATCTATCAGCCAGCAATGCCTGATGCATCAGAGTAGATTGACCACGGTGCTTCACCAACACTTCACAAATATGGATAGTGCCAAACAGATTTAAGGCGCTGCTCCCAAGTTACAAACATTCCTCCGCATAAGACCTTTTTTCACCAACCTTTGTCACTGGGTACTGGTATTGCCACCCACCACACCACTCTATCACAGGGTCACTTTCAGGACTCCTGATGCTGCTGCTGCCACCTCCAGGCTTGCCATTCAGCCACTATATGGTATCCTCATGCTGCCACAAACTCCAGGCTGTGCCATTCTGCCACTATATGTCTCCTCATGCTTCAGCCACCTCCAGGCTGTTCAATTCAGCCACTATATGGTCTCTTTATGCTTCAACCACCTCCAGGCTGTGCCATTAAGACACTATATGGTCTCCTCATGCTGCCACAAACTCCAGGCGGTCATTCAGCTACTATATGGTCTCCTCATACTGATGCCACCTCCAGGCTCTGTCATTGTGCCGCCATGTGATATGTGACTCCTGGTTAGATTAGGTCATTTGTAACCACACACCGGAGCCCGGGACACTAAAGCTTGGGATTGTTAGCTAAAATTTCAATTTCAAAATTTTAAATGTCAATGGTCTCCTCATGCTTCTGCCAACTCCAGGCTGTGCCATTTAGACACTATATGGTCTCCTCATGCTTCAGCCAACTCCAGGCTATGCCATTCAGACACTATATGGTCTCCTCATGCTTTTGCCACCTCCAGACTGTGTCATTCAGCTAATATAAGATTTACTGATGCTGCTGGGCCTGGGACATTACCTACAAATATTTTATGGTAGCACTAGCTAACATAATTCTTCAATTTCCAAATTCATCTTTTAATCTTAGGGATTGTGAAGCCCTAGTGTCTACTCATGCTGCCGCCTGCTCCAGGCTGTGTCATTCAGCAACTTTATGGTTTAGTGATGCTGCTGGGCCTGGGACATTACCTTAAATTCCAATTCCAGGCTCTGTCATTGTGCCGCCATGTGACTACTTGTTAGATTGGGTTTTGTGGTCATACAGTAATAGTTCAAAGTAAACACCAGGACATTAAACTTTGGAATCTAATATAAATCTTAAATTTAAAAAAATCGACTGAGGCCCTATGGTCGTCGACGTCATATTACCTGTGGAATTATCACGAGAATCCAATGAAACAGCTTGGATTGATAACAATGAACCATAACTGATTGAATGAAACATTCGCACTTTCATAGTTAGGGGGGGTGCTGAGAGGCAGAGGCTGGAAAAGGTGGTATCTCGCCTGGTGGAGGACCACCAGCTCGGTGCTCTCCAGAATAGGTACTCAAAAAATTTAAATAAATTCTAATTACATTAAATAAAAATGACATGAAAAAATCTCTTTATCTTCTTAAATTTTGACTCCATATGGTCTTCCTGCTGCCACATTGACGCTCTGCAGCAATGATTCTAATAGCACTGCCTGTAACCTGCATGTCATACTGAATAACAGTATTATTTCACTAACACAGCACACTCCCTTTGCATGTTAGAACAAAGCAAACTGTTCTACACCTCTATTGAGGCTCTCTGTAGGCCAGAAATAGCCATTTACAATACAGATTAGCCGCAAATAAATTCGACCCGAAACAATTTTTTCCAGAAAATTCGGAGAATCGGCCCAATCAAATTTGTCATAAGTTCGCTCATCTCTATTACTAATGGACATATGCATCATGTTATGAGAAAATGCACCCGCTCATGTCGATTATATACACCATTGGGCATTAACACCTTAAAGGGGTTGTGCGCTGCCCTGCCTTTCAGAGCTCTGCACGCAGCGTCTAGAAATTCATTACTCCGAACGCTGTGTGCGGGCTTCTGTGTTCGCGGCCGCCGGGCGTGACGTCACGCCCGCCCCCTTCGTGACATCACGCCCGCCCCCTCAGCGTGATGGCCGTCATGCCCCCTTCCCATAGACTTTCGTTGAGGGGCGGGCGTGACGTCACGCCCGGCGGCCGCGAACACGGAAGCCCCCACACAGCGTTCGGAGTAATGAACTTCCGGACGCTGCGTGCGGAGCTCCGAAAGGCAGGGCAGAGCACAACACCTTTAACCCCTTAAGGACCGGGGTTTTTCCGTTTTTGCATTTTCGTTTTTTGCTCCTTGCCTTTAAAAAATCATAACTCTTTCAAATTTGCACCTACAAATCCATATGATGGCTTATTTTTTGCGCCACCAATTCTACTTTGTAATGACGTCAGTCATTTTGACCAAAAATCTACGGTGAAGTGGGAAAAAAAATCATTGTGTGACAAAATTGAAAAAAAAACGCTGTTTTGTAACTTTTGGGGGCTTCCGTTTCTACGTAGTACATTTTTCGGTAAAAATGACACCTGATATGTATTCTGTAGGTCCATACGATTAAAATGATACCCTACTTATATAGGTTTGATTTTGTCGGACTTCTGGAAAAAATCATAACTACGTATGCCCCGTATGCGGAAAAATAAAAAGTTATATGGGTCAGAAGATGACAATTTTAAACATGCTAATTTTGGTGCATGTAGTTATAATTTTATAGTAGTGAAATTAAATAAAACCTATAAAAATTAGGTATCCTTGCGACCGTATGGACCTACAGAATAAAAATAAAGGTGTAATTTTTACCAAAAAGTGCACTGCATATAATCGGAAGCCCCCAAAAGTTACAAAATGGTGTTTGTTTGTTTGACTGATGTCATTACTGTTGGTGAAAATTTGAAAGCATTAAGACTTTTAGAAGGTGCGAAGGAAAAACAAAAGTGCTAAAATTAAAAATGTCCCGTTTTTCAGTTTTTGCACTTGAGCGTTTTTCAGTTTTTGCACTTTCATTTTTTCCTCCTTACCTTTTAAAAATCCTAACCCTTTTAATTTTGCACCTAAAAATCCATATTATGGCTTATTTTTTGCACCACCAATTCTACTTTGTAATGACATCAGTCATTTTACCCAAACATCTATGCTGAAACAGAAAAAATATATATTGTGCGCCAAAATTGAAGAAAAATCACCATTTTGTAGTTTTGGGGGCTTCTGTTTCTGCGCAGTATATTTTTCGGTAAAAATGACACCTTATCTTTATTCTGTAGGTCCATGCGATTAAAATGATACCCTACTTAAATAGGTTTGATAACTTTTTTTTATATTTCCACGTACGGGGCGGTATGAGGGCAAATTTTTTTGCACCGTGATCTGTTTTTAGCGGTAACATTTTTGTTTTAATCTGACTTTTTGATAGCTTTTTTTTATATTTTTTTATGGTATAAAAAGTGACCAAAAATATTCTATTTTGGACATTGGAATTTTTTTGCACGTACATCATTGACAGTGCAGTTTAATTAATGATGTATTTTTATAGCTCGGACATTTCTGCATGTGGTGATGTGGTGATGTTTATTTTTATTTACACTGCTGTTATTTTTTTAAATGGGAAAAGGGGGTGATTAAAATTTTTGTTAGGGGAGGGGTTAAATGATCTTTATCAACTTTTTGTTCACTTTTTTTATGCAGTGTTATAGCCCCCATAGGGGGTTATAACACTGCATACACTGATCATTGTTATTCCAAAGGATAACATTGATCAGTGATTCTGCTGCTTGATCTGCCGCTTTACTGCTACTGCCTGGATCTCAGGCACGGAGCAGTCATTCGGCGATCGGATGCACGGGAGGCAGGTAGGAACCCTCCTGATGCGTCCTAGCTGATCGGGACATCGCTGTGCTTTTTAACAACTTTAGACGTGGCAATCAACTTTGAACGCCACGTCTAAAGGGTTAATAACGCGCAGCACCGCGATCGGTGATGCACGCTAATAGCCACGGGTCCCGGCCTCTATGTTAGAGGCTGGGCCCGACCACGTTATAGAAAGGGAGCAGACTCAGGGTGTACAGGTACGCACTGTGTCTTTAACCCCTTAAGGACGCAGGACGTAAATGTACGTCCTGGTGAGGTGGTACTTAACGCACCAGGACGTACATTTACGTCCTAAGCATAACCGCGGGCATCGGAGCGATGCCCGTGTCATGCGCGGCTGATCCCGGCTGCTAATCGCAGCCAGGGACCCGCCGGCAATGGCCGACGCCCGCGATCTCGCGGGCGTCCGCCATTAACCCCTCAGGTGCCGGGATCAATACAGATCCCGGCATCTGCGGGAGTTCGCGATTAAAATGAACGATCGGATCGCCCGCAGCGCTGCTGCGGGGATCCGATCATTCATAACGCCGCACGGAGGTCCTCTCACCTTCCTCCGTGCGGCTCCCGGCATCTCCTGCTCTGGTCTGTGATCGAGCAGACCAGAGCAGGAGATGACCGATAATACTGATCTGTTCTATGTCCTATACATAGAACAGATCAGTATTAGCAATCATGGTATTGCTATGAATAGTCCCCTATGGGGACTATTCAAGTGTAAAAAAAAATGTAAAAAAATGTAAAAGTAAAAGTAAAAAAAAAGTGAAAAATCCCCTCCCCCAATAAAAAAGTAAAACGTCCGTTTTTTCCTATTTTACCCCCAAAAAGCGTAAAAAACATTTTTTATAGACATATTTGGTATCGCCGCGTGCGTAAATGTCCGAACTATTAAAATAAAATGTTAATGATCCCGTACGGTGAACGGCGTGAACGAAAAAATTTTTAAAAAGTCCAAAATTCCTACTTTTTTAATACATTTTATTAAAAAAAAAATTATAAAAAATGTATTAAAAGTTTTTTATATACAAATGTGGTATCAAAAAAAAGTACAGATCATGGCGCATAAAATGAGCCCCCATACCGCCACTTATACTGAAAAATAAAAAAGTTATAGGTCATCAAAATAAAGGGATTATAAACGTACTAATTTGGTTAAAAAGTTTGTGATTTTTTTTAAGCGCAACAATAATATAAAAGTATATAATAATGGGTATCATTTTAATCGTATTGACCCTCAGAATAAAGAACACATGTCATTTTTACCAGAAATTGTACGGCGTGAAAACAAAACCTTCCAAAATTAGCAAAATTGCGTTTTTCGTTTTAATTTCCCCACAAAAATAGTGTTTTTTGGTTGCGCCATACATTTTATGATATAATGAGTGATGTCATTACAAAGGACAACTGGTAGCGCAAAAAACAAGCCCTCATACTAGTCTGTGGATGAAAATATAAAAGAGTTATGATTTTTAGAAGGCGAGGAGGAAAAAATGAAAACGTAAAAATTAAATTGTCTGAGTCCTTAAGGCCAAAATGGGCTGAGTCCTTAAGGGGTTAAAGGGTTAAAAAAAAATTATATAAAAAAAAAACTGATTTGTTTATTTTGTTGTAGATAGTCTACATTCATACTGCATTTCTGCAGTATGTTAGATGTCTCCACTGGCATCATATAAAAAAAAAGGCATGCCAATGTATACTGTAGCGGTCTCACTAGTTTTGGTGGCCCAAACTGAGTCAGTTATGCAAGCCTATCTACCTGACGAAAAGGCATTTGTAGCCTCGAAACGCATTGTTGTTTGGCTGTAATTAAGAAGAACTTTATCTCTAATTGATGCCTGAGTGGATTGCGCTACAAGTCCGTTTTTTTCCTTCACTTCTCCCGTAGTGACTCTGTTAGGGCCGCTTTCCGCTAGTGTAAGCTAATTTGGCGGAAATTAATGCGGCTGCTACAGTAAACGTCACCATCACTTTTTTGATATGATACTAACAGATACTTCTAATATACTGCAGCCTTTGTAAAATGTGACTTGGTGACATGGAGAGCATCCACAGCGTATTTCATTGATAGCAGTCACAAGAGTGAGCTCCCTGATTTGGCTGGGTAACTCAGTGTGTCAGCTTGTGACAGCTGGTGGGAAATCCACCGCTACAAACAGACACACAGAGCTACCCTGCCACAGCAGGGAGCTCGCTCTTGTGACTGCTATCCGTGTGACCCTATACTTCATTTTATTTTATTTTTATTCACTTATTTATTTTATTCATGTATTTTTATTTTTTATCTGACTTTTTTATGCTTTTAATGCATTGCAATAATATGCTGCCTGTCACTTATATACTGGCAGGCAGCTTATTGCTAGCATTTACCTGAGGCAGACCTGGGGCCTTTGAAAGACCCCCTGATGCCCAGGTAAGCAGCAGCACCCCACAATAATTTTGGGGGGCTGCTGGAGAGAGACAGAGGGAGCTCCCTCCCTCTGTCAAACTCCTTAGAGCTCACAGCTGTTTCAGACTGCAGCTGTAAGGGTTAAACTGCAGGAACTGAAGTTTACTTTGGTCTTGGTCCTGTCCTGACAGCTGAGACTCAATCAATCAATGGACGTGTATACTCTTCCAGGTGCAGCAACGGACATCTTTCCTGGACATGTAAATAGATCCTTGGTAGTTAAGCGGTTAAAATTCATGTTATGGACTACAACATTTCTGGCAGAGCCGAGCAAGCTAGAAAGGACAGCTATGCCTTAGGAATAGAAAATGTAGGTATATCACAATAGTATATAACTTTTAAGAATGCATGTTCATCCAGGCAATTTCTTTTTTCCCCTTTAAGGAAATAAAATCTAGAGTGCATGTACTTATTCCAACATACTGTATATATTACCACTTGAAAAGCAGTAAAAGATTTTTTTCTCTTCCTTTTTTCTTATTACATCAACTTGCCAATGAGAAGTTATACCAAGTCATTGGGTTTGGAAAATATATTAGACATCATAGCTGCAAGCCAGAAATATATAATACTGCATTTGTTAAAAAATCCATTACCAATTTCTTTATATTTCCCTTATTCCAGGAATTTTGTATTTGTTCCCTATTCCATCCAGAGCAAACTGTGAAAATGATTTATCAGCTAGAAATGGCTAAATGATCTATTAAAATTCTTCTCATTCTTGCTTTAGATATTCACTGACATACACATATAAGTATGAAATGTTGGCTTGAGTAACACAAACAGTATTTGATATTGATCAATAAGTTTTGTTGCTTTGTTCAGAGTAACATATACAAGGGAATGTCCCCACAGTGGACCAGTTTCATGCTACAAATTACAGCTCTATTTTGTTGAGGTAATCTGCAGGTAGATCCCTTATGTGGTTCCCCCAATGATTGATCTAGTGATCTAGTCAAAATCAGCTGCATCCTTTACCATCTTTAGGAGAAGAAACCAAAATCACTCTTGGCAGATGGCCAGTAATAAAAAAAAAAAAAAAAAGCTGTGATGCTAAGCAAACGGGATATAAGTCTAATAGACAGCTATGGTCCATGAGTAGGGACTTCGCCAGGGGGGGGGGGGGGGGGCTGATGGAGCTATGGCCCGGGTATAATGCCAATAGATGAGGTCTCTCACTGGCCCTTTTTTTTTTTTGTTTCTGGGCCACTTGGCCGGCCCTGCCACTGCCGCTGCCCACTGTTTTAAAGTGGCCGCGGCGCAATAATGCAGCGGCCACTTTAAGACAGTGAGATGGCCGGCCGGGGTCTGTCGATGGACGTAGCCCAAGCGAAGTTCCTCCGCAGACCCGTGCAGAAGGACGTCAGTGACGTCACTCGTCGGGGTGCCACTGGAGAGAGGATGCACTGCGCAGGCCAGGTGAGTGTGTCTTAGTGTGTGTGTGTGTGTCTGTGTCGGGGGGGGGACTATGCTACCTAATGTGGGGAAACTATGCTACCTAATGTGGGGAAGCTATGCTATCTAATGTGGAGGAACTATGCTGCCTATTTAATGTGGGGGAACTATGCTGCCTACCTAATGTGGGGGAACTATGCTGCCTACCTAATGTGAGAGAACTATACTGCCTACCTAATGTGGGGGGAACTATGCTGCCTACCTAATGTGGGGGAACTATGCTGCTTACCTTACCTGCAGATTAATGTGAGTTGCATTGCTGTGGAGCTCTTGAATATGCAGTGCAATTTTAAGGCATTTTTTTTTCTTTTGGGGGGGGGAGTAGGATTTCACTCTTGGACCCAGGCATCACAATGTGGCACGGCCCTGTCGCAGCCTGCTGGAAGATGCTGTCCTGTCCCTCAGTTTGGCACCAAGAAGCAGTGGAGTCTCGACCTCAGGGAAGCTGCGGCATTCAGGAGGCTTGGTGTGGACCTGGAAGGGTCAGCTCAGCAGAAAGGTATTTGACCCACATGGTGAAGAGGTGGGCTAGAGGTGGTGGCCACATCATGACCCCACCACCATATTATGTCCCTCTGTAGATGTAGGAAAACTACAACTCTCAGCATGCCCAGACTGGGCTTGCTGGGAGTTGTAGTTTTGCAACATCTAGAGGAACCTTGGTTGTAGAAAAAACACTGCATTGAAAGGCTTCCAAGGCAGTGTTCCACAACCAGGGTGCCTCCAGGTGTTTAAAAACTACAAATCCCAGCATGCCCAGACAGCCAAAGACTGTTTGAGCAAACAGAGTTGCAGTTTTGCAACAGCTTGGGGTACATTAGTTATGAAACGTTGCATTAGAAGCCTTCCATGGCAGTGTATCACAACCAGGGTGACTCCAGGTGTTGCAAAACTACAACTCCCAGTATGCCTAGACAGCCAAAGGCTGTTTGAGCATGCTGAGAATTATAGTTTTGCAACAGCTAAATGCACCCTGGTTGGGAAACACTCACCTACTGTCATACTGGGCTACCTAACTTATCTACATACATGCCTACCTAACTGCCTAACTACATTCCTGACTACCTACCTACTTACCTAAAAAAATGACTACCTAACTACCTGGCTAGTTACCTACCTACATATCTGACTACTTGGCTACCTACATGCCCATTTTTACTGAGCGGGACACCAAGGGGGCATTTTTTATAGTGTGGACGTCTATAGATGGAGAGATTGTGTAGAGGAGGGCACTGGCACTGCAGGGCACTGGGAAAATTGGGAGTCTAACATGTTTGTCCTGCAGATACAGAAGAGATTAAGTTTTGGTTGAAAGAAGCTGTCATGTTGGTCTGATCTGAATGGAGAAGAAAAGCAAAGAGGATGCTGCTGATCAGAAAAGTGTGACTACGTCTACATTCACACATGCGTATTTTCTGCTGCAGATTTGCTTTAGTAGATTTCTCTGCCCATTGACTTTAAGCGGCAGCAAAATCTGCTACAGCAAATCTCCAGCAGAAAATATGCAGGTGTAAATGTACCCTTAATCACTTATGGAGTCTAATTCCAAGGTTTTGGTGTTCAAATCAGGGCTTAAGATTCATTGCACCATATAACAAAGTGCTTTATTTTATGGTGCAATAAATCTTCAGCCCTGATTTGAACACCAATCTACCTCTATATGGTCCTGTATATACAGTAATCACTTATATGGTATACAAATCCTGTGTACAGCTGGTATCTATCTCTATATGGTCCTGTATATAATCACTTATATGGTATGCAGAGCCTGTGTGCAGCTGGTATATACCTCGATATGGTCCTGTATGTAATCACTATAATAACTTACTTTATATGGTATACAGATCCTGTGTACAGCTGGTATCTATCTCTGTTTGGTAATTATATTTGGGAATATGGTGGAAGATTTATCAAATTCTGTGCAGAGGAACAGTGGTGCAGTTGCTCATAGCAATCTGATTGGTTGCTACGGTAAACTGCACCGCTCTTTCTCTACACAGGTTTTGATAAATCTCCCCCATGGTCTTTTGTATAGTTTACATTATTCAGTAACAAATATAGTGTTATTAGTCAGTGGTAATGGTGGTGGTGGTCATGGTATGGGGGTATAATTTGTTCCTACTGGTAACACACAAAACTAGCAGTGTGCACATGTTTCATTTTGTTTGGAGATGCTTGTTTTTTGTACTGGTATTATTGGTAATATTGGTCTTAGTTTTGGTTAGATATGGTCATTAACAGTATGGCGGTAATATGTAAGGTGATAATATTTCTCCTTGTATATTGGTACACTGTGCGCGATTAGGTGTGAATGGGGGAGTGGTTAGGGGTGTGACTGGGGTGTGGTTGGGGGAGTGGCTTGTGCTATGGGCTATAGCCTCCGGTCTTTTGCAGACCTAGCAATGCCCCTGTCCAGAAGAATGCATGAATTACATGCATTTTACTGGGATGTATTCACTACTGCAAGTGTGCCAGAATCCAAGAAGGTGTGGCTTAGTTAAAAAGGGCATGTCCTAATATGTAACAATGTAGGACAAAATGCACCAGAATTTTGGTGCGAGTTTCTGGCACAGTTTTAACAATCTAATAGTTAGTCTAAACGTTGACTAAACAATGTAAGAATGTGACATATTTATCAAACAGCCTGAGACACTTTGCTAAATCTTTGTTATACTGTTAGTGTTTGTATGCTGTGTGTTTATGTGTATACCTGTAGACTAAAAGTCTCCCCCACACTTTTGTTTTTTACTTTCACATCATGTGAAACCTGTCAGTTAACCAGTGCATATTTGCCAGCCTTACCTGCTCTCTCTATTATCCTGTGTTTGCACTCACAAACATTTTATAATACATTTTCTGTACAAGTTTTATAAGAAACGTTTTATCAATAAATAGGTTATTTTCCCGGGGGGGTTAATTATTTTCCGTACATAAGTAGATGCACGGGTCTTATTGCTCTAATTTGTATACTGTAAAGTTTACAGGAATCCCAGGCCTTTTTTTGTTTAGGTCCAAAGCTCTATGGAAACTATCCCAAAAGATGGCATACAAAAGACATCCACATTTGCGGCACCATACAAAAAAAAAAAACATGTGAGCACCTGTCCAGATTAAGATCTTGCTTTCTTATACTAAGTAAATACAGTTCTACCCTGTTGGGCACTCTGCATCCTTTTTCTCAGTTTTTCCTTCATATGAACTATGTTAAAGAGGACCTGTGGTCACTCTAAAAAACTACGTACTGTTACCTAAAGATAGCTTGTGGGGGGGAAAGGGGAGGGATAATCACATAGCTTTTTATAGTATATTAATGTGAACAACCCCCTCCCCCATTCTGGAGATTTAGTAATTTTAGTAATCTGTCAGAGGGACAGGATCCTTTTAACTGAGTGCTGGCCAGAGTGACCACAGGTCCTCTTTAACTCCTAGATGACAAACATAAATAAATAAAAGATTAAAAGAAAGAAAAACGAGGGATCATGTACATATATTCTTCCAGTACTTTAGAAATTATGGCCCCTGGTATCTCTAAAGCAGAGCTGCTTATTTAATTATTCATTAAAGAGTACCTCTCATGATCTTTTTGAATTGTATAATCCTCCCATTTCATTGCCCCCCATCATGATAAACCACCTTGCGCCTTTATTTTTATTATTTGTTAGTTTTGTACCATAATAATAATTTTCTGCTCAGTCTCGCAGACTGGGAAGGGGTGTTCCCCAGCAGGTTGTGATATCACCTGAAGCCATACAGGGAAGAACTTCCTCCCTCACTCTGCTACTCCCAGCCTAGAGCAGTTCAGTGTGAGATGAACTATGATTGGATAAGGCTGCACACACACCCCTCAGTATTTCCTGATTTTGGACTTCTGCCAGGCCAGAAGGAGTCCAAAGTCTGTGCAAAAGATGGAAATGTGCTCTGGACAAGTAGGGAGACACTTAGTGGCAGATTTTTTTTTAAAACACAAATAAAACATAGAAGTACATTAGAAAGATTTTTTATTTACCATAAGAAGTGCAATAGCAAAACATTTTTTTCAATGAGAATGCCCATTTAACATTCATTCTCATGTCCTAGTGATGTGAGATCCAGTGGTCATGTCAGCGCTCTGCTATTGGGAAGAGCAGAGTGCTCACGTGACCACAGGCTCTCACATCATTTGGGCATGAGAGTGAATTTCAATGAATATTCAAATACTTGGCGGGCAGTGCACTGCATACAGGAGGAGGCAGGGGAGCACTAGCAGACTCCATTGTACAGCAAAGCTGCTCTGCATTCAAGCTACGGGGGCCATAACTTCTAAAGTACTGGAACAATTTATGTTAGTTATTCCTCTTATTCTACTCTTGTTCACCCACACTATTACCCAGTCTATTGGGATTAGTGCCTTAGGGTGCATTTACACATACAGTATCCTGCACAAATTTGATGTGCAGGATTTTATGCGCAGAATTTTATGCTACAGATTTCTGCACATCAAATCCTGTGCATCAAATATACACAGGATACTGTGCGTGTGACTAGACCCTTAAACATATTTGGTATTGCCGCATGTAGAATTGTCAAAACTATAAAAATTTTATGTTTATGATACTACACGATGAACACTGTAAATGTTAAAAATTACCAAACACCAGAAATGCTGATTTTTTTGTCACATCATACATCAGAATTTTTTTTTATAAAAACTAATCAAAAAGACACATCTTTTTTATTCTATTTTACACATATCAAAAAATCGAATCAACAAATTCAAGAAATCACATTTATGTTACTGTATAAAACCCCCCTACCCCCCACCACCCTATCCCTCCCCCTACCTCCCATCCCATGTACATTAATCAATCGAAGGGCAGTGGTCCAGAGGTCAGAATGCACCACTTAAAGGGGTACTCCAGTGGAAAACTTTTTTTTTTCAATCAACTGGTGCCAGAAAGTTAAACAGATTTGTAAATAATTCAATGGAAAGTAAAGCACGTACAGCGGAGCTGAGCACTGTCCGTATCGTATGGCCAAATGCTTCCGGTGCCATGATGTGAACAGACCCCCAAACACGGTAAATGCCATGCTACCCCTAGGTGGTGCTATCTTATGGTGCACACAACGCAATGTGAACAACGCAATGTGAATAACTTCCAAGAAGAAAAAAGATGCACTCACCATGTCCGATAGCAAAAAAAAAAGCTTCTTTTAATGTTGCAGTGTAGAAACAAGCAAGACCCTAGCAGCCAGTGCAGGGAGTGGGTGCAGGACGCTGCGGAAGTCTCAGGTGTGACAGCTTTTTCACACGCGCATGCTGGCTTCGTCTGACCACCTGAGACGTCCGCAGCGTCCTGCATCCACTCCCCGTACTGTCTGTTAGGGCCTCACATGTTTCTACACTGCAAAATGAAAATAAGCTTTTTTTTGCTACCGGAGGTGGTGAGTGCATCTTTTCTCTTCTTGGAAGATTTGTAAATTACTTCTATTAAAAAATCTTAATCCTTCCAGTACTTATTAGCTGCTGAATACTACAGAGGACTTGCATTTCTTTTTGGAACACAGTGCTCTCTGCTGACATCTCTGTCCATTTTAGGAACTGTCCAGAGCAGCATATTTTCTATGGGGATTTTCCAGTTTTCTATGGGGATTTTCTCCTACTCTGGACAGTTCTTAAAATGGACAGAGGTGTAAGCAGAGAGCACTGTGGTCAAGATGTCAGCAGAGAGCACTGATGCCAGCAGAGATGTTCATACCTGTACTGTGACTCCTGTCAAGCAATAAAAGCAAGTTTTAAGTGCATTTCCAGCACTGGACATTCCTTCCTCCTCATATTATTGTACCATTCGATGCAGTTAGGGCTTCTAGGGGATATCCATTTCTTGACAATCATCAAACGTGCATAACACAGCATTCTTAAGCAACTTCTTTGTTTTTTTATAACTGGCTATTATATTTGAGTCATCTCCCAAAATTGCCAACTCAGGGCAAAATTTCATGCATACTCCCGTTATTTCCTTAATTTTACCAGTTACTAACAATCTCTGAACAATTCCAGAAAATATGCAACTGATCTGCCTTCTCTATGTTACATCTAGAGATGAGCGAATCGAAGTTGACGAACCCGAATTCGTTCCGAATTTCATGAAAAATTCGATTTGCAACGAATACGAATATCGCCGCGATTCTATCGCACGAATCGCTTCATTAAACTCCATTTTACAGCGTTCCAGGCTATTGGAGACCTAACATGGCGGATCCACATGTGAGTACATGGGGCAGGGGATTATGGGAGGGTGGGAAACAGCGGCAGGAATGAAGGTAGGCGGGCTGACCCTGAACCACATGTGAGATGCAGCCTATCAGTGTTCACTGACCCCTGTGATGTCACAGCCCCTATATAATCGGCGGCCATCTTGCCTCTCTTCATTTCATCTATGCACTCAGATGGAGAGGACGGGACTGTGTGTGTGTGTGTGAATAGCTCATACCACAGCGTTACACTGCAACTGCTAGTCACATCAGCATTAGGGAAAGGCAGGAGTGCAGAGTGCTGTGCTGTTACTCTGAGAAGGATCATTGATTGCTAAACCTCCTATTCACGTTATTGAGCATTGCAGCAGAGAGGGGCAGAGAGCTGTCAGCTGCCTCATACAGATCTCCAAGCTGCCTGAACTTTCTGAAGCATCTTATCTCCTCATTTTTCAGCTCTATTGAGGTTTTTTTTCTCCACAAATCTTCTGCTGCTCAGAATTGTGTGACAGAGTGCAATTTAGGGTTTAATCCCTGGATTTTTTTTTTTTTGAGGTGCTGCACTGTTGGGTCCTGCTGCTGTTCAGAAATAAGTCATATTAGTGCGGACTTTAGTGCCTTTTTACCATTTTTCACCTGTTACTCTGTCTCTGTGCTAAATTCAGTGTTATATCACACGTTATACACCTGCCGGTGTATTAAAGAAAAAAAGTTTTTCCTGAGTACAAATACGCTTTTTTAGTGGCCTTATCATTGCAAAGGGCCTACATACAAGCAAATAGCGTACCATATACCACCTTTTTTTCTGTCTCTGTGCTAAATTCAGTGTTATACCACATGTTATACACCTGCCAGTGTATTAAAGAAAAAAAGTTTTTCCTGCGTACAAATACGCTTAACAGTGCGCTCATCATTGCAAAGGGCAAACATACAACCAAGTAGTGTACTATTTTTAGTACCTGTATTTCTGTCTCGGTGCTAAATTCAGTGCTATTCCACACATTAGTATACACCGGCTGGTGTATACAACAAAAAAAGTTTTTTTCTGCGTATAAATACGCTTAACAGTGCGCTCATCATTGCAAAGGGTATACATAGAACCAAGTAGTGTACTATTTACTACCTGTTATTCTGTCTCTGTGCTAAATTCAGTGCTAATCCACACATTAGTATACACATGCTGGTGTAATTTAAAAAAAAAAAATTTCTACGTAGAAATACGCAAACCAGTGCGCTCATCATTGCAAGGGGCATACATACAACAAAGGAGTGTACTATTTAGTAACTGTTATTCTGTCTAGGGCCTATATACTTTGTAAGGACAGCCGTAAGTAATCGCCTGCTGCTGTTTTATACCCTCATAAACGCACTAAGTATGTCAGGCAGGGAAGTGCCAGGACGTGCACAGAGAAGGGGCAGAGGCCTACATACGTCAGGCAGAGTTGGCAGCAGACTTGGGGCGAGTGGCAGCAGGAGTCGCAGCAATAGGCCTGAGCTCCCGCTAACACCCAGCGGTCATGTTGACCCATCTCTCCTCGTCAATTGGTTTGCACACTCATCCCCATCATCACAAGCGACATCTGACAACCCCAGTCAAGAGTCGGTGGGTTCCTCAGACACAACCCTCAGTTGGCATGCCTTTGTCCTATGCTGTTCCCTCTCCCAAAGAAGTATCTCATGCTTTGGGTTCAGCTCCACTATTTAGCGAGGACGATGTAATAGAGGACAGTCAGCATCTAATGGGCAGCCAAGAATGTGAGGAGACATACGTCCCTTGCTCCACAAGGCGGGCAAGTATTGATGCGGAGAGTGACGTGGGAGGCGGTGTTTCAATTGTTCAGGGTCCTAAGGCAGACACTGTTGTGGAACACGAGGAGGACATCAGTGACGTGCACACATCTTTTGATGATGATGAAGCCGATCGCAATTGGGAGTCGGGTGCAGAAGCCGGGGCTTCATCATCATCAGGAGAAGAGATTTGCTCTTTGTCTATGAGGCAGCAAGGCGGTAGCACGGTTGGCAATCAGCGTGGTGGTGCCAGTAGTGGAAATTCAGGAGCCAAACGTGCCCGGGGGTGACCACCTGCTTCGCGGCAAGCTACCATTCAGGGAGGTAGTGGAACAGGGGTTCCTGGAGACGGCGCCAATAGCAGTGAAATAGTGCGAACTGCAGGTGGGAAAATCAGCTACTCTTCGGTGTGGTTGTTCTTCATAAACAATCCGGAGGACCTTAGCTTAGTCACATGCAAAATCTGTCGGCAGAAAGGGAAGCGTGGCCAGGGTCCCAATCTCGGCACCACGGCCCTAAGTCAACACATGATTCGCCACCATAAAGCGGCCTGGGATAACCGTGGCTCCGAGGTAGTGGTCCAGCCTGCCGCATCACCCAGTGGCCATCCGCTCCCTCCGTCATCCAGCCAAGGCTCCACCACCTCAGCTGAAGGGAGCATTGTGTCAAACCCTCCTTCTTGCGCTCCTGCTTCTTCCGCTCGTAGTCAGCCATCCCGCCAACAATCGATCGGCAAAGCCATGTCCAAGAGACAACAGTATGCGCCCACTCATCCAACGGCGCAGAAGTTGAATGTGCTCCTGTCCAAGTTGCTGGTGTTGCAGTCCCTCCCTTTCCAACTGGTGGACTCTGCAGCTTTCAGGGAATTGATGGCTTGTGCCGAGCCGAGGTGGAGAGTCCCAAGCCGTCATTTCTTTGCGAAGAAGGCAGTACCAGCACTGCATAAGTTTGTACAAGAGAAGGTGGGCCAGTCCTTGAGCCTGTCGGTGTGTTCAAAAGTGCACGGCAGCGCCGACGTGTGGAGCTGTAACTACGGGCAGGGACAATACATGTCTTTTAAAGCCCACTGGGTAAATGTTGTTCCTGCACAGCCACAACAGCAACTTGGATAGGTCACACCGCTTCCTCCTCCACGCTCTGGATCCCAGACAGTTGGTCCTTTTACAGTGTGCGCCTCCTTCTCCTCCTCCCCCATGTCCTCGGCCTCCACTGCACGTCCAAATCTCGGTGGCCCTTCATCGTTCCACGTGTGTAGGGCACAGCTGTGTCAAGCCATCCTTCACATGGTTTGCCTTGGCGAACGGAGTCACACAGGGGAGGCACTGCTAAAGTTCGCTAGGGAAGAAATCCGAGTATGGCTTACTCCACGAAATCTGGAAATGGGAACCATGGTGACCGTCAATGGGAAGAACATTGTGGCCGCACTGCGACAAGGAAGTGTGAACCATTCGCCCTGCATGGCACACGTGTTGAATCTGGTTGTCAAGAAGTTCGTCAAGTCTTCACCCCATTTGCAAGACATCCTGACAATGGCAAGGAAACTGTGCATGCACTTCAGCCACTCGTACACTGCCAAGCACACTTTGCTTGAGCTGCAGCGTCAGAACGGTATCCCACAACATAGTCTCATTTGTGACGTTGCCACACATTGGAATTACACCCTCCATATGTTGGACAGACTATACGAACAAAGAAAAGCCATTACGGATTTTTGGATGATACAGCAGATAGGAGTACTCCCCTGTGTAACTTCAATGTGAATGAGTGGCAGCTCATACGTGACACCTGCCATTTGCTGAGGCCCTTTGAGGAAGGCCCTTTGAGGGAGCTTTTACGTAGTCGGTTGGCTGATGCCTATCGGCCACATGGTCCATCCACTCGCAGGTCTGACTCGGGGGGCCCTCTGCGCTCACCTTCCACTGCCACAGCTGCTGGGGAGGGGAGGGGTGGCAGGAGCAGTACCAGCCCAATCAGCAGAAGCCTGAGTCTACAGTCGCTGATGAGTAGCTTCCTTCAGCCGCATAGTGAAGCTACTCACCAGCAGGTGGTGGCTTACCTCGACGTGACCCTGCCAACAACCGTTGAAGATCCGCTGGACTTCTGGGCAGCCAAACTCGATTTATGGCCGCAACTAGCGGAGTTTGCCCTGGAAAAGCTGTCCTGCCTGGCCAGTAGTGTACCATCAGAGCGGGTGTTTAGTGCGGCCGGGGCCATAGTCACCCCAAGGCGAACTCGTCTGTCCACTAAAAATGTGGAGAGACTGACGTTTGTCAAGATGAATCAGGGATGGATCAGCCAGGATTTCCAGCCACCAATGACCGAGGGGTCTGAGTAGATTGACCATGCTCCTACAACAACATTTTCCCTATTGTGGTTGGTTATGAAACCCTCTGGGGCAGACCTGGGCATTGTACGGCCCGCTTGCCACATACGGCCCTTTGATTGGCTCTGACCGGCCCGCGTTGTTTGGGGGACAACTATGCTGCCTAATCTGGGGGACAACTATGCTCCTAATCTGGGGGACATCTATGCTGCCTAATCTGGGGGACATCTATGCTGCCTAATCTGGGGGACATCTATGCTGCCTAATCTGGGGGACAACTATGCTCCTTATCTGGGGGACAACTATGCTCCTTATCTGGGGGACAACTATGCTCCTAATCTGGTGGACATCTATGATGCCTAATCTGGGGGACAAGTATGCTCCTAATCTGGGGGACATCTATGCTGCCTACTCTGGGGGACAACTATGCTCCTAATCTGGGGGACATCTATGCTGCCTAATCTGGGGGACATCTATGCTGCCTACTCTGGGGGACAAGTATGCTCCTAATCTGGGGGACATCTATGCTGCCTAATCTGGGGGACAACTATGCTCCTAATATGGGGAAAACTGATGCTTCTGGCCTTGGGCCTATAATTTTTTGAAGTTTAGCAGTAGCTAAATACATGCTTAATGCAAATGTAAACATTGATCTTTAAATGTAAGGGGTTATGAAAACCTCTTGGGTACTGAAAATGCATGCTCCAGACTAATTCTGTGTCTTTCAGGAACTACTTGCCTCCCTGGTGCTTCTGGCCTTGGGTATTAAATTTTTGGATGTTTAGCAGTAGCTAAATACATGCTTAATGCAAATTTCAACAATGATCGTTAAATTCTCAGCGCTCTGCCATGGCATTCTCCTATCCTGCCTGGGCCAATCCGAGGACCTCACTAACCAACTCACTAACTAATCCAATCGCTTATAGCGACGGGCGGTGTGTACAAAGGGCAGGGACTTAATCAACGCCAGCTTATGATCCTCACTTACTGGTAATTCCTCGTTTTAAGGTTAAATAATTGCAATCCCAGATCCCTATCACGAACTGGTTTCAGCGGGCAACACGCACCTATCCTTGAAAGATAGAGACACGCTAATCCATTCAGTGGAGCGTGCCTGCGGCCCCGGACATCTGAGGGCATAACACACCTGTTATTGCTCGATCTCGCAATTGATCGGGCAAGGTAAAGGGTTATTAAAGCCTCTTGGGTACTGCTGAGGCCTACACCTGACTGCTCCTGGTGCAATATATGGGGTAATTAAACACTCATGGGTAGTGTTATTGTTAAATTTAATGGTAATTTTATCAGTAATAAAATTGAATTTTGCAGAATGCTAACCGTTACACAACGGAATGCTTGTTGCGTGATTTTTTTCTGAAAAAAAAAATACCGTATATACTGGCGTATAAGATGACTTTTTAACCACGAATTTTCTTCTGAAAAGTCGGGGGTCGTCTTATACGCCGGGTACTGGGGTCCGGCATAGGAATACCTATGATTATCTGCCCGGCCCGGCTCCCGTGTGCGGCTGCAGGCGGGGACCGGCCATAGCATGTAAAAACTAATTACTGATACTAAAAACCAGGGGGCCTCCAGCTGTTGTGAAACTACAACTCCCAGCATGCCCGAACAGGCAAAGGCACATAAAAAGAAGTATTCCTATCCCGGACAACCCTGTGTCCGCCGGTCACTTACTATTCCCTGGCCAACGCGCGTCCTCCTGCGATGACCCTCCGGTCCTCCTGGTCCTCCGCCTCTATGGTTGTACGTCAGTGACGTCCCGTGCGTACAACCATAGAGACGCAGGAGGACCAGGAGGACCGCAGGATCATCGCAGGAGAACGCGTGTTGGCCAGGGAATGGTAAGTGACCGGTGGCGCGTTATCTTCTTCAGTGTCGGTCACCGCTCCCCCGGTACTGGCACCTCCTGCTATGGTCCATAGGCCATAGCAGTAGATGTGACCTCGGGCCGGAGGAGCGGTGACCGGAACACTGTGGGGGCAGCACACAGACATACAGCCTCCAGCCATACACTTTATATGGCTGGAGGCTGACGCTGTATGTCTGTGGGGAAGGGTGGGGGGGGGGAGCTGACAACCTAATGTGGGGGGAGCTGCCTACTATTATGGGGGAGCTACCTACTATTATAGGGGGAGCTGCCTACTATTATGGGGGGAGCTGGCTACTATTATGGGGGGAGCTGCCTACTATTATAGGGGGAGCTGCCTACTATTATAGGGGGAGCTGCCTACTATTATGGGGGAGCTGCCTACTATTATGTGGGGGAGCTGATTACTATTATGGGGAGAGCTACCTGCTATTATAGGGGGAGCTGCCTACTATTATGGGGGGAGCTGCCTACTATTATGGGGGGGAGCTGCCTACTATTATGGGGGGAGCTGCCTACTATTATAGGGGGAGCTGCCTACTATTATGGGGGGAGCTGCCTACTAATGTGGGGGAACTGCCTACTATTGTGGGGGGAACTGCTACTAATGTGGGGGAACTCCCGACCTAATGTTGGGGAGCGGGGAGCTGGCAATCTAATGTGGGGGAACTGGCAACCTAATGTGGGGGAACTGCAACCTAATGTGGGGGAACATGCTGCCTACCTAATGTGGGGGGGAACTATACTGCCTACCTAATGTGGGGGGGAACTATACTGCCTACCTAATGTGGGGGAACATGCTGCCTACCTAATGTGGGGGGAACTATACTGCCAACCTAATGTGGGGGAACATGCTGCCTACTAATGTGGGGGAACATGCTGCCTACCTAATGTGGGGGGAACTACAAGGTACTGTACATTGCAGTAGAGGGGTAGTCTTATATGGCGAGTATATCCCAAATTCTACATTTTAACTGTAAAAGTTGGGGGTCGTCTTATACACCCAGTCGTCTTATACGCCGGCATATACGGTATGTGTGAACATAAAGAGATAACAGGAGATTTATCACTGTTGAAATATATATGCATTTAGGAAAGTAGAAAGTACAAAATTGTGCTTTATTTATGAAAATGATGCATAATAATGTAGGCACAGATTGCCAGGCGTGTCAGGATTTGATGTCATAGCTTCAGGTTTTTTAATGCACTTTTTGAAGCCAAAGACAGGAATGAAAAGTAGTCTCAGCCTTTTAGTTTATCCATGTCCTCCATTAAAAATCCATTCATGGATTTAGTTTCAGTTTTCAGTCTGCGCTAGGACTGAGCAGACATTGCCATCCCCATAAGCGCCAATGTCTGCGGAGTGGATTCCACCAGAACATTACGCAGGTTTAACCCCTTAAGGACACAGGGCGTAATCCATACGCCCCCATTTCCAAATCCTTAAGGACACAGGGCGTATGGATACACCCTGCGCATTTCCAGCCCCCCCGCTAGCCGGAGGGGAGCCGGTGCCGGATGCCTGCTGAAATCATTCAGCAGGCATCCCAGCATATCGCCCAGCCAGCAATACAGCCATAGCCAGCAGGGGTGAGGTGGCACTGGTGCCACCTCACGATCGCCCTGATTCGTCGGCCGGTTTCCCGACCGACCAATCAGGGCACCTGCTGCGGGTGTCACTCCCGCAACCCGCTCCGCCCCTCTTCCGGAGGACGTGAGCGGGTGCGGGAAGAAGACCCCGGGAGCTGGGGACCCCGATCCCTGGCGTCCCTGTTGGGATCGGGGCCCCGGGAGCAACGGCGGCGAGGGACTGACCTGCAGCGGCGGCGTGGAGCAGCAGTTGGAGGTGAGTGACAGCCTCCTGCTGTTGCTTAGCAACAGCTCCCAGCATGCAAAAAGGGCATGCTGGGAGCTGTAGTTATGCAACAGCAGGAGGCAGACCACCACAACTCCCAGCATACCCTTATGGGCATGCCGTAACTTATAGTTTTGCAACAGCTGGAGGCACATTTTTTCTATGGAAAAGTGTACCTTCAGCTGTTGTATAACTACAACTCCCAGCTTGCACAATCAGCTAAAGTGCATGCTGGGAGTTGTAGTGGTGCATTTGCTGGTTGCATAACTACAACTCCCAGCATGCCCGTTGGCTGTCGGTGACTGCTGAGAGTTGTAGTTTTGCAACAGCTGGAGGCACACTGGTTGTGAAACACTGAGTTAAGTAGCAAACCAGTGTGTCTCCAGCTGTTGCATAAATACAATCCCCAGCCAAAGTAGTATGCCTCCAGCTGTTGCATAACTACAAGTCCCAGTATGCCCTTCCGCTGTCCATACATGCTGGGGGTTGTAGCTTTTGCAACAGCTGAAGGCACACTGGTTGCAAAACACTGAGTATGTTACCAAACTCTGTGTTTCACAACCAGTGTGCCTCCAGTTGTTGCAAAACTACAACTCCCAGCATGCACTTATAGACCGTACATGCTGGGAGTTGAAGTTTTGCAACAGCTGGAGGTATCCCCCCCCCCCAATGTGAAAGTACAGGATACACTCACATGGGTGGAGGTTTACAGTAAGTATCCGGCTGCAAGTTTGAGCTGCGGCAAATTTTCTGCCGCAAGCTCAAACTGCCAGCGAGAAACTACTGTGAACCCCCGCCCGTGCGACTGTACCCTAAAAACACTACACTAACACAAAATAAAATAAAAAGTAAAAAACACTACATATACACATACCCCTACACAGCCCCCCTCCACAATAAAAATGAAAAACATCTGGTATGCCACTGTTTCCAAAACGGAGCCTCCAGCTGTTGCAAAACAACTACTCCCAGTATTGCCAGATAGCCACTGACTATCCAGGCATGCTGGGAGTTTTACAACAGCTGGCCCCCTGTTTGGGAATCACTGGCGTAGAATACCCCTATGTCCACCCCTATGCAAATCCCTAATTTAGGCCTCAAATGCGCATGGTGCTCTCACTTTGGAGCCCTGTCGTATTTCAAGGCAACAGTTTAGGGTCACATATGGGGTATCGCCGTACTCGGGAGAAATTGTGTTACAAATTTTGGGGGATATTTTCTGCTATTACCCTTTTTAAAAATGTAAAATTTTTGGGAAACCAAGCATTTTAGGTAAAAAAATAATATTTTTTTTACATATGCAAAAGTCGTGAATCACCTGTGGGGTATTAAGGTTCACTTTACCCCTTGTTACGTTCCCCGAGGGGTCTAGTTTCCAAAATGGTATGCCATGTGGGTTTTTTTTTTTTTTGCTGTTCTGGCACCATAGGGGCTTCCTATATGCGGCATGCCCCCAGAGCAAAATTTGCTTTCAAAAAGCCAAATGTGACTCCTTCTCTTCTGAGACCTGTAGTGCGCCAGCAGAGCAATTTTCACCCCCATATGGGGTGTTTTCTGAATTGGGAGAAATTTGGCTTCAAATTTTAGGGGGTATTTTCAGCTATTACTCTAAAAATATCACATTCTTGGGAAACCAAGCATTCATTATAGGTAAAAAAAAATTTTTTTTTTTCCTATACACAAGTCTAAATCACCTGTGGGGTATTAAGGTTCACTTTACCCCTTGTTATGTTCCCCGTGGGGTCTAGTTTCCAAAATGGTATGCCATGTGTTTTTTTTTTTTTGCTGTTCTGGCACCATAGGTGCCATGCCCCCCAAAATCCATTTGTCGCTCCTTCCCTTCTGAGCCCTCTATTGTGCCCGCCGAACACTTTAGATGGACATATGAGGTATGTCCTTACTCGTGAGAAATTGGGTTTCAAATACAAGTAAAAATTTTCTCCTTTTTACCCCTTCAAAAATTCAAAAATTGGATCTAACATGCGAGTGTAAAAAATTGGATCTGAACATGCGAGTGTAAAAAATGAAGATTTTGAATCTTCTCCTTCACTTTGCTGCTATTCCTGTGAAACACCTAAAGGGTTAAAACACTTATTGAATGTCATTTTGAATAATTTGGGGGGGGTGCAGTTTTTATAATGGGGTCATTTGTGGGGTATTTCTAATATGAAGACCCTTCAAATCCACTTCAAAACTGAACTGGTCACTGAAAAATAGTGAGTTTGAAAATTTTGTGAAAAATATCAAAATTGCTGCTGAACTTTGAAACCCTCTGGTGTCTTCCAAAAGTAAAAACTCATCAATTTTATGATGCTAACATAAAGTAGACATATTGTATATGTGAACCAAAAAAAAAAATTATTTTGAATATCCATTTTCCTTACAAGCAGAGAGCTTCAAAGTTAGAAAAATGCAAAATTTTCATTTTTCTGATCAAATTTGGGGATTTTTCACCAAGAAAGGATGCAAGTTACCACAACATTTTACCACTATGTTAAAGTAGAATATGTCACGAAAAAACAATCTCGGAATCATAATGATAAGTAAAAGCATCACAGAGTTATTAATGTTTAAAGTGACAGTGGTCAGATGTTCAAAAAATGCTCTGGTCCTTAACCCCTTAAGGACTGAGCCCTTTTTCACCTTAAGGACTCAGCCATTTTTTGCAATTCTGACCACTGTCACTTTAAACATTAATAACTCTGGGATGCTTTTAGTTATCAATCTGATTCCGAGATTGTTTTTTTCGTGACATATTCTACTTTAACATAGTGGTAAAATTTTGTGGTAACTTGCATCCTTTCTTGGTGAAAAAATCCCAAAATGTGATGAAAAATTTGAAAATTTTGCATTTTTCTAACTTTGAAGCTCTCTGCTTGTAAGGAAAATGGATATTCAAAATATTTTTTTTTAATTCACATATGCAATATGTCTACTTTATGTTTGCATCATAAAATTTATGAGTTTTTATTTTTGGAAGACACCAGAGGGCTTCAAACTTCAGCAGCAATTTTCCAATTTTTCACAAAATTTTGAAACTCGCTATTTTTCAGGGACCAGTTCAGGTTTGAAGTGGATTTGAAGGGTCTTCATATTAGAAATACCCCATAAAAGACCCCATTATAAAAACTGCACCCCCCAAAGTATTCAAAATGACATTCAGTCAGCGTTTTAACCCTTTAGGTGTTTCACAGGAATAGCAGCAAAGTGAAGGAGAAAATTCACAATCTTCATTTTTTACACTCGCATGTTTTTGTAGACCCAATTTTTGAATTTTTGCAAGGGGTAAAAAGGAGAAAATTTTTACTTGTATTTGAAACCCAATTTTTCTCGAGTAAGCACATACCTCATATGTCTATGTAAAGTGTTCGGCGGGCGCAGTAGAGGGATCAGAAGGGAAGGAGCGACAAATGGTTTTTGGGGGGCATGTCACATTTAGGAAGCCCCTATGATGCCAGAACAGCAAAAAAAACACATGGCATACCATTTTGGAAACTAGACCCCTCGGGGAACATAACAAGGGGTAAAGTAAACCTTAATACCCCACAGGTGATTCACGACTTTTGCATATGTAAAAAAAAAAAAATATTTCCCTAAAATGCTTGGTTTCCCAAAAGTTTTACATTTTTAAAAAGGGTAATAGCAGAAAATACCCCCCAAAATTTGAAGCGCAATTTCTTCCGATTCAGAAAACACCCCATATGGGGGTGAAAAGTGCTCTGCTGGCGCACTACAGGTCTCAGAAGAGAAGGAGTCACATTTGGCTTTTTTGAAGGAAATTTTGCTCTGGGGGCATGCCGCATTTAGGAAGCCCCTATGGTGCCAGGACAGCAAAAAAAAAACACATGGCATACCATTTTGGAAACTAGACCCCTTGGGGAACGTAACAAGGGGTAAAGTGAACCTTAATACCCCACAGGGGTTTCACAACTTTTGCATATGTAAAAAAAAATTTTCCTAAAATGCTTGGTTTCCCAAAAAATTTACATTTTTACAAAGGGTTAAAGCAGAAAATACCCCCCAAAATTTGAAGCCCAATTTCTCCCGATTCAGAAAACACCCCATATGGGGGTGAAAAGTGCTCTGCTGGCGCACTACAGGTCTCAGAAGAGGAGAAGTCACATTTGGCTTTTTTGAAGGAAATTTTGCTCTGGGGGCATGCCGCATTTAGGAAGCCCCTATGGTGCCAGGACAGCAAAAAAAAACACATGGCATACCATTTTGGAAACTAGACCCCTTGGGGAACGTAACAAGGGGTAAAGTGAACCTTAATACCCCACAGGTGTTTCACGACTTTTGCATATGTAAAAAAAAATTTTTTTTTACCTAAAATGCCTCTTTTCCCAAAAATTTTACATTTTTAAAAAGGGTAAAAGCAGAAAATACCCCCCCAAAATTTGTAACACAATTTCTCCCGAGTACGGCGATACCCCATATGTGGCCCTAAACTGTTGCCTTGAAATACGACAGGGCTCCAAAGTGAGAGCGCCATGCGCATTTGAGGCCTAAATTAGGGACTTGCATAGGGGTGGACATAGGGGTACTCTACGCCAGTGATTCCCAAACAGGGTGCCTCCAGCTGTTGTAAAACTCCCAGCATGCCTAGACAGTCAGTGGCTATCTGGCAATACTGGGAGTAGTTGTTTTGCAACAGCTGGAGGCTCCGTTTTGGAAACAGTGGCGTACCAGACGTTTTTCATTTTTATTGGGGAGGGGGACTGTGTAGGGGTATGTTTATATGTAGTGTTTTTTACTTTTTATTTTATTGTGTGTTAGTGTAGTGTAGTGTTTTTAGGGTACAGTCGCACAGGCGGGGGTTCACAGTAGTTTCTCGCTGGCAGTTTGAGCTGCGGCAGAAAATTTGCCGCAGCTCAAACTTGCTGCCGGATACTTACTGTAATCCTCCGCCCATGTGAGTGTACCCTGTACGTTCACATTGGGGGGGGAAAGAAACATCCAGCTGTTGCAAAACTACAACTCCCAGCATGTACGGTCTATCAGTGCATGCTGGGAGTTGTAGTTTTGCAACAGCTGGAGACACACTGGTTGTGAAACACCGAGTTTGGTAACAAACTCAGTGTTTTGCAACCAGTGTGCCTTCAGCTGTTGCAAAAGCTACAACCCCCAGCATGTACGGACAGCAGAAGGGCATGCTGGGTCTTGTAGTTATGCAACAGCCGGAGGCAAAGTACTTTGGATGGGGATGCTGGGGACTGTAGTTATGCAACAGCTGGAGACACACTGGTTTGCTACTTAACTCAGTGTGCCTTCAGCTGTTGCAAAACTACAACTCCCAGCAGTCACGACAGCCAACGGGCATGCTGGGAGTTGTAGTTATGCAACCAGCAGATGCACTACTACAACTCCCAGCATTCACTTTAGCTGTTTGTGCAAGCTGGGAGTTGTAGTTACACAACAGCTGAAGGTACACTTTTCCATAGAAAAAATGTGCCTCCAGCTGTTGCAAAACTACAAGTCCCAGCATGCCCATAAGGGCATGCTGGGAGTTGTGGTGGTCTGCCTCCTGCTGTTGCATAACTACAGCTCCCAGCATTCCCTTTTTGCATGCTGGGAGCTGTTGCTAAGCAACAGCAGGAGGCTGTCACTCACCTCCAACGATCCAGCCGCACAGGTCAGTCCCTCGTCGCCGCCGCCGTGGCCGTCGCTCCTGGGGCCCCGATCCCAACATTGACGCCGGGGATCGGGGTCCCCAGCACCTGGGGTGCACGTCCCGCACCCGCTCACGTCCTCCGGAAGAGGGGCGGAGCGGGTTGCGGGAGTGACACCCGCAGTAGGCGCCCTGATTGGTCGGCCGGTAATCCGGCCGACGAATCAGGGCGATCGTGAGGTGGCACCAGTGCCACCTCAACCCTGCAGGCTCTGGCTGTTCGGGGCCGTCGGAGACGGCCCCGAACAGCCTGTAATTCCGGGTCACCTGGTCACTGGAGAGCCGATTGACCCGGAATCTGCCGCAGATCGCTGGACTGAATTGTCCAGCGATCTGCGGCCATCGCCGACATGGGGGGGCATAATGACCCCCCTTGGCGATATGCTCCGATGTCTGCTGAACGATTTCAGCAGGCATCGGGCACCGGCTCCCCTCCAGCTAGCGGCGGGGGGCCGGGATTTGACAGGACGTACTCAAACGTCCTGAGTCCTTAAGGACTCGGAAAAGGGGCCGTTTGAGTACGTCCTGCGTCCTTAAGGGGTTAAGGTGAAAAAGGGCTCAGTCCTTAAGGGGTTAATGTTCTGGCGTAATTCTTTTCTCAGAATTTTCTGTTGGAAATTCTGATCAGAAAATCCCACAGTGTAAATGGGTTTACAGAAAACCCATTCACCTGCATGTTAAGCTTCCTGCAGAGGAATTTCTCACCAAAATTCATGAGCAGAATTCCGGACAGAAATTCTGTACTGTGAACCTGGCCTAAGGGTTCTGGTATTTTCAATAGAACAAATAGCTTTGCGGACCATGCTTTTACTTCAGTGTTTTCCATACAGTGTGCCTCCAGTGCAATGTTATGAAGTGAGGCCACAATTTACTTTCTAGACCTAGCCTAATAGTATGTGAAGTTTACAGTGGGCTATGCTAGGTCCATACTGCATTCCAGCCCTCTTTAACCCCTTAAGGACCCTTGTCGTACGCATACGTCAGGACACCCTGGTACTTAAGGACCCATGACGTACGCGTACGTCATGGAGAATTCCGTCCCCCGCCGCGCGGGGATCGGACCGGGATGCTTGCTGAAATCATTCAGCAGGCATCCCGACCAAACGCCCAGGGGGGTCGTTAGACCCACCATTTTGGCGATCGCGGCAAATTGCAAGTGAATTCACACTTGCGATTTGCACGATTCTGGGTCATTACGGGTCTATGGTGACCTGGTGACCAGGAATATAAGGGGGATCGGCAGCGATGTCGTGCGGCTGGATCCGACAGAAGTCGGTGAGTTGCCTAGCAACATCTGGAGGGTACAGTTTGAGACCACTATATAGTGGTCTCTAAACTGTAGCCCTCCAGATATTGCAAAACTACAACTCCTAGCATGCCCAAACAGCTGTTTGCTGTCTGGGCATGCTGGGATTTGTAGTTTTCCAACAGCTGGAGGACCACAATTTGGAGATCAATGTGGCCCTCCAGATGTTGCAAAACTGGAAATCCCAGCATGCCTAAACAGCATACAGCTGTCTCGGCATGCTGGGAGTTGTAGTTGGGTACCTCCAGCTGTTGCATAACTACATCTCCCAGCATACCCTTCGGCGATCAGAAAATGCTGGGAGTTGTAGTTTTGCAACAGCTGGAGGCACACTGGTTGGAAAATACTGAGTTAGGTAACAGAACCTAACTGAAGGTTTTCCAACCAGTGTGCCTCCAGCTGTTGCAAAAGTAAAACTCCCAGCATGCACGGTCTGTCAGTACATGCTGGGAGTTGTAGTTTTGAAACAGCTGGAGATATGCCCCCCCATGTGAACGTACAGGGTACATTCACACAGGCAGGTTTAGAGTAAGTTTCCTGCTTCAAGTTTGGTCTGCGGCAAATTTTTCGCCGCAGCGCAAACTCCTAGCGGGAAACTCACCGTAACACACCAGTGCGAATGTGCCCTAAAAACACTACACTACACTAACACATAATAAAGGGTAAAACACAACATATACACCCCCTTACACTGTCCCCCCCCCCCCCCCCAATGAAAATGAAAAGCGTATTGTACGGCAATGTTTCCAAAATGGAGCCTCCAGCTGTTGCAAAACAACAACTCCCAGCATTTCCGGACAGCCACTGACTTTCCAGGCATGCTGGGAATTTAGCAACAGCTGGAGGCACCCTGTTTGGGAATCACTGGCGTAGAATTCCCCTATGTCCACCCCTATGCAATCCCTATTTTAGTCCTCAAATGCGTATGGCGCTCTCTCATTTCGGAGCCCTGTCGTATTTCAAGGAAACAGTTTAGGGCCACATATGGTGTATTTACGAACTTGGGAAAAATTACACTACAAATTTTGGGGGGCTTTTTCTCCTTTTACCCCTTATGAAAAGGAAAAGTTGGGGGCTACACCAGCTTGTTAGTGTAAAAAAAGAAAAAAAATTACACTAACATGCTGGTGTTGCCCCATACTTTTTATTTTCACAAGTGTTAAAAAGAAAAAAAGACCCCAAAAATTTGTAACGCAATTTCTCCTGAGTACGGAAATACCCCAGATGTGGGCATAAAATGCTCTGCGGGCGCATAACAAGGCTCAGGAGTGAGAGTGCACTATGTACATTTGAAGCCTAAATTGGTGATTTGCACAGGGGTGGCTGATTTTACAGCAGTTCTGCCATAAAGGCAAAAAAAGAAATACCCACATGTGACCCCATTTTGGAAACTACACCCCTCACGGAATGTAACAATGGGTATAGTGAGCCTCAACACCCCACAGGTGTTTAATGAAAATTCTTCAAAATTGGATGGAAAAATGAAAAAAAAATATGTTTTTTTCACTAAAATGCTGGTGTTACCCAAAATTTTTCATTTTTCACAAGGAAAAATAGGAAAAAAGCCCCCCAAAATTTGTAACCCCATTCCTTCTGAGTAAAAACATACCCCATATGTGGATGTAAAGTGCTCTGCTGGCGCACTACAATGCTCAGAAGAGAAGGAGCGCCATTGGGCTTTTTGAGAGAAAATGTGTCCGGAATTGAAGGCCACGTGTGTTTACAAAGCCCTCATAGAGCCCGAACAATGGACCCCCCCCACATGTGACCCCATTTTTGAAACTACACCCCTCATGTAATATAATAAGGGGTACAGTGAGCATTTACGCTCCACAGGTGTCTGACTTTGGGAACAGTGGTCCGTGAAAATGAAAAATGTAATTTTTTATTTGCACAGCCCACTGTTCCAAAGATCTGTCAAACGCCAGTGGGGTGTAAATACTCACTGCACCTCTTATTAAATTCTGTGAGGGGTGTAGTTTCCAAAATGGGGTCACATGTGGGGGGGTTCCACTGTTCTGGCACCACGGAGGGCTTTGTAAACACACATGGCCCCCGACTTCTATTCCAAATGAATTCTGTCTCCAAAAGCTCAATGGCGCTCCTCCTCTTCTGAGCATTGTAGTGCGCCAGCAGAGCAATTGACGTCCACATATTGGGTATATCCATACTCAGAAGAGGTGGGGTTACAAATTTAGGTGGTCATTTTCTCTTATTACCCCTTGTAAAAATTGTAAATTTGGAGAAAAACCAGCATTTTAGTGAAAATTTATTTTTTTCATTTACACATCCGACTTTAACAAAAAATCGTCAAACACCTGTGAGGTGTTAAGGCTCACTGTACCCTTTGTTGCTTTCCTTGAGGGGTGTAGTTTCCAAAATAGTATGCCATGTGTTTGTTTGTTTTTTTGCTGTCCTGGCACCATAGGGGCTTCGTAAATGTGACATGCCCTCCAAAAACCATTTTAGCAAAATTCGGTTTTCGAAAGCCAAATGTGACTCCTTCTCTTTTGAGCATTGTAGTGCGCCAGCAGAGCACTTGACGTCCACACATGGGGTATTTCCATGGGGTATTTTGGGGGGCATTTAGTCCTATTATCCCTTGTAAAAATTTTAAATTTGGGGGAAAACCAGCATTTTAGTGAAAAAAAACAAAAAAACATTTACACATCCAACTTTAACGAAAAGTCGTCAAACACCTGTGGGGTATTAAGGCTCACTGGACCCCTTGTTACGTGCCTTGAGGGGTGTAGTTTCCAAAATAGTATGCCATGTGTTTTTTTTTTGCTGTTCAGGCACCATAGGGGCTTCATAAATGCGACATGCCCCACACAAACCATTTCAGAAAAACTCACTCTCCAAAATCCCACTGTCGCTCCTTCCCTTCTGAGCCCTCTAGTGAACCCGCCAAACACTTGACATACACATATGAGGTATTTCCTTACTCGAGAGAAATTGGGTTACACATTTTAGGAAGATTTCTCTCCTTTTACCCCTTGTAAACATTCAAAAACTGTGTCTACAAGAACATGCCAGTGTAAAAAATTAAGATTTTGAATGTTCTCCATCAATTTGCTGCTATTCCAGTGAAACACCTAAAGGGTTAACAAACCTTTTGAATGTAATTATGAATACTTTGAGGGGTGCAATTTTTATAATGTGGTCATTTGTGGGGTATGTCTAATAAGAAGGCCCTTCAAATCCACTTCAAAACAGAACTGGTCCCTGAAAATTTTCGATTTTGAAAATTTTGTGAAAATTGATGCTATACTTTGAAGCCCTCTAATGTCTTCCAAAAGTAAAAACATGTCAACTTCATGATGCAATCATAATGTAGACATGCTGTATATGTGAATCAATATGTAATTTATTTGGAATATTCATTTTCCTTATAAGCATAAAGTTTCAAAGTAAAAAAAAAAATGCAAAATTTTAAATTTTTTCATCAGATTTGGGAATTTGATGCAAGTATCGACAGAATTTTACCACTAACATAAAGTAGAATATGTCACGAAAAAACAATCTCGGAATCAGAATGAAAGGTGAAAGCATTCCAGAGTTATTAATGCTTAAAGTGACAGTGGTCAGATGTGCAGAAAATGGCCGGGTCCGACAGTGAAAATTGGCTGGGTCCTTAAGGGGTTAAAGGGGTACTCCCGTGGAAAACATTTTTTTTTAAATCAACAGGTGCCAGAAAGTTAAACATATTTGTAAATTCTATTAAAAAATCTTAATCCTTCCAGTACTTTTTAGGGGCTTTATACTAAAGAGAAATCCAAAAAAAGAAATGCATTTCCTCTGATGTCATGACCACAGTGCTCTCTGCTTATCTCTGCTGTCCATTTTAGGAACTGCCCAGAGCAGGAAAAAATCCCCATAGCAAACATATGCTGCTCTGGACAGTTCCTAAAATGGACAGCAGAGGTCAGTAGAGAGCACTGTGGTCATGACATCAGAGGAAATACATTTCTTTTTTGGATTTCTCTTTAACATACAGCCTCTAAAAAGTACTGGAAGGATTAAAAATTTTACTAGAAGTGATTTACAAATCTGTATAACTTTCTGGCACCAGTTGATTTAAAAAAAATTGTTTTCCACGGGAATACCCCTATAATCATATCTGCCAGCATCCTTCCAAAAACAGGATGCCGACAAATACTGTTGACAAGAGCAGTGGACTCATTCATTCATTTCTATGGCTAAACAGGATCCCCTAGTGACTACTTTCGGGACATACAGGTGAAGCTCAAAAAATTAAAATATTGTGCAAAAGTTCATTGTATTTCATTAATGCAACTTAAAAGGAAAGGAAGCATGAACTTCTCCAAAATCTCCTGGTAGACGGATGTGTTGACCCTGGACTAAGGCTAAGTTTCTACTTGTTTTTTTGTCCTGCGTATTTTGGGTTGAAAAAAACACATGAAAGAACGCCTGAAAAAATGCCAGTGCAATGTCCTGCGTCTGGTGTTTTTTCTGGCGTTTTTTCCTTCGTGTGGAAATTGCATTTTTGGCACCTTTGCCATTTTTTTTTTAAACCCAAAATTTGTTGCGAGAGCAGGAGAAAGCCGCTCCATTTCTGCAATAGACAGGACGATCGCATCGGGTGTCAGTAGTGACTCTGCTGTGATGTGACCTTAACTGCAGGTACTACTACTCCCAAGATGTAGCACACTCTGCTCCATGCTGGGAGCTGTAGTACCTGCATTAATAAACAGATAGCAGCGAGTGTAACTTCTGACACTCGCTGTGATCTGTCTATTAATGCAGGTACTACATGTCCCAGCATTGAGCAAAGTGTGCTCCATGTTGGGAGCAGTAGTACCTGCAGTTAAGGACACATCACAGCGGATGTCACTCCTGACAACCACTGTGATCGTCCTGTATAATGTATAGATCTGCACTGCCGTATATATACAGTACACATATTCATATTTCCCACAAAGAGTTGTGATTGGTTGGAACCATCTGGCCAATCACAGATCTCTGCGGGAAATATGAATAGGTGCATATATATATAAGGCAGTGCAGGGGACCATAGAAGAGCGGCTTGCCGCATCTATAAATTGTACAGGAGGATCGCAACAGGCGATCTGTCAATTAGTAAAGGTTCTACTCCCATCATGGAACAGTGTGATCCATGCTGGGAGTAGTAGTACAAACTAAAAAAAATGTAAAAAATAAAGAAAAAAGTGAGAAACACACACACACAATACATTTTTATTATTGCCGGCTACATTTTTAGGTCCCTGCCCGCCCACATAAACATAATTGATCCGTGTTTAAAAATTAATAAAAATGTTGTAATAAAAAAATAAAATTTCGTTAGATACAATTGTTTCCTTCAATACTGTATCTTTTTTATTTATTTTTTTTAATGGTACTCTACGAAATTTTATTAAAAAAGGTATCTCCATCACTTTTTTTGAATCACTAAAGTCCAAAAAAGAATAAAAGCCGCCTGAAAAAACATCAAAGTTAAAACCCACATATTTGTTTTCTTGGCATTTTTTCACTCACATAGACTTCTTTGGAAGAAAAACGCCACAATTTTGACTAAAAAATCGCCAGTGGCTCAACATGTTGCGATTTTGGAAAACCTCCAAGGAGCTGAAAAACACCAAAAAAGAGTGAAAAAACGCCAAAAGGATTAAAAAAAATGCCAAAGTGAAAAACGCCAAGTGGAATAAGAATTTTGCGATTTCTTATTGATTTACAGCTAACATCTGGCCACAGCGTTTTTTGGCCAAAAAAAGGCCATGTGGCACAATTGGCGTTTTTCTTGCCATTTTTCAAAAAGAAAAAAAAAAAAAGTAGAAACTTATCCTTAATGAAGCACAGATGACCAACACCAGCAGATGACACCATAATCATATTTTATATTGGGGATTTGGGGTTTTCATGAGCTGTAAGCCATAATCATCACAGTTATGACAAATCATGGCTTGAACTATCTTGCTTTGCATGTAATGAGTCTCTCTCATATATTAATTTTTATATTCTAATTTTTTGAGTTTCACCTATACGTGCTATTTAAAAAAAGAACCAGCCCCCATTTTTGGATCCGCTTAAAATAGAGAATACATCCGGAACAGAGTGACTCCGTTCAGCCATAGCCAATGGTGCTGCTCCCATTAACAGCATTTGACAGCTTCTCGTTTTCGACAAGATGTCAATAGATGCGATTACTAGGGGCCGGAACATAGGGGGAGTTTTATCAAAACCTGTCCAGAGGAAAAGTTGCTGAGTTGTCCATAGCAACCAATCAAGTCGCTTCTTTCATATTTCAGAGACCTTTTCAAAAATGAAAGAAGCAATCTGATTGGTTGCAATTAGAGATGAGCGAACTTACAGTAAATTAGATTCGTCACGAACATCTCGGCTCGGCAGTTGATGACTTTTCCTGCATAAATTAGTTCAGCTTTCCGGTGCTCCCGAGGGCTGGAAAAGGTGGATACAGTCCTAGGAGACTCTTTCCTAGGACTGTATCCACCTTTTCCAGACCACCGGAGCATCGGAAAGCTGAACTCATTTATACAGGAAAAGTCATTAACTGCCGAGCCGAGAAGTTTGTGATGAATCGAATTTACTGTAAGTTCGCTCATCTCTAGTTGCAATGGACAACTCAGCAACTTTTCCTCTGGACAGGTTTTAATAAATCTCCCCCATAGTGGGTACCTACCCTCAGACTGTCTAGTACCATGTAGCCATAGGCTATAACTGGATAGAAAACACCAGCTGAATATTTTTGTATGAATTTCCTATATATTATGATACACACAGATGTTAAGTTTATTTCGGCAGACACTTGGAGGACTTGTTCATCTAATGTGACTAGTCTTCGTAGCTGAAGCTTTGTCTGGGCAGAGCCTTGCTGCGCACTCATCCACTTGTATTATCCCACAACAAAGGAGGGGAGGCAATCCAGCTTGGAGCGTTACACGAATTCCAGACAGGCTGTTCTCACGACTCCAAGCTAGTATTGCCAAAACAGCATTTGGTCTGTTATGCTCGTGAACAGGTGTTCACTGCATTATAAATAACAATGAATCATCTGACACAGTCATGTGCTCTCTCTACAGCAGTGGTCTTCAAGCTGTGGCCCACCAGATGTTGCAAAACTACAATTCCCAGCATGCCCGGACAGCCGTTGGCTGTCCGGGCATGCTGGGAGTTGTATTTTTGCAACATCTGGAGGGCCACAGTTTGAAGACCGCTGCTTTACAGCATCCTCCCACAGCACGACACCTACTATCGGATTCTGTGCTGGCTAGACACAAAGCATCATGGGATTTGTAGTAGGAATCACTTCCTTCTGCCATCTCTTCCTGAATGTGATAAGGAAGGAAACTGCTGTGCTTGGTGTTTGTGCTGCTACATAAGTTTCTCTTGGCAGATTATCTCCAGGTAATACTACAATGTGTGATTCTGGGGACACAGGTGACGTGATGTGTGTTTGTAAAGGGCTGTAAGAAACTCTTGTAACAAAGCTGCTTCTCTCCATTGTAGCTGCTGGCTTCCTGTTAGCACATGGGAGGGGGCTGCTGCTCACTTTACTAACTCAGGTGGGTCTTCTCACTTTACACTTTTATGTGCTTTTCAATTGTACCATAGGCTGCGTTCTCACATTGCACCGCAGTTGCATTTTTAATGCTGTTTTTCTTCCTTCCCTTTTTTTTTTTGTTGTAACATTAAAGCCGCTTTATCACTATTGTCTGCACTCTACTGTATTGTGCAATTTTATTATGGTTGCTGTAAAATCACATTCACTGTAAAATTCTGGAACATTTTAAAATATTCACTACTGCTATTTAAGAGCTCCTTGGGCTGTGTTCTGATGTTCAAGTATTTAACTGCAATTATTAAATGTAAAGTTAGAAATGCATTTTAAGCCCTTTAAGGACTCAGCGTTTTTCAGTTTTTACCTTTTTGAACCCCTAACAATAATGGACGTAAATGTACGTCATGGTGCCGTGGTACTTAGCACACCATGACGTACATTTACGCGCCAACATGACTGCGAGCACCGGACCAGTGCTCGCGTCATGCGCGGCAGGTCCTACCTGCTATCATCAGCCAGGGACCCACCGATAATGGCGGACATCAGCGATCGCGCAGATGTCCCCCATTAACACTTCAGATGCATCTGCAGCAGTGCGGTATTTTGAATGGATGATCAGATCGCCCGCAGCGCTGCCGCGGGGATCCGATCATCCAGCATGGCAGCTGGAGGTCCCCTCACCTGGCTCCAGCCATCTCCCGGGGTCTTCTGCTGTGGTCTGATATCGAGCAGACCAGAGCAGAAGATGACCGATAACACTGATCAGTGTTTTGCTCTATGCATAGCACTGAACAGTATTAGCAATCAAATGATTGCTATAAATAGTCCCCTATGGGGACTATTAAAGTGCAAAAAAAAAAAAATGAAAAATCCCCTCCCCCAATAAAAAAAAAGTAAAACGTCAGTTTTTCCCATTTTACCCCCAAAAAAGCTTTAAAAAATAATACACATATTTGTTATCGCCGCATGCGTAAAAGTCTGAACTATTAAAATATATTGTAAATTATCTCATACGGTGAACGGCGTAAACGTAAATAAAAGTCAAAAATTGCTGCTTTTTTTGTCACATTTTATTCCAAAAAAATTTATAAAAAATGTATAAAAAGTTAACCTAAGCAAAAGTGGTACTGATAAAAACTACAGATCATGGCGCAAAAAATGAGCCCTCATACCGCCCCATATACAGAAAAATTTGATAGTTATAGGTGGTCAAAATAGGGCAATTTCAAACATACAATTATAGAAAAGCATATAACATGGTATCATTTTAATCGTATTGACCCACAGTATAGAGAAAACATGTCATTTTTACCAGAAAGCGTACAGCGTGAAAACAAAACCTTCCAAAATTTGCTAAATTGAGGTTTTCTTCATTTTTTCCACATAAATAATATTTGTTTGGTTGCACCGTACATTTTATGGTAAAATAAGTGATGTCATTACAAAGTACAATTGGTGACGCAAAAAACAAGCCCTCATATGGGTCTGTGGATGGAAATATAAGAGTTATGAGTTTTAGAAGGCGAGGAGGAAAAGACGAAAATGCAAAAATAAATTGGTCTGGTCCTTAAGGGGTTAAAAATCATAACCCTTTCAATTTTCCACCTATTTTTTTGTGCCACCAAATTCTACATTGTATTGACATCAGTCATTTTTCCCAAAAATCTACTGCAAAACCAAAAAAATTAAATCATTGTGCAACAAAACTGGAAAAAAAAAAACACCATTTTGTAATTTTGTGGGCATTTTGTTTCTACACAGTGAATTTTTTCGGTACAAATTACACCTTTTCTTCTGTAGGTCCATACGATTAAAATGATATACCGATATATACTCGAGTATAAGCCGAGTTTTTCAGCACGATTTTTTATGCTGAAAACTCCCCCCTCGGCTTATACTCAAGTGAACTCTGCGCCTGTCAATCCCTTCATCAATGGTCTTCAACCTGCGGACCTCCAGATGTTGCAAAACTACAACTCCCAACAAACCCGGACAGCCATCGAATGTCCGGGCATGCTGGGTGTTGTAGTTTTGAAACCTCTGGAGGTCCACAGGTTGAAGACCACTGATGAAGGGATTGACAGGCGGTGATGATGAAGGGGGGGGGGGATGATGTATTTCCCACTCTAGGCGTGTAGTCGAGTCAATAACTTTTCCTGGGTTTTTGGGGTAAAATTAGGGGCCTCGGCTTATATTCGGGGCTGCTTATACTGGAGTATATATGGTAGGTTTGATTTTGTCGTACTTTTGGAAAAAATCATAACTACATGCACGAAAATGAATACGGTACCTTTTTAAAAATGTCCTCTTCTGACCCCTATAACTTTTTTTTATTTTTCTGTATATGGGGATGTATGAGGGCTAATTTTTTTGCACAGTGATCTGAAGTTTTTATCTGTACCATTTTTGTTTTGATCTGACTTTTTTTGGTATAAAAAGTGACCAAAAAACACGCTACTTTGGATTTTTTGACCTGCGGATTAATTAATGATATATATTTTATAGTTTGGACATTTACGCACGTAAAGTTAAAGGGTTACTCCGCTCAATGTACTCAATGTTCCAAACGCTGTGTGCGGGCTTCCGTGTTCACACCCCCTTGTGACGTCACGCCCCCTCCCATAGACTTGCATTGAGGGGGCAGGACGTGATGTCACATGACAGGGTGTGACATCACGAAGGGGTGGGCGTGAACACTCAATGTTCCGGACGCTGGGAAGAGGAGTAACCCTTTAACACTTTAGTGCAATGAAGTTCAAACTGTTTTATTGAAATTCCAAGGAAAATAGGTGTGGTTTGCCTTGTAAAAGAAAGAAACCATATTGTAACAACCATATAGCACTATAGACACTGTTTTTAACTTGTTAAAAAAATAATAATAAAAAAAATAAAGTATACAGTTCATATACAGTTTTTAAAACTGGACACAAAACCATAGTAGACTGCAGTTTTCTGTATGGTTAAAAAAAACACACAAAAAAGTACACGACCAAAAACGTACACAACCAGATGTATCTTGTTGCACACGTTTTTGCATGGGAGGTCTATGCATATGGTTTTCCTATACAAAACAGTTTACGGGAACTGTATAGCAAAATGGTGACGTGAATGCACCCTTGAAGTGGACTGGTAAGTATTGGCTTCAGAAAAGACAACGCTTATTCTAATAGTTGTTTCAGTGTGCATGTCTGTTTATATTTTAGGCAATAAAAAATGCATTTTTGTTATACCATGTATAATTACAGAGCGTATAGAAATGTAATATCAGGAATTAATAGATGTGATGCACTTTTCACTGTCCATTCCAATGTATTTCTACGTAGTAGACAGTTATACTTGTGTGGTACCAGGGGTCTCAAACTGGTGGCCCTCCAGATGTTGCAAAACCTCAACTCCATCAACCATTGGCTGCAGCTATCAGCTGTCTGGGCATGCTGGGAGTTAATGTTTTGCAACATCTGGAAGGCCACCAGCTTGATACCACTGATCCAGACATCATAACAAACTAAATACCAATTCAAACGAGTCATTAAAGGAAAACTGTCAGCCTGTGCTAAACCATATCGACTGGGTTATAGTGTGGGTAAACAGGATTCAAACGAGGGGAAACTTACTTATTTTAGTCAACTGGCCACCGAGATATCTTGTTCTGAAGTTCCGGGATTTCTAATGAGAATAAGTGCACTGAAGGCGTTTCCCCCGCCGGCTGGCCGCCTCTCGCTCCCGTAGTAAGTAAGGCTCCTAAGCCCTTCCCTCCACTATGCATATGCTTTGGATTCAACTCTATTTCCTAGTGACGTGGAGTCCCACATCACGTGATTGCAGTGCTCTGCCTGAAGAGCACATGCGCCGCTATATTTTCCCCAGCTCTCATGTCATCAGGACGTAAAAGCTGGGGAATATATAGCGGCGCATGCACTCTTCAGGCAGAGCACTGCGATCACGTGAGGAGGGACGGGCTTAGGAGCCTTACTACGGGAGCGAGAGGCGGCCAGCCGGCGGGGGAAACACCTTCAGTGTGCTTATTCTCATTAGAAATCCCAGAACTTCAGAACAAGATATCTAGGTGGCCAGTTGATAAAAATAAGTAAGTGACCCCTCGTTTGAATCCTGTTTACCCACGCTATAACCCAGTGTATATGGTTTAGTGTGGGTGAACAGGCTGACAGTTTTCCTTTAAGACTGAGCAGACAAGGGTTAGAAAAATCATGTGCTACATTCAATGGCCCAGCCATCTTTCCTTTAAATAGTGTAGTACACACAAAGGTGAATAAGCCAGTCATCCAGTTATTATCTGTGTAAAGATATGTATTGCATGGAATATTAGGATACTGACAGTAAAACAGAAGGGAAACAGATTGTGGCATAGGATAGACCTGCCTAAAAAGATGTGTGTTTAGAGTGTGCTTAAAGGGGTACTCCAAAGGATAGGGGATAAGATGCCTGATCTCGGGAGTCCCACAGCTGGGGACGCCCGTGATCATGCACGCGGCACCCCGTTTGTAATCAGACCCCGGAGCGTGTTCGCTCCGGGTCTGATTACGGTCGACCGCAGAGCCTTTGGATAGGGGATAAGATGTCTAGGGGCGGAGTACCCGTTTTAAGTCACGGGAATATACAGGATATCTGACAAACAAGTAAATAAGGCAAAACCCTTATTTATTCATAAAGGGCATGTGAATAAAAGCGGTGTCATCTACAGTGGTAGACTGCACACATGTGCATGTGCCTGCCATAGTAGATCTGCTTTTACAGGCTAAATCAGGCTCTCCAAACTGAGCAGGCCATTTTAATCATTTTTCATCACCCCTATTGACTTTAATGGGAGTTGTGTAGCTTGTGGTGCTACAGTTTACACAACTCTCAGTAACCCCTTCATGACTGGGCCAATTTTCACTGGACCAGCTGTCAGAAGCTGAAGGGGCTGAAGGGCTCCCATTCTCAGCATAGGTGCAAGTCCCAGGTTTGTGACCTACAGCTATCTTATATTTATGTCATATCCTGTGGACTTTTATCAATTTTGAGATGGGAATACTGATTTATGAATAAGTAGCATACAGTATGTAATATTTAATCTAATACTTTCCTTATTTAGTTGTGTTATTATTGCTGTGCAAAGCAAATACGGTAGATTTATTATTGAATTTTTTTTAATTTAAGACAGAAACAATCTTCGAATTCAGGACTAAATGGATATATCTGGACCATCCCAGAGTCTTCTCTCTGTGTTTATATCACTAATGTTCCTGCTCCCTGGAGTGAAGGCAATGGATGAAGGGGATGCCATAGCAATGCTGATTGGAGCAGTTATTGTGGGCATTGGATTTTGTGCTTGTTTGGGGTACTATGCTAGAAAGCGAGAAGGGCAGTACTAAGATTGTGTATTGTATTTTGAGTTTATACAATTATTGTTTAGGACGATGTCTATAATATTTTTTTATGAATTGTTAATGAACTGCCCATGAAAATAAAGCAATATTTCTTTTTAGTATGAGTACCAAATACAAAATGGAGTATTTCATGGTGTATATGTTTTTTTTCCATATTATTACACTGGAATTTGGAAACCTAAAATGTATTTAAAATTACATATTTTACTAGTTTCTTTGAACATGTAGTTTAGGTACTCCTAATAGTTGGGGTTAGATGAGCTTGAAATATCCACATACCACATAATAGAGTTGTCGTAAGAATGGGTCACAGATTAGGTAAACAATGCAGCTTGCAGTTGTGCACAGAATTCAATGTAGACAGTGAACTGAAACAATGTAATAGGAGAATAGAAAAATATGGCACTTACCAATGCAGAAAATGATCCAGTCTTTATTCCAAAAGACACTGTATACTGTAGAGAGTGGTTAAACAGATGCATCGGGGGTGCTCAGAGATGACAGCTGTTTGGTACAGAAACACACTACTTTAGGCCTTGCTTCAAGGCCAGAACAGGTATGTTTCTGCACAAAATGGCCATTGTCTCTAAGTCACTGATAGTGTTTTAACACCTTTCCACAATATCCAGTGTCAAATGGAAAAAAGCATTCATTAAGACACTGGTGCATTGGTGAGTACCCTATTTTCTGTTCTGTTCTCCCATTACGTTGAGCTTAAAGTGGTACTCTGCTCCTAGACATCTTCTTCCCTATCCTTTGGAGACACCCCCGCAATCTCTGGAACCCTGGCGTCCAGAACTCTACTGTGCTAGGCTTCGGGCGGCCGTGGTCATCACGCTCCCTCCATTAATTTCTATGGGAAGGGGTGTGATGCTGTGGTAGTTTGTAATCAGGCACAAAGTGGAGTTCGCTCTGTGGAGCGGATTACTTGGGTGCCGGGACAGAGATCGGATTCTTTGGATAGGGTTTAAGATGTCAAGGGGCGGAGAACCCCTTTAAAATATACTTAAATAAAAAGAGAGACGCCAACTAGTAAAAATAAAAATTAAGTACAGCAGTTCTAAAACAACCAAAAATCCATTCGTTTTTAGGGTCTTATCCCTATACTTCCTGGTTGAGCAATTGCTCAATACTTAAATTCCCTGAATGCTAAGGATCGACTGATATCCATTTATTTTTTTATTTTTATTTTTTTATGGCTGATAACTATAACTTATACTGGAAGATCAAAGATTATCGGCTATTACCCCCGGCCCCATAGAAGCCACTATAGATAAATGATTTAAAGTGGGTGCTTTAAATCAATGAACTGCAGCAGCCGCCTGCTTCTCTTCCCCTGCCTGTCCTGGGGTCCTCCCTAGTCCAACTGCCTCATTGCCTCCCCCATCCCCGGTTTTATAATTACCTGTTCCCGGGGTCCGCGCTACTTCTGGCTCCGGCGGCGTCCTGAGCTGTCACTGTGCGCACTGACTGTGATGTCGCGTTGAGGACGCCACTCGTCATTGCGCTGCGCAGTGCGCAGGACGCCGCAGGAGCCAGAAGTAGTGCGGACCCTGGGCCCCGGGAACAGGTAATTATAAAACCGGGGATGGGGGAGGCAATGGAGCAGCTGCGGTGGTCTCTGGGGGGGGGGGGGGGCGGGGCATTATCGGCAAGGTAATTGCCAATACCCCAAAATTTCCAAAATCGTGAATATCGTCCGATAATATCGGCCAAACTGGTCAATCCCTACTGAATACTTTGCTTTCCCTCAACTCTTCATCATAGTCCTACCACCTGAGATAACAGATGATGATGCATTGTCCTGGGGATAAGGGAGGAGCTGGAGGCAATACCACACTGAAAATTAAAATATAACTTCCTGCCAGGGTTGAATTGCACACAAGCACGCTGAAGCCAGTAGAATTTGTGACACGATATTACACAATATTAGTAAATTATATTTTTTTAGGCAGAAAGTCTTGAAGTTGAATTTTTCTGAAACCAGAATACCTTAGTAGTAGTGTCATGTGGATAGGATTATTGGCTCTGAAGTCTGCATTAGGGCTGAAATACAAGGCATTCAGAAAGTCTTCAAACCTTTTCACTTTATTGTGGCCTTATCCTTAAAGGGGTTATCCAGCAATAACCCCTGTCTACAGGTTGTATGTGCGGTATTACAACTTGGCTTCATTCATTTTAATGAAAATGAGCTGCAAAACCAATCCCGACCTGCATACAAATGTGGTAGGGTTTTGTTTTATTTGATTTTTTTTTTTTATAAATCCGCTCTGTTTTAATGCGGGATAACCCCCTTTATGGACCCGGACATTTTTTGCACATCTGACCACTGTCACTTTAAACATGGGATGCTTTTACCTTTCATTCTGATTCCGAGATTTTTTTTGTGACATATTCTACTTTATGTTACTGGTAACATCTTGTCGATACTTGCATCATTTCTTAGTGAAAAATAAAAAAATGTGATGAAAAAATTAAAAATTTTGCATTTTTTTTTTACTTTGAAGCTCTCTGCTTATAAGGGAAAATTAATATTCCAAATAAATTATATATTGATTCACATATACAATATGTCTACTTTATGTTTCCATCATAAAGTTGACATGTTTTTTCTTTTGGAAGACATCAGAGGGCTTCAAAGTATAGCAGCAATTTTCCAATGTTTCAAAAAAATTTCAAAATCAAAATTTTTCAGGGACCAGTTCAGTTTTGAAGGGGATTTGAACGGCCTTAATATTAGAAATACCCCACAAATGACCCCATTATAAAAACTGCACCCCTCAAATTATTCAAAATGACATTCAAAAGGTTTGTTAACCTTTTTAGGTGTTTCACAGGAAAAGCAGCAAAATTCAAAATCTTCATTTTTTAAACTGGCATGTTCTTGTAGACCCAGTTATTGAATTTTTACAAGGGGTAAAAGGAGAGAAATCTTACTAAAATGTGTAACCCAATTTCTCTCGAGTAAGAAAATACCTCGTGTATTTCAAGTGTTCGGTGGGCGCAGTAGAGGGCTCAGAAGGGAAGAATCGACAGTGGGATTTTGGAGAGTGAGTTTTTCTGAAATGGTTTTTGGGGGGCATGTCACATTTAGGAAGCCCCTATGGTGCCAGAACAGCAAAAAAAAAAAACACATGGCATACTATTTTGGAAACTACACCCCTCATGGCACGTAACAAGGGGTCCAGTGAGCCTTAACACCACACAGGTGTTTGAGGACTTTTTGTTAAAGTTGGATGTGTTAAAGATTTTTTTTTCACTAAAATGTTAGTTTTCCCTCAAATCTAACATTTTTACAAAGGATAATAGGAGAAAATGCCTCCCAAAATTTGTAACCCCATCTCTTCTGAGTATGGAAATACCCCATGTTAGGACGTAAAATGCTTTGCGGGCGAACTACAATGCTCAGAAGAGGAGTCACATTTGGCTTTTGAAAAGCAAATTTTGCTGAAATGGTTTTTGGGGGGCATGTCCCATTTAGGAAGCCTCTATGGTGCCAGGACAGCAAAAAAAAAAAAAAAACACATGGCATACTAGTTTGGAAACTACACCCCTAAAGGCACGTAACAAGGGGTCCAGTGAGCCTTAACACCCCACAGGTGTTTGACGACTTTTCATTAAAGTTGGATGTGTAAATGATTTTTTTTCATTTTCACGGGCCACTGTTCCAAAAATCTGTCAGACACCTGTGGGGCTTAAATGCTCACTGTACCCCTTATTATAGTTTCCAAAATAGGGTCACATGTAAACGCACGTGGCCTTCAATTCCGGACAAATTTTCTCTTAAAAAGCCCTATGGCGCTCCTTCTCTTCTGAGCATTGTAGTGCGCCAGCAGAGCACTTTACATCCACATATGGGGTATGTTCTTACTCAGAAGAAATGGGGTTACACATTTTGGGGGGCTTTTTTCCTATTTTCCCCTGTGAAAATGAAAAATTTAGGGTAACACTAGCATTTTAGTGACATTTTTTTTTTTTTCATTTTTCCATCCAACTTTGAAGGATTTTCATTAAACACCTGTGGAATGTTAAGGCTCACTATACCCCTTGTTACGTTCCGTGACGGGTGTAGTTTCCAAAATGGGGTCATATGTGGGTATTTCTTTTTTTGATTTATTTCAGAACCGTAAAATTAGCCACCCTTGTGCAAATCACCAATTTAGGCCACAAATGTACATAGTGCACTCTCACTCCTGAGCCTTGTTGTGTGCCCGCAGAGCATTTTACGCCCACATATAGGGTATTTCCGTACTCAGGAGAAATTGCATTACAAATTTTGGGGTCTTTTTTTCCTTTTAACGCTTGTGAAAATAAAAAGTATGGGGCCACACCAGCATGTTGGTTGTGCATTTTTTTTTTATACTAACAAGCTGGTGTAGCCCACAACTTTTCCTTTTCGTAAGGGGTAAAAGGAGAAACAGCCCCCGAAAATGTGTAGTGCAATTTCTCCCGAGTACAGAAATACCCCATATGTGGCCCTAAACTGTTTCCTTGAAATATGACAGGGCTCCGAAGTGAGAGAGCTTGATGCGCATTTGAATACTAAATTAGGGATTGCATAGGGGTATTCTATGCCAGTGATTCCCAAACAGAGTGCCTCCAGCTGTTGCTAAATTCCCAGCATGCCTGGACAGTCAGTGGCTGTCCCGAAATGCTGGGAGTTGTTGTTTTGCAACAGCTGGAGGCTCTGTTTTGGAAACACTGCCATACAATACGTTTTTCATTTCTATTGGGGGGGACAGTGTAAGGGGGTGTTTATGTAGTGTTTTACCCTTTATTATGTGTTAGTGTAGTGTTTTTAGGGTACATCCGCACTGGCGTGTTACAGTGAGTTTCCCGCTAGGAGTTTGCGCTGCGGCGAAAAATTTGCCGCAGCCCAAACTTGAAGCAGGAAACTTACTGTAAACCTGCCTCTGTGAATGTACCCTGTACGTTCACGGGGGGGGGGGGGGGGGGGGGGGGGGAACCTCCAGCTGTTTCAAAACTACAACTCCCAGCATGTACTGACAGACCGTGCATGCTAGGAGTTATACTTTTGCAACAGCTGGAGGCACACTGGTTAGAAAACCTTCAGTTAGGTTCTGTTACCTATCTCAATATCAGTGTGCCTACAGCTCTTGCAAAACTACAACTCCCAGCATGTACTGATCACCGAAGGGCATGCTGGGAGATGTAGTTATGCAACAGCTGGAGGTACGCAACTACAACTCCCAGCATGCTGAGACAGCTGTTTGGGCATGCTGGGATTTGCAGTTTTGCTACATCTGGAGGGCTATAGTTTAGAGACCACTGCAAAGTGATCTCCAAACTGTGGCCCTCCAGATGTTGCAAAACTACAAATCCCAGCATGCCCAGACAGCAAACAGCTGTTTGGGCATGCTGGGAGTTGTAGTTTTGCAAGATCTGGAGGGATACACTTTAGAGACCACTGTATAGTGGTCTCAAACTGTAGCCCTCCAGCTGTTGCAAAACTACATATTCAAGCATGCCCAAACAGCTGTCTGGGCATGCTGGGAGTTGTAGTTTTGCAACATCTGGAGGGCTACAGTTAGAAACCACTGTATAGTGGTCTCAAACTGTACCCTCCAGATGTTGCTAGGCAACTCACCTGCTTCCGTAGGGTTCAGCTGCACGACATCGTCGCCCGCTGCCTCCGGATGGGTAAGTGGATCTTAGGTGCCGGTCCTCCGTCATTTCCCCATCCTGCCCCGCCTATTGTGGGTGGGCAAGATGGGGAAGACAAAAGTTTACCCCCCCCCCCCCCCCCCCGCCCCAGATCTGCTTTTGGTCGTCGCTTCTGGCGACCAATAGCAGGGATAGGAGGGGTGGCACCCCTGCCACCTCACTCCTATCCTTTCAGGGGGATCGTGGGTGTCTTAGACAACCGCGATCCCCCTTATATTCCGGGTCACCATAGACCCGTAATGACCCAGAATCGCGCAAATCGCAAGTGTGAATTCACTTGCGATTTGCCTCGATCGCCGACATGGGGGGGGGGTTCCCCTTGGGCGTTTGCATGGGATGTCTGCTGGCGCAACCTAAACTGAAATTGTTGAACCTACAGCGCCTAAAACATGATGGCGGCCTTGCACTATCCAATTTCTGGGCTTATTTTCTGTCATCACAATGTAAACATTTTGAAAATTATGCAAGTATAGATTTTAAGACTAGCTCCGGTCTAATGCTGTCAAGGTCTCTATCTACAGTAAACATATTATCCTTTCTAGAGAATGAAATGGTTAGGAAAATCAAACCTTCTTTCCCTACACTTATATTAATGGACAAAATTTGGAGTAACCTTAAACGTATTTTTGGGGTAGCAAGCTTACACCAGTATACCCCAATATGGGGGAACAGTAAATTTAAAGAGTTGTATAAATTACAGGGGTTTGATAGATGGAAGCAGAGGGGTGTTTTATGGCTATCCGATCTGTATGAAGGGGTAGCTGTAAGATCCTTTCAACAACTTTGTTTGAATTTTCAACTGCCGCAAAGTTTCCATTATCAATACCTCCAGTTATGCTATGCACTCCATGCTCAAAATAAACAGACACCTCTAGAAAGAAAGCATGACTCCATTTTAGATACCATGGTAGGTAAAGACTGCTCTAGAGGTATGATAAGCAAAATTTATCAGAGAATAATGTCTCATTTACATGAGACTTAGTATACCTGCCTTTGTTAAATGGCAAGCCGCTTCTGGTCTAGATTTAATGGAGTGGAGATCTGTTTTAGAATCAGTAATTAAACAATCGTTAGGAGAAGGTCCTCGGTTGTCTCAATTATATATCCTATATAGAGCATATCAGATTCCTGCGCTCATATCCAAATATGGCGCTGGTATGGATTCTAGGTGCCCACGCTGTATTGCTACTGGCGTGGACATGGAACACATGTTCTGGGTCTGCCCAGTGATCCAGCTCTATTGGAGGTCAATTTTTAAGATTATTGAGAGTGAGATCAAGATAAAGGTTGTGCTGGATCTAAAAACGTGCATACTTTGATATCTTGATGATTATGGGTTAGATCAATATACTCAAATTACTCTGAGTAGCCTGCTTTTTAACACTCGGCTACTTATAGCCAGAAACTGGAAACAACCAAAAGCTCCGACGTTGGAGGAATATAAATCAAAAATGGAAAGAATCATCTCCTGGGATAAAATGATATACAGTAAGTGAGGCTGTACTAACCTATTCTCTCAAATATGGTCTTGTTGGCCAGATGAGTAGATTATGCATCTAAATATTTATTTAGGTGCAAAACCACAGAAAAGTCTCTAAAACTACACCAGCCCAGACTTTGCTTTTTGGTGTATGTGAAGAGTGAAGTTTCAGAAAATATGTATCTGCACAAAATTTATCAAATGCTCTGTGATCTTTAAATAAATGTGGTGCTCCTACACATTACTAGCACACACAAAAAAGGTGTACAAAAATGCTTCACTTACACCTACAATGATAAATGCCGGCCAGGATCTTTTGCCAGAGTGACCATTGGGTTTTCGGTCACCTCTCTTACCAAGACCCTTCTTCCATGATTATTCAGTTTGATGGTGAAGCCAGCTCTAGAAAGAATCCTGGTTGTTCCAGACTTACATTTAAAAATGATGGTGACCACCATGCTTTTGGGAACTTTCAGTGTGGCTTTTATTTTCTGCACCTGTCTTCAAACCTAGGCCTCCACACAATCCTGTCTCCGAGCTCTACAGGCAGTTATCTCATGGCTTGGTTTTTGCTCTGATAAGTATTGTCAGCTGAGAGGCCTTATATATAGACAGGGCTGTGTCTTAATAATCCTTCCCAATTAACTAAATTTATCACAGGTGACTCCAATCAAGGTGTTGAAACATCTCAAAGATGATCAAGAGGATCTGTGGTATAAACAGCAGAAGACTGTTGGCAGCAATCAACATCTGCCAGGAATGACAAACATCAGAGATGTCCATTATTTAACTGTTTGAAATGCCGCAATTAATAGTGATCATGGCATTTAAACATTAAATCTGACTTAGTGGCCCCATCAGCCCCACCCCTGTTTGAAATGCCGCAATTAATAGTGATCATGGCATTTAAACATTAAATCTGACTTAGTGGCCCCATCAGCCCCATCAGCCCCACCCCCACCCCCACTCTAACAGTAGAGTGGCAATCACATAGATCAATGTACTGTAACAAAAAATATATATAAAAATAAATGTATTTGGTATCACCACATGCAGACTTGTCTGAACAATTCCATTTTTGCATTATTGATCCCACATAATTATAAAACGGAAAAAAAAATATCCAAGTTTTGGTATAAGTGGAATCGTATTTATCTATAAAATAAAGTTAGCATGTCACTTTTACCATATGATGGACTCTAAAAAAATTGTTCCCCCACAAAATTGAGAAATTCTACTTTGTTTTAAATTTTGCCCATTTTTTTTATTTATTTTTTTACTAGCTTTGTAATACATTATATGATAAAATAATGAGAACCAGTGAAAAGTACAACTAATAGAACAGGAAGAAAACGTAAGCCACAACCTAAAATTTGAGGGGGATCCAGAAGAAGCAAACATTTCTGAAATTTAGTTTTCACATTTATAGTATGGGGTATTAAAGGGGTACTCCACTGGCCAGTGTTATGGCTGAGTTTGGAACATTTAGTTCTGAATGCTGTGCTTGTGCTGTGCCCCCTCATGATGTCAGTTCACGCCCCCTCAATGCAAGTCTATGGGAGGGGGTGTGACAGCCACCACGCCCCCTCCCATAGACTTGCATTGAGGGGGCGTGGCCTGACATCACAAGGGGTTGTGGCTGACCCCTGCAGCACGTGCACAGAGTTCGGAACTAAATGTTCCAAACACAGATGGAACATTGACTAGTGGAGTAACCCTTTAAGTGCAGATTAGTGGAGTGTATGGGCACTGACTTATCTTGAAAAACTGAAGCTTTTTCTGGGTCTGTCCTTTCTAGCTAGTATAATGTTCCTTTACACTCACTGGCCACTTTATTAGATACACCTGTTCAATTGCTTGTTTACAGTAAAAGCTAATCACATGGCAGCACCTTTATGCATTTAGACATGTAGATATGATCAAGACACTTATACTATATTCTGTGGAAAAGGGACAAAACCACCGTTTAATTTTTAAAATTATTCTGAGAACCAAGTAGATCAAAATACACTGCTCAAAAAAATAAAGGGACCATTTAAACAACACAATGAAACTCACAATCAAAGTCAATCACACTTCTGTGAAACCACACTGATTGACAATCAATTTCACATGCTGTTGTGCAAATGGAACAGACAACAGGTGGAATTGATAGGCAATTAGCAAGACACCCCCAATAAAGGAGTGATTCTGCAGTTGGGTACCACAGACCACTTCTCAGTTCCTATGCTTCCTGGCTGATGTTTTGGTCACTTTTGAATGCTGGCAGTGCTTTCACTCTAGTGGTAGCATGAGACGGAGTCTACTACCCACACAAGTGGCTCAGGTAGTGAAGCTCATCCAGGACGGCACATCAATGCGGGCTGTGGGGAGAAGGTTTGCTGTGTCTGTCAGCGTAGTGTCCAGAGCATGGAGGCGCTACCAGGAGACAGGCCAGTGCATCAGGAGACGTGGAGGAGGCCGTAGGAGGGCAGCAACCCAGCAGCAGGACCGCTACCTCCACCTTTGTGCAAGGAGGAGCACTGCCAGAGCCCTGCAAAATGACCTCTAGCAGGCCACACATGTGCATGTGTCCACTCAAACGGTTAGGAACAGGCTCCGTGAGGGTGGTATGAGGGCCTGACGTTCACAGGTAGAGGTTGAGCTTACAGCCCAACACCGTGCAGGACGTTTTGCATTTGCCAGAGAACACTAAGGTAGGCAAATTCGCCACTGGCACCCTGTGCTCTTCACAGATGAAAGCAGGGTCACACTAAGCACATGTGACAAACGTGACAGTCTGGAGACGCCGTGGAGAACGTTCTGCTGCCTGCAACATACTCCAGCATGACTGGTTTGGTGGTGGGTCAGTAAAGGTGTGGGGTGGCCTTTCTTTGGGAGGCTGTACAGCCCTCCATGTGCTTGCCAGAGGTAGCCTGACTGACATTAGGTACCGAGATGAGATCCTCAAACCCATTGTGAGACCATATGCTGGTGCAGTTGGCCCTGGGTTCCTCCTAATGCAAGACAATGCTAGACCTCATGTGGCTGGAGTGTGTCAGCAGTTCCTGCAAGAGAAAGTCATTGATGCTATGGATTGGCCTGCCCATTCCCCAAACCTGAATCTGATTGAGCTCATCTGGGACATCATGTCTCGCTTTATCCACCAACGCCACGTTGCACCACAGACTGTCCAGGAGTTGGCGGATGCTTTAGTCCAGGTCTGGGAGGACATGCCTCAGGAGACTATCCGCCACCTTATCAGAAGCATGCCCAGGCATTGTAGGGAGGTCATACGGGCACATGGAGGCCACACACACTACTAAGCCTCATTTTGACTTGTTTTAAGGACATTACATCAAAGTTGGATCCGCCTGTAGTGTGGTTTTCCACTTTGATTTTGAGTGTGACTCCATATCCATACCTCCATGGCTTGATACATTTGATTTCCATTGATCATTTTTGTGTGATTTTGTTGTCAACACATTCAACTATGTAAAGACTAAAGTATTTCATACGATTAGTTAATTCATTCAGATCTAGGATGTGTTATCTTAGTGTTCCCTTTATTTTTTGAGCAGTGTACAAATTGTGGATGTGCGGCTATGTTTCTCTATTTTTGTTTTACTATATAAGGGGAGTACTATTATCTGGGGTCTATATGAAGGGACTTACTACTGACTGGGTTTCACCTTTTTGTGTCGCATCCTTTTCTCCTATAAAGCTCCTATTTTTTTCACTCTTATTTCTGTGTAGTTTTTCTCTATCTTCATTATGTATAACTTGCTTACAATTTAAAATAAATAATTTCAATGGTTATTTAGCTGTCAAATTACCTCTATCTTTTGTGTTGCCACCTTAACCCCTTAACGACAATGGACATAAATGTACGTCATGATACGGTGGGACTTAACACACCATGACATACGTTTACATCATGTACATGGCGCGAACACCGGACCGGTGCTTGCATCAAGCACAGCAGGTCTCAGCTGCTGTCAGCAGCCAGGGACCCGCCGGTAATGGAAGAAATCAGCAATCACGCTGGTGTCCACCATTAACCCCTCAGATGCCGTGATCAATAGAGATCACGGCATCTGCGGCAATGCAGGTGTTTAAATGGATGTTCAGATCGCATGGCTCTCTCTCAATTCAGACCAGCGATTTGCAGCGACTCCGGGCCAATAAGAATGATTGGAGCTGTCAGAGACAGCTTTGACCATCTTAAAGGATAGGAGAGAGGTGGCAGGGGTGCCACCTCCTATCCCCTGCCATTGGCCGGTCAGGCTGAACGACCAAGGGCAGTTGGGGGCGGGAGAGTTAAAGTTCATTTCCCCTGCTCTGCCCCCCGATTGGAGGCGAAAGGGGGTTGAGCACCGGCTTACCGGGCGGCATTGGAGCAGCTGCGGCGGCGGCAGGAGGAGCACGGCCAGAGAGTGCGGCGGTGGAGGAGGCTGCAGTGAAGATCGCTGGTAAGTGATCTTCAATGTGGCCTATAAGTTGCAAAACTATGTAGTGGTCTCCAAACTGTGGTCCTTCAGATGTTGCAAAACTACAACTTTCAGCAAGCACTGACTCTCTGGGCATGCTGGGAGTTGTAGTTTTGCAACATCTAAGGTGGCACAGTTTGTAGACCACTATACAGTGGTCTCCAAACTGTAGCCCTCCAGATGTTGCAAAACTACAATTCCCAGCATGCTCAGACAGTCAGGGGTTTACAGGGGGTTTTCTTCTACAAGTTTGAGATGCGGCAAATCTTCCGCCGCAGCTCAAACTCCCAGCGGAAAACTCTCCATGAACCCCCGCCTGTGTGAATATACCCTAAAAACACTACACTACACTAACACAAAATAAAAAGTAAAACAATACATATACCCCCACACAGTTACCCCCCCCCCCAATAAAAATTAAAAATGTCTCATATGGCAGTGTTTCCTAAACGGAGCCCTACAGCTTTTGCAAAAAAAACACCTCCCAGTATTGCCAGGACAGCCATTGACTGTCCTGGCAGGCTGGGAGTTTTGCAACAGCTGGATGCACCCTGTTTGGGAAACACTGCCGTTGGGTTTTGGTGGAGACAAGCGCCATCCTTGTATCCGGGTCCGCCCCTTTTGCAAATTCCTAATTTAGGCCTCAAATGGGCATGGCACTCTCTCACTTCAGAGTCCTGTCATATTTCAAGGCAACAGTTTAGTGCCACATATGTGACCCCATTTTGGAAACTACACCCTTCAAGGAATGTAACAAGGGGCATAGTGAGCCTTAACACCTCACAGGTCTTTGACGAATTTTCATTAAATTTGGACGTGAAAATAAAAAATTTGTTTTTTTATCCCTGAAATGCTGGTGTTACCCCAAATTTTTCATTTTCACAAGGGGTAATAGGAAAAAAGCCTCCCAAAATTTGTAACACCATTTCTGGATGTAAAGTGCTCTGCTGGCACACTACAGGGCTCAGAAGAGAAGGAGCGACAATTTACTTTTGTAGAGAGGATTAGGCTGGAATCGAAGGCCATGTGCGTTTACAAAGCCCCCATGGTGCCAGAACAGAGGACACCCCCCACATGTGACCTCATTTTGGAAACGACACCCCTCATGTAATGTAATAAGGGGAACAGTGAGCATTTACACCCCACAGGTGTCTGACACATTTTTTGAACGAACGCCAATGGGGTGTAAATGATCACTGCACCCCTTATTACATTCAGTGAGGTGTGTAGTTTTCAAATTGGGGTCACATGTGGGGTAGTCCACTGTTCTGGCACCATGGGGGCTTTGTAAACGCACATGGCCCCCGACTTCCATTCCAACCAAATTCTCTCTTCAAAATCCCATTGGCACTCCTTCCCTTCTGAGCATTGAAGTTCGCCCGCAGAGCACCTTATATCCACATATGAGGTATTATCATTCTCAGAAGAAATGGGGTTACAATTTTTTGGGAGGCTTTTTCTTCTATTACCCCCTGTGGAAATAAAAAATGTGGAGTAACACCAGCATTTTATTGAACATTTTTTTATTTTTACATCCCACTTCAATGAAAGTTCGTCAATCACCTGTGGGGTGTTAAGGCCCACTTTACCCCTTGTTATGTTCCTTGAGGGGTGTAGTTTCCAAAATAGTGTGACATTTTTTTTTTTTTTTACTGTTCTGGCACCACTGACCGCCGCTTCTAAAGTGAAAGTGAAAGTGACCCGGCTGCTCAGTCGGGCTGTTCGGGACCGCCGCGGTGAAATTGCGGCGTCCCGAACAGCTGACCGGACACCGGGAGGGCCCTTACCTGCCTCCTCGGTGTCCGATCGACGAATGACTGCTCCGTGCCTGAGATCCAGGCAGGAGCAGTTATGCGCCGATAACACTGATCACAGGCGTGTTAATACACGCCTGTGATCAGGATGAGAGATCAGTGTGTGCAGTGTTATAGGTCCCTATGGGACCTATAACACTGCAAAAAAAGTACAAAAAAAGTGTTAATAAAGGTCATTTAACCCCTTCCCTAATAAAAGTTTGAATCACCCCCCTTTTCCCATAAAAAAATAAAACAGTGTAAAAAATAAAAAAAATAAAAACATATGGGGTATCGCTGCGTGCGTAAATGTCCGAACTATAAAAATATATCATTAATTAAACCGCACGGTCAATGGCGTACGCGCAAAAAAATTCCAAAGTCCAAAAAAGCGTATTTTGGTCACTTTTTATACCACTAAAAAAATGAATAAAAGGTGATCAAAAAGTAAGATCAAAACAAAAATCATACCAATAAAAACTTCCGATCACGGCGCAAAAAATGAGTCCTCATACCGCCCTGTATGTGGAAAAATAAAAAAGTTATAGGGGTCAGAAGATGACATTTTTAAACGTATAAATTTTCCTGCACGTAGTTATGATTTTTTCCAGAAGTGCGACAAAATCAAACCTATATAAGTAGGGTATCATTTTAACTGTATGGACCTACAGAATAATGATAAGGTGTAATTTTTACCGAAATATGCACTGCGTAGAAACGGAAGCCCCCAAAAGTTACAAAATGGCGTTTTTTTTTCGATTTTGTCGCACAATGATTTTTTTTTCCGTTTCGCCGTGCATTTTTGGGTAAAATTACTAATGTCACTGCAAAGTAGAATTGGCGACGCAAAAAATAAGCCATAATATGGATTTTTAGGTGGAAAATTGAAAGGGTTATGATTTTTAAAAGGTAAGGAGGAAAAAACGAAAGTGCAAAAACGGAAAAACCCTGAGTCCTTAAGGGGTTAACCCCTTCATGACCCAGCCCATTTTCACCTTCAGGACCTGGGCATTTTTTGAACATCTGACCACTGTTACTTTAAACATTAATAACTCTGGGATGCTTTTACTTATCATTCTGATTTCGAGACTGTTTTTTCGTGACATATTCTACTTTATGTTATTGGTAAAATTTCACTGATATTAGCATCCTTACTTGGTAACAAATCTAAAAATTTCATGAAAATTTAGAAAATTTTGCATTTTTCTAACTTTGAAACTCTCTGCTTGTAAGGAAAATGGATATTCCAAATAAATTACATATTGATTCACATATATAATATGTCTACTAGGGATCGACCGATATCGTTTTTTTAGGGCCGATACCAAAAATCGGTGGAGGTTAGGGCCGATAGCCGATAACTTATACCGATATTCCGGTATAAATTATTTGCTGTTTATCCCCCGCTTTAAATCAATGCACTGCAGTGGCTTTTGCGGTGCCATAGGCCGCCGCCGCCACCCGCTTCTCTCCCCCTGCCTGTCCAGGGGTCCTGAGTCCTATCACCGCCCCCGCTCCCCCCACCGCACCGCGACCGCCCTCCCCCCGACCCGCCGCACCGCGACCGCCCTCCCCCCGACCCGCCGCACTGTACTTCCCGACCCGCCGCACCGCAACCGCCCCCCCCCCCCGCACCGCCTCGGCCCCATTGCCTGGTTTTATAATTACCTGTTCCCGGGCTCCACTCTACATCTGGCTGCGGTGGCATCCTCCTGAGCTGTCACTGTGCACACTGACGGTGACGTCACGTCGCACACGTCACTCGTCATTGCGCACAGCGTAACGCAGGACGCAGCAGGAGCAAGAAGTAGCGTGGGCCCCGGGAACAGGTAATTATAAAACCTGGGATGGGGGAGGCAATGGGTGCGGTGGGGCGGGGGGGCGGTCGCGGTGTGGTGCGGCGGGTCGGGGGGGGGGGGGGCGGTTCGGTGGGGGCGGTGCGGGGTATTATCGGCTTATCGGCAAGGTAATTGCCAATACCGATAATGCCCAAAATCGTGAATCGTAATACCGATAATCGGTCGCTCCCTAATGTCTACTTTATGTTTGCATCAAAAAATTTACATGTTTTTACTTTTGGAAGACACCAGAGGGCTTCAAAGTTCCGCAGCAATTTTCCAATTTTTCTCAAGATTTTCAAAATCGTACTTTTTCAGGGACCAGTTCAGGTTGGAAGTGGATTTTAAGGGTCTTCATATTAGAAATACCCCATAAATGACCCCATTATAAAAACTGCAACCCCCAAAGTATTAAAAATGACATTCAGTAAGTGTTTTAACCCTTTAGGTGTTTCACAGGAATAGCAGCAAAGTGAAGGAGAAAATTCAAAATCTTCATTTTTTACACTCGCATGTTCTTGTAGACCCAATTTTTGAATTTTTACAAGGGGTAAAAGGAGAGAACTCACCCTAAAATTTGTAACCCAATTTCTCTCAAGTAAGTAAACACCTCATATGTCTATGTAAAGTGTTCGGCGGGCACAGTAGAAGGCTCAGAAGGGAAGGAGCGACAATGGGATTTTGGAGAGTGAGTTTTTCTGAAAGGGTTTTTGGGGGGCATGTCCCATTTAGGAAGCCCCTATGGTGCCAGAACAGTGGACCCCCCCCCACATGTGACCCCATTTTGGAAACTACACCCCTCATGGAATTTAATAAGCGGTGCAGTGAGCATTTACACCCCACTGGCGTTTGACAGATATTTGAAACAGTGGAATGTGCAAATGAAAAATTGTATTTTTCATTTTCACAGACCACTGTTCCAAAAATCTGTCATACACCAGTGGGGTGTAAATGCTAACTGCACCCCTTATCAAATTCCATGAGGGGTGTAGTTTCCAAAATGGGGTCACATATGGATATTTATTGTTTTGTGTTTATGTCAGAACCAGTGGCGGATCCAGGGGGGGGGGGCAACGGGGCAATTGCCCCCCCCCCCCCCGAGATTGCTGCCCCTATTACTGAGGAGCAGGAGCTGTCCCCGGCTCCACTGTCCCCTCACCTTTCACACGCTGCTCCAGCTCCTGCTGCCCCTTTAACCTCTTCAGGACATAGGGCGTATGGATACGCCCTGCATCCCGAGTCCTTAAGGACCGAGGGCGTATCCATACGCTCGTGGGAATTCCGGCCCCCACCGCTAGCCGGTTGGGGACCGGAGCCGGATGCCTGCTGAAATCGTTCAGCAGGCATCCCGGCATATCGCCCAGGGGGGTCATTATGCCCCCCATGTCGGCGATCGCCGCAGATCGCTGGACAATTCAGTCCAGCGATCTGCGGCGATTCCGGGTCAATCGGGTCTCCAGTGACCCGATGACCCGGAATTACTGGCTGTTCGGGGCCGTCTCTGACGGCCCCGAACAGCCAGAGCCTGCAGGGTGAGGTGGCACTGGTGCCACCTCACGATCGCCCTGATTCGTCGGCCGGATTACCAGCCGACCAATCAGGGCGCCTGCTGCGGGTGTCACTCCCGCACCCGCTCCGCCCCTCTTCTGGAGGACGTGAGCGGGTGCGGGACGTGCACCCCGGGTGCTGGGGACCCCGATCCCCGGTGTTAATGTTGGGATCGGGGCCCCAGGAGCAGCGGCAGCGGCGGGACTGACCTGCAGCATCTGGATCGTTGGAGGTGAGTGACAGCCTCCTGCTGTTGCTTAGCAACAGCTCCCAGCATGCAAAAAGGGCATGCTGGGAGCTGTAGTTATGTAACAGCAGGAGGCAGACCACCACAACTCCCAGCATTCCCTTATGGGCATGCTGGGACTTATGGTTTTGCAACAGCTGGAGGCACATTCTTTCTATGGAAAAGTGTACCTTCAGCTGTTGTATAACTACAACTCCCAGCTTGCACAAACAGCTAAAGTGCATGCTGGGAGTTGTAGTGGTGCATCTGCTGGTTGCATAACTACAACTCCCAGCATGCCCGTTGGCTGTCGGTGACTGCTGAGAGTTGTAGTTTTGCAACAGCTGAAGGCACACTGGTTGTGAAACTCAGAGTTTTTTTTATACCTAACTCAGTGTTTCACGACCGGTGTGCCTCCAGCTGTTGCAAACTACAACTCTCAGCAATCACCGTACACCATGCACCGTACATGCTGGGAGTTGTAGTTTTGCAACAGCTGGAGGCACACTGGTTGTGAAACACTGAGTTAGGTCACAAACTCAGTGATACATAACCAGTGTGCCTACAGTTGTTGCAAAACTGCAACTCTCAGCAGTCACCGACAGCCAACGGGCATGCTGGGAATTGTAGTTATGCAACAGCTGGATGTTCCCCCCAATGTGAACGTACAGGGTACACTCACATGGGCTGAGGATTACAGTAAGTATCTGGCTGCAAATTTGAGCTGCCGCAAACTTTCTGCTGCAGCTCAAATTGCCAGCGAGAAACTACTGTGAACCCCCGCCCGTGCGACTGTACCCTAAAAACACTACACTACACTAACACAAGAAAATAAAATAAAAAGTAAAAAACACTACATATACACATACCCCTATACAGCCCCCCTCCCCTCCCCAATAAAAATGAAAAACGTCTGGTACGCCACTGTTTCCAGAACGGAGCCTCCAGCTGTTGCAAAACAACTCCCAGTATTGTCGGACAGCCGTTGACTGTCCAGGCATGCTGGGAGTTTTGAAACAGCTGGAGGCACCCTGTTTGGGAATCACTGGCGTAGAATACCCCTATGTCCACCCCTATGCAAGTCCCTAATTTAGGCCTCAAATGCGCATGGCGCTCTCACTTTGGAGCCCTGTCGTATTTCAAGGCAACAGTTTAGGGTCACATATGGGGTATCGCCGTACTCGGGAGAAATTGGGTTACAAATTTTGGGGGGTATTTTCTGCTTTTACCCTTTTTAAAAATTTTAAATTTTTGGGAAAACAAGCATTTTAGGTAAAAAAAAAAATTTTTTTGACATATGCAAAAGTCGTGAAACACCTGTGGGGTATAAAGGTTCACTTAACCCCTTGTTACGTTCCCCGAGGGGTCTAGTTTCCAAATTGGTATGCCATGTGGGGGTTTTTTTGCTGTCCTGGCACCATAGGGGCTTCCTAAATGCGGCATGCCCCCAGAGCAAAATTTGCTTTCAAAAAGCCAAATGTGACTCCTTCTCTTCCGAGACCTGTAGTGCGCCAGCAGAGCACTTTTCACCCCCATATGGGGTGTTTTCTGAATCGGGAGAAATTGGGCTTCAAATTTTTAGGGGTATTTTCTGCTATTACCCTTTTTAAAAAGAAAAATTTTTTGGGAAAACAAACATTTTAGGTAAAAAATTTTTTTTTTTTTTACATTTGCAAAAGTCGTGAAACACCTGTGGGGTATTAAGGTTCACTTTATCCCATGTTACATTCCCCGAGGGGTCTAGTTTCCAAAATGGTATGCCATGTGTTTTTTTTTTGCTGTTCTGGCACCATAAGGGCTTCCTAAAGGTAACATGCCCCCCAAAAACCATTTCAGAAAAACGTACTCTCCAAAATCCCCTTGTCGCTCCTTCCCTTCTGAGCCCTCTACTACGCCCGCCGAACACTTTACATAGACATATGAGGTATGTGCTTACTCGAGAGAAATTGGGCTACAAATACAAGTAAAAATTTTGTCCTTTTACCCCTTGTAAAAATTCAAAAATTGGGTCTACAAGAACATGTAAGTGTAAAAAATGAAGATTGTGAATTTTCTCCTTCACTTTGCTGCTATTCGTGTGAAACACCTAAAGGGTTAAAATGCTGACTGAATGTCATTTTGAATACTTTGGGGGCTGTAGCTTTTATAATGGGGTCATTTATGGGGTATTTCTAATATGAAGACCCTTCAAATCCACTTTAAACCTGAACTGGTCCCTGAAAAATACTGAGTTTGAAAATGTTGTGAAAAATCGGAAAATTGCTGCTGAACTTTGAAGCCCTCTGGTGTCTTCCAAAAGTAAAAACACGTCAATTTTATGATGCAAACATAAAGTAGACATATTGTATATGTGAACAAAAAATAATGTATTCGTAATATCCATTTTCCTTACAAGCAGAGAGCTTCAAAGTTAGAAAAATGCAAAATTTTCAAATTTTTCATCAAATTTACGGATTTTTCACCAAGAAAGGATGCAAGTATCGACAAAAATTTACCACTATGTTAAAGTAGAATATGTCACGAAAAAACAATCTCGGAATCAGAATGATAACTAAAAGCATTCCAGAGTTATTAATGTTTAAAGTGACAGTGGTCAGATGTGCAAAAAACGCTCCGGTCCTTAAGGCCAAAATGGGCTCCGTCCTGAAGGGGTTAAGAGAGGGAGCTGATGGACGCTGCAAACTTAGTCCCTGCTTGTCCGACCCCTCCCCCGGCTGCTCACCGCAGAGCTGAGGAGAAGACACTGCCTGCCAGCTGTACAGCCTCTGCGGCCTGTATCCTCCATACCAGCGGAGCTCCATCCAGTCTGACAGTCTCTGATCTGCAGGGCGGCCATCAGAGGTGAGGAGGTCTGTAGTTAGGTCCCAGTGGCCGGGCATGTCAGTCACTATCTGTATACCAGTGACTGCTGTGCCCTCTCTGGCCTACTACATATAGTATATGCAGTATGGGCCAGTCATTGATATACAGTGATGTGTTTCTCAAACAGTGTGCCTCCAGCTGTTGCAAAACTACAACTACCAGCATGCCCAGACAGCCAACCAGAGTTGTAGTTTTGCAACAGCTGGAGGCACCCTAGTTGGGAAACACTGTGGGGCTATATACATCAGCTGTGCTGTACCACTGCCCTGGTTGCTATAAATATATGCATGTATATAGTAGTCAAGGCTACAATTAATGTATATAGCCCCTCAGTGTTATGTCACTATATACCAATGTCTGTGCTGTGTTCTCTGCCCTATCTGGCTTATTATCATATATATAGTATGGGCCAGTTCAGAGGACACACAGCACGTATATAGGGACATAATACTGCAGGATTATATACATCAGCTTATCTGTGCTGTACCCACTGCCCTGTCAGCTATATTTATGCACATAAACATGTGTGTAATATATATATATATATATATATATATATATATATATATATATATATATATATATATATTATAGTAGCCAGGGCGGTGGGTATAGCACAGCTGATGTATATAGTCCCACAGTATTATGTCCCTTTTCTCACTGGCCTATACCAGCCTATACATGGGGACCAAAAAAGTGTAAAAAAAATAAAAATACATTTAAAAAAGTAATAAATGTGATTTACCCCTTGCCTAATAAAAGTTTGAATCACCCTTTGTTCCCATTTTTTAAATGAAATAATGTAAGGAAAACCCTATACATAAACCCTAAACATATGTGGTAGCACCACATGCACAAATGTGTGAACTAATAAAATGTAATAGTTAAGTTGCACACTGAAAGGTGAAAGCATGAAAAAATATCAAAGTCCAGAAGTGCGTATTTTTGGTCACTTCAATAACTAAAAAAAAAATAAAATCTAAATAAAAATGGTCCTGACAAATACTTCAGATCACATCACAAAAAATAAGCCCTCATATAGTCCTGTATGCTGAAAAATAAAAGGGTTATAGGGGTGAGAAGAGGACACTTTAAAGCATACTCATTTAATGCCCCCCTGTCATGTGCCACTCACTTATAATGCCCCCCCTGTCTTGTGCCCCTTACTTAAAATGCCCCCCTGAGGGTGCAGGACAGGGGGCATTATAACATTACAGGGGCATTATATGTGAGGGGAACATTACAGGGGCATTATATGTGAGGGGCACAGCACAGGGGGGCATTATATGCTAGGGGGACAGGACAGAGGGCATTATTATTATGAGGGAGAACAAGGTGGGTCATAGTTATATGTGGGGGCACAGGATGGGGCATTAATACTATATATGAGGGGCAGAGAGTATAAGGAATTTCTGGGGTAGTACGGTTTTCATTAGCCACAATACATCACGGTATTGTATTCAGAGGGATATTTAGAGCGTACAGTGTGTTGTAGTAATATATTCAGAGGTTACAGTATGTGGCAGTATTATATTCAGGGGGTACAGTGTGAGACAGTATCATATTCAGGGGGTACAGTGTGTGGCAGTATTATATTCAGGGGGTACAGTGTGTTGTAATATATTCAGAGGTTACAGTGTGTAGCAGTATTATATTCAGGGGGTACAGTGTGTTGTAATATATTCAGAGGTTACAGTGTGCGGCAGTATTATATTCAGGGGGTACAGTGTGTTGTAATATATTCAGAGGTTACAGTGTGAGGCAGTATTATATTCAGGGGGTACAGTGTGTGGCAGTATTATATTCAGGGGTACAGTGTGTGGCAGTATTATATTCATGGGTACAGTGTGTGGCAGTATTATATTTAGTGGGTACAGTGTGTGGCAGTAATATATTCAGGGGTAAAGTGTGTGGCAGTAATATATTCAGGGGTAAAGTGTGTGGCAGTATTATATTCAGTGGGTACAGTGTGTGGCAGTAATATATTCAGGGGTACAGTGTGTGGCAGTATTATATTCAGGTGGTACAGTGTTTGGCAGTATTATATTTAGTTGGTACAGTGTGTGGCAGTATTATATTCAGGGATAAAGTGTGTGGCAGTATTATATTCAGTGGGTACAGTGTGTGGCAGTAATATATTCAGGGGTACAGTGTGTGGCAGTATTATATTCAGTGGGTACAGTGTGTCAGAATTATATTCAGATGGTGTGTGCCAGTATTATATTCAAAGGATACAGTGTTTGGAAGGTTTCTAATAATAATTGTTTTCATATAGAGGATCAGAATCCGCTGACATAGTGAGGAGACGTCTGGGCGTCAAGTTCTGCAGAGAGAAGTTTTAGCTGGACCCGGCGGTATGTACCATCTGAATTAGATAAGGGAAGACTATAGAGAAGACGTCACCTGTAGTCGCTGATATCATTGTGTAGTGTCCTGACTGTCCCATCACTTGTAAGTTTTGCAGTAATGATGGGTGAAACAACAACTCCCAGCATCCCCTTACCACATACTTAAGGTCATACTGGGAGCTGTAGTTTTAAATGGTAAAAACTTTTTTTTATCACTTTCCCATTCTGTGGCAATTGGTATATTTGATTATTATACTGGATACATTTAATAATATTGTAAGTTCCTTAAGCAACACCTTATTTTCTGTCCGCCAACACAAAATTCTCTAATAGTGCCCCTCCCGAGACTAGACTCTGGATCCGCCCCTGGTCAGAACTGCTGTAACAATCAGCCACCCCTGTGGAAATCACCTCAAATGTACATGGTGCACTCTCCCTTCTGGGCCTTGTTGTGCGCCCCCAGAGCACTTTGCGCCCACATATGGGGTATCTCCGTACTCGGGAGAAATTGCATTACAAATTTTGAGGGTCTTTTTTCCCTTTTACCTCTTGTGAAAATGAAAAGTATGCGGTAACACCAGCATGTCAGTGTAAAAATTTAAATTTTTATACACTAACATGCTGGTGTAGACCCCAACTTCACCTTTTCATAGGGGTTAAAGAAGAAAAAGACCCCCAAAATTTGTAATGCAATTTCTCCAGAGTACGGAGATACCCCATATGTGTTCCAAAACTGTTGCCCTGAAATACGACAGGGCTCCAAAGTGAGAGAGTGCCATGCGCATTTGAGGCCTAAATTAGGGATTTGCATAGGGGTGGACATAGGGGTATTCTACACCAGTGATTCCCAAACAGGAGGCCTCCAGCTGTTGCAAAACTCCCAGCATGCCTGGACAGTCAATGGCTGTCTGGCAATACTAGGAGTTGTTGTTTTGCAACAGCTGGAGGCTCCGTTTTGGAAACAGTGGCGTACCAGATGTTTTTCATTTTTATTGGGGAGGGGGGCTGTGTAGGGGTATGTGTATATGTAGTGTTTTTTACTTTTTATTTTAGGTTAGTGTAAGTGTAGTGTAGTGTTTTTAGGGTACAGTCACACGGGCAGAAGTTCACAGCAAGTTTGCCGCTGGGAGTTTGAGCTGCAGCTGAGGTAGGAAACGGACAATGTTTCCCAACTAGTGTGCCTCCAGTTGTTGCAAAACTACAACTCCCAGCATGCCCAGACTGCCCAGGCATGCTGGAAGTTGTAGTCCGGCAATATCTGAAGGATCAGATGTTGCCAAACTACAACTTCCAGCATGCTTGGGCAGTCTGGTATGCTGGGAGTTGTAGTTTTGCAACATCTGGAGGTCGACAGTTTGGAGACCACTGTATAATGGTCTCCAATCTGTGCTCTTCCAGATGTTACAGAACTACAACTCCCAGCATGCCTGGACAGACTGAGCAGGCTGAGATTTGTAGTTTTGCAACATCTGGAAGAGCACAGATTGGAGACCATTATACAATGGTCTCCAAACTGTGGACCTCCAGATGTTGCAAAACTACAAATCCCATCATGCACAGAAAGCCAAAGGCTGTCTGGGCATGCTGGGAGTTGCAGTTTTGAAACTCCCAGAGGCAGCGGTGAGATCGCTTTACGGCAATCTCACTGCTGCCAATGAAGATGCCACCCTGCTGCTGGAAACTCATCGCCGGGACGCACCACCCCCGGGACCGCCTGGAGGACGCCGCTCACGCCGGGACCACTCGGGACACCACATGGCCGGGTAATTGACGCCGGGGGACGGGTGAGGGACACTTAGCAGAGCGGTGTGTGTCCCGATCCCCGTGATAGGGATTAACACACCGCACTGCTAAGTATTCTTATAGCGAAACGCTGCAATCAGCTAGTCAGATTTGATGAAACCCCCCCCCCCCCCGTGGTCGCATGGTAAGATGGTTGGCTATCAGTGATAGCCACTATCTTACCGGGCGCTGCGGGATGCCGCGAGTAGCGGCAAAAATGTTCATGACGTACCTGTACGTCATGGGTCGGGAACACCTTGCCACTCATGAAGTACAGGTATGTCATAGGTTGGGAAGGGGTTAACCCCTTAATCCCTTAAGGACCTAGGGCGTATGGATACGCCCTGGCTTTCTGGTACTTAAGGACCCAGGACGTATCCATACGCCCGTGGGAATTTCGGTCCACGCCGGGCGGGGACCAAACTGGGGTGACTGCTGATATCTATCAGCAGGAACCCCGCGCAAATGCCCAGGGGGGTCATCAGAACCCCCCCCCCCCCATGTCGGCGATCGTTGCAAATCGCAAGTGAATTCACACTTGCGATTTGCGCCGATTCCGGGTCATACGGGTCTATGGTGACCCGGTGACCCGTAATATAAGGGGGATCGCGGTTGTCTAAGACACCCACAATCCCCCTGAAGGGATAGGAGTGAGGTGGCAAACACCTGTGGGTAGTTAAGGCTCACTGTACCCCTTGTTACGTTCCTTAGGAGGTGTAATTTCCAAAATGGTATGCCATGTGGGTATTTTTTGCTGTTCTGGCACCATAGGGGCTTCCTAAATGCGACATGCCCCCCCCCCCCCCCCCATAACCATTTTAGCAAAATTTACTTTCAAAAACCCAAATGTGACTCTTCTGAGCCCTGTAGTGCGCCAGCAGAGCATGTTACGCCCTAACATGGGGTATTTCCATACTCAGAAGAGATGGGGTTACAAATTTTGGGGGGCATTTTCTCCCATTACCCTTTGTAAAAATGGTAAATTTTGGGAAAAAACTGCACTTTAGTGAAAAAATGTTTTTTCCATTTACGTGCCTTGAGGGGTGTAGTTTCCAAAATGGAATGCCATATGGGGTTTTCTGCTGTTCTGGCACCATAGGGGCTTTCTAAATGTGACATGCCCCCCAAAAACCATTTCAGCAAAATTTACTTTCAAAAAGCCAAATGTGACTCCTTCTCTTCTGAGCCCTGTAGTGTGCCCGCAGAGCATTTTACGTCCTAACATGGAGTATTTCCATACTCAGAAGAGATGGGGTTACAAATTTTTTCAGCAAAATTTACTCTCCAAAATCCCATTGTCGATCCTTCCCTTCTGAGCCCTCTACTGTGCCCGCCAAACACTTTACATACACATATGAGGTATTTCCTTACTTGAGAGAAATTGGGTTACAAATTTTAGGGGGCTTTTTGTCCTATAACCACTTGTAAAAATTCAAAAACTGGGTCTACAAGAACATGCGACTGTAAAAAATGAAGATTTTGAATTTTCTCCTTCACTTTGCTGCTATTCCTGTGAAACACCTAAAGGGTTAACACACTTACTGAATGTAATTTTGGATACTTTGAGGGGTGCAGTTTTTATAATGGGGTCATTTGTGGGGTATTTCTAAAATGAAGGCCCTTCAAATCCACTTCAAAACTGAACTGGTCCCTGAAAAATTCCAATTTTGAAAATTTTGAGAAAAATTGGAAAATTGTTGCGGAACTTTGAAGCCCTCTGGTGTCTTCCAAAAGTAAAAACATCTCAACTTTATGATGCAAACAGAAAGTAGACATATAGTGTGTGTGAATCAATGTATCATTTATTTGGAATGCCTATTTTCCTTATAAGCAGAGAGCTTCAAAGTAAAAAAAAAAAAGCAAAATTTTCAATTTTTTCATAACATTTTTGCATTTTCACCAAGAAATGAAACAAGTATCGACAAAATTTTACCACTAACATAAAGTAGAATATGTCACGAAAAAAACAATGTCGGAATCAGAATGAAAGGTAAAAGCATCCCAGAGTTATTAATGCTTGAAGTGACAGTGGTCAGATTTGCAAAAAATGGCCAGGTCCTTAAGGTATATTTGGGCTGGGTCCTTAAGGCTGTTAAGGACGCAGGGTTTTTCAGTTTTTGCATTTTAGTTTTTTCCTCCTTACCTTTTAAAAATCATAACCCTTTCAATTTTCCACCTAAAAATCCATAGTATGGCTTATTTTTTTGCATCACCAATTCTATTCTGCAGTGCATTAGTCATTTTACCCAAAAATTAACGGCAAAACGGAAAAAAAAAAATCATTGTGCGACAAAATCGAAGAAAAAAACAAAATGTTGTAACTTTTGGGGGCTTTCGTTTCTACGCTGTGCATATTTCGGTAAAAATGACACCTTATCTTTATTCTGTAGGTCCATACGGTTAAAATGATACCCAACTTATATAGGTTTGATTTTGTCGTACTTCTGGAAAAAATTATAACTAGATACAGGAAAATGTATACGTTTAAAAATGTCCTATTCTGACCCCTATAACTTTTTATTTTTCCATGCACAGGGCGGCATGAGGGCTCATTTTTCGTGCCGTGATCTGAAGTTTTTATCGGTATTATTTTTGTTTTGATCTGACTTTTTGATCACTTTTTATTCATTTTTTAATGGTATAAAAAGTGACCAAAAATAAGCTTTTTTGGACTTTGGAATTTTTTTACGTGTACGCCATTGACCGTGCGGTTTAATTAACGATATATTTTTATAGTTCGGACATTTACGCATGTGGCGACACCATATGTTTATTTTTATTTACACGGTTTTATTTTTTTAATGGGAAAAGGGGGGTGATTCAAACTTTTATTAGGGAAGGGGTTAAATGATCTTTATTAACACTTTTTTTTTACTTTTTTTTTGCAGTATTATAGCTCCCATAGGGGCCTATGTATTAGTGTATTAGCACGCCTGTGATCAGTATTATTGGCGCTTGACTGCTCCTGCCTGGATCTCAGGCACGGAGCAGTCATTCGCCGATCAGACACGGAGGAGGCAGGTAAGGGCCCTCCCGGTGTCCTGTAAGCTGTTCGGGACACCACGATTTCACAGCGGCGGTCCCGAACAGCCCGACTGAGCAGCCGGGATACTTTCACTTTCGCTTTAGACGCGGTGGTCCGCTCTGAAGGGTTAATACAGGGCATCACAGCGATCGTTGTTAGCCCTGGGTCCCGGCCGTTGATGGCCGCCGGGACTGACCCTATATGACGCGTGACCCCGCAGCATGTCGCAGGAGTCTGCGGAGGACGTAAATATACGTCCTTCATTGTTAAGGGGTTAAACTGAAAAAAGAACACAGAAGAATAAACAAGCATAGTAATGTTTTGAAATCGGTCTTCATCACTTACTAAAAACACTACTTATTATTTATTTACTACACCCTGTTCCAAATTATTATGCAAATAATATTTTTTGCATTTACCTAAATAATTGATGTAAACAGCATAGTTCTCATGTTATCAACTATTAAAGGGGTATTCCAGGAAAAAACTTTTTTTATATATATCAACTGGTTCCAGAAAGGTAAACAGATTTGTAAATTACTTCTATTAAAAAATCTTAATCCTTTCAGTACTTATGAGCTTCTGAAGTTAAGGTTGTTCTTTTCTGTCTAAGTAATCTCTGATGACACGTCTCGGGAAACACCCAGTTTAGAAGCAAATTCCCATAGCAAACCTCTTCTAAACTGGGCGGTTCCCGAGACACGTGTCATCAGAGATTACTTAGACAGAAAAGAACAACCTAAACTTCAGAAGCTCATAAGTACTGAAAGGATTAAGATTTTTTAATAGAAGTAATTTACAAATCTGTTTAACTTTCTAAAGCCAGTTGATATATATAAAAAAGTTTTTTTTTCCTGGAATACCCCTTTAAAGGTGTTTTTCACAGGGCAAATGAGGTCTCTCCAGCTTCTTCACTCCCAGATAAAGGCTTATCAAGAGTGCCCTTGTAGTGAAAAGGGTTATCCAAGATGGAAAACCCTTCTTTCCTAGCAGCCTCCCAGTCTGACTGGGAGAGCATGGTAAGTGAGCTATTACACCTTGTTCAGACTGGTGTGGTGCTGTGCGGCGTCCGTTGCTGCCGTGGCGCCGTGTCTGCGGGGAGGTGCGGCCCATAGACTGGTTTGAGTGGCATTGGGGCCGCTCTGCCAGTGGGTCGTTCCCCCCTGTGGGCACTGGTGTCGCGGCGGTGGTGGTCGCTGCCCAGTGCTACGCCATTTTATGCTAGGGACGTTAGGGACCCACTCTGAATAGGTGGCCTTGACGTGGCGAGTGGGCTTGTACTTTTTGATCAAAAATGTATACTAACAACCGGTTAGTTTTTGATATTTTGCTGAGAAGCAATCAGATCATTATACAAGATTGTAGATGTGCACCATGTATGTTTTCTACCCAAATTCATAATTTACAAATCTGTTTAACTTTCTGGAGCCAGTTGATATATAAAAAAAAGTTTTTTCCTGGATAACCCCTTTAACCCGTTCAGGACCCATGACGTAACGTTACGTCCCGACACCCTGGGTCTTAAGGCCGGGCGGGGATCGGAGCGGGATGCCTGCTGAAATCATTCAGCAGGCATCCCGTGCAAATGCCCAGGGGGGTCAGCGATCGCGGCAAATAGCAAGTGAATTCACACTTGCGATTTGCGCAATTCCGGGTCATTACGGGTCTATAGTGACCCGGTGACCCGGAATGTAAGGGGGATCGCGGGTGTCTAAGACACCCAGGATCCCCCTGAAGCGATAGGAGTGAGGTGGCACGGATGCCAACCCTCCTATCCCTGCTATTGGTGGTCTAGACGCGACCACCAATAGCAAATTGGGGGCGGGGGGGGGTTTACTTTCGTTTTCCCCATCCTGCCCTCCCACAATAGGCAGGGCAGGATGGGGAAACGATGGGGACCGGCGCCGAAGATCCACTTACCGATCCGGGCGGGCGACAGAGGCTGCAGGCGACGGAAATCGGCGGGCGGCGATGACGTGCGGCTGGATCCGACGGAAGCCGGTGAGTTGCCTAGCAACATCTGCAGGGTACAGTTTGGGACCATTATACAGTGGTCTATAACTGTAGCCCTCCAGATGTTGCAAAACTACAACTCCCAGCATGCCCAGACAGCTGTTTGGGCTTGCTGGAATAAGTAGTTTTGCAACAGCTGGAGGGCTACAGTTTGAGACCACTATGTAGTGGTCCCTAAACTGTAGCCCTCCAGATCTTGCAAAACTACAACTCCTAGCATTCCCAAACAACTGTATGCTGTCAGGGCATGCTGGGAATTGTAGTTTTGCAACAACTGGAGGACCACAGTTTGGACATCACTTTGAAGTGTTCTCTAAAACTGTAGCCCTCCAGATGTTGCAAAACTGCAAATCCCAATATGTCCAAACAGCAATCAGCTGTCTCGGCATGCTGGGAGTTGTAGTTGCGTACCTCCAGCTATTGCATAACTACTTCGCCCAGCATGCCCGTCGGTGATCAGCACATGCTGGGAGTTGTAATTTTGCAACAGCTGGAGGCACACTGGTTAGAAAATACTGAGTTAGGTAACAGAACCTAACTGAAGGTTTTCCAACCAGTGTGCCTCCAGCTGTTGCAAAAGTACAACTCCCAGCATGCACGGTCTGTCAGTACACGCTGGGAGTTGTAGTTTTGAAACAGCTGGAGGCTTGCCCCCCCCCCCGTGTGAATGTACCCTATGGGACCTATAACACTGCAAAAAAAAGTGTTAATAAAGATCATTTAACCCCTTCCCTAATAAAAGTTTGAATCACCCCCCTTTTCCCATAAAAAAAATAACAGTGTAAAAAAATAAATAAATAAACATATGTGATATCGCCGCGTGCGTAAATGTCTGAACTATAAAAATATATCATTAATTAAACCGCACGGTCAATGGCGTACGCGCAAAAAAATTCCAACGTGAAAAAAAGCGTTTTTGTTCACTTTTTATACTATTAAAAAGTGAATAAAAAGTGATCAAAAAGTCCGATAAAAACTTAAGATCACGGCGCAAAAAATGAGTCATCATACCGCCCTGTACATGGAAAAATAAAAAAGTTATAGGGGTCAGAAGATGACATTTTTAAACGTATACATTTTCCTGCATGTAGTTATGATTTTTTCCAGAAGTACAACAAAATCAAACCTATATAAGTAGGGTATCATTTTAACCGTATGGACCTACAGAATAATGATAAGGTGTAATTTTTACCTTAATATGCACTGCGTAGAAACGGAAGCCCCCAAAAGTTACAAAATGGCGTTTTTTCTTCGATTTTGTCGCACAATGATTTTTTTTTCCGTTTCGCCGTGAATTTTTGGATAAAATGACTGTCACTGCAAAGTAGAATTGGTGACGCAAAAAAGAAGCCATAATATGGATTTTTAAGTGGAAAATTGAAAGGGTTATGATTTTTAAAAGGTAAGGAGGAAAAAACGAAAGTGCAAAAACTGAAAAACCCTGAGTCCTTAAGGGGTTAAAGGGGTACTCCGGTGAAAAACTTTTTTTTTTTTTTTTTTTATCAACTGGTGCCAGAAAGTTAAACATATTTGTAAATTAGTTCACACAAGAAGAAGCGCGGCCGGGCACCCTCCCTCGGTGCAGTGCAAGCTAAACAGGAATCTCCTGACCTGTGGCAGCAGATCAGGGTGTACTGGGTTGGGCTATCCCCATACAAACAACGGAATAGGGTCGTGCTGACACGTGTGGAGCAATCCAATCACAAAATGACTGCAGTGAAGATATGAAGAAAACGGAGCACAGACCTTTAGTAGTTGAAGTTCAGGAGCTTCTTTATTGAAGTCTTGAGGACACCATGTGCTGGGGGAGCAGGACGCCGGACAGTCCGTGCCCACGAACTGTCCGGCGTCCTGCTCCCCAAGCACATGGTGTCCCCAAGACTTCAATAAAGAAGCTCCTGAACTTCAACTACTAAAGGTCTGTGCTCCGTTTTCTTCATATCTTCACTGCAATCATATTTGTAAATTACTTCTATTAAAAAATCGTAATTCTGCTGACATCTCTGTCCATTTTAGGAACTGTCCAGAGTAAAAGGAAATCCCCATAGCAAACATATGCTGTCCTGGACAGTTCCTAAAATGGACAGAGATGTCAGCAGTGAGCACTGTGCTCATGATGTCAGCAGACAGCTCTGTGCTTCAAAAAGAAAACAATTCAGCAGCTAATAAGTACAGGAAGGATTAAGATTTTTTAATAGAAGTAATTTACAAATCTGTTTAACTTTCTGGCACCAGTTGATTTAAAAAAAAGGTTTTTCCCCAGAGTACCCCTTTAATATAATTTGCATAATAATTTAGAACAGGGTATATACCCTCTGTTCTTCATGCTAACATGATTGTTGTAAAAACATGCCTTAGTCACAATAAAAAAAATTACTTTAGGGAACAGAATTGATAAAATAAGGAATTTAATTCAGTACAATTAGAAGCTGTAGGTTTTGTATGATTCTTCTGAACAATACAATCTTCAACAAAATCTAATTTTACTTCCAATAATTCTACAGATTAACCTCCAAATGTTGCTGTAAAATTCATGCTGAAAGGATTATTATGAATATGCTAGACAAAGGATCAAAATTGTAAATCAATCCTATCCCCTTCATAAGAGCATAATCCTTACATGAACATGTGGGATAAATGGATAAATAGATAGACAGAATTCCAAGGAGAACAGCACCATTGTGACTATTAGAAAATGTTCATGAAGCTAGGAGTGTTAACCTACCACACCAGGTCATAGATAACCACTTGTAACTTAACTTGAAACAATTGCAGGATAGTAATGTAGAAGGTGCAATTGTAGCAGTGGATGAGGCAAGAAACTACAGTTGCATTTAATGGAGTACTCCGAGTACAGCCGTTCTCCTCTTATGGCCGCCCGAAGTTTCTGCTAAAAACTACATCTCCCAGCATGCCCGCTCCTGACGTCCGGCCAGCTCCTGCCTAAAGGGAGGATTGCGCATGCGCAGAACGTAAGCGTTGATTGGAAGGCAGCGCAGAGATAGGCGTTTGCAGAGCTGAGCCTATGGCAGCTCAGCTCTGCGAATATATGAATATATTACTGAGATGGGGAGTGGCCGACTCGGGACTGGGAGGCCGGCAGAGCCCGCAGTGACTCATGGGAGCGATGAGTCACCGGGGCTAAGATGGCGGCGGTGCCTAAGAAGCAGCGGTCGAGCGTCATGGATTGAAGAAAAAGGAGCCAGCTTCCGGTCGGAGAAGAAATGCGGGAGAAGACCCGGAGAAGAGCCATATAGATAAGGTAAGTAATTTACGATGTTATATAACTTTTTTTTAGGCTTAGTTTGCCCTTAAAAAAACGAGCATCGGAGTACTCCTTTAAGAAAGCAAGGGCATAGGAATAAATACATACGGGGACATTTATCATTGTTGCTTTGGTATGAGAGTTCTGTTGTCATTTTTTCTTGCTTTGGTTTTTCTTATGTATGACGTATTTTATTATACTATTACAGGGGGTTGATAAATTTGGCTTACATAAGCAAAAAACTATAAATTACTTTAGAATGCCATTTTTATAGCACACCTAAGCAAAAACCAATAAATAACTTTAGAACACCTTTGGGAAACACCACCTCCTCTCCTCTGTGTTTATTAAAAGTTTTTACTACTTTTTTTCCCCCTTAAATGTACTAAACTATTTTTTGTGTGTTTTTGTTTCTTCACATTTCAGATCTGTGTATGCAGAGGAATTCTTCAGTGGACTACGTAGATGACAAGTCTTTTTTTTTTATTTATTATTAAAATACTTAAAGAGGGCTTGTAGAGGGAGTGTTTTTTTTGGACTAATTTTTTTTCTTTAAAACGTGTTTTTTTATTTTTATTACATTTATTTACTTTCTTAGTAGTGGAAGCTGTCTTATAGACGGAATTCATTACTAAGCCGGGGCTTAGTGTTAGCCTCAAAAACCGCTAGCACTAACCCCCAATTATTACCCCGATACCCACCGCCACAGGGGTGCCGGGAAGAGTTGGTACCAACAGGCCGAGAGCATCAAAAATGGCGCTCCTGGGCCTAGCCGGTAACAGGCTGGCATTATTTAGGCTGGGGAGGGCCAGTAACAATGGTCCTCGCCCACCCTGGTAACTTCAGGCTCTTGCTGCTTGGTTGGTATCTGGCTGAGAATGAAAATAGTGGGAAACACACATGTTTTTTGGAAATAATTAAATAATAAAAAAAAAGTGTGGGGTTCCCACTATTTTCATTCTCAGCCAGATACCAACCAAGCAGCAACAGCCTGACATTACCAGGGTGGGCGAGGACCATTGTTACTGGCCCTTCCCAGCCTAAATTACACCAGCCTGTTACTGCCTAGGCCCAGGAGCACAATTTTTAATGCTCCGGGCCTGTTGGTACCAGCTCTTCCCAGCACCCCTGTGGTGGTGGGTACAGGGTAATATTTGGGGGTTTAAGGCTAGCTGCTTTTGGTGCTTACTCTAAGCCCTGGCTTAGTAATGGATTCTGTCTATAAAACAGCTTCGACTACTAAGCCTGTAAAGTAAAAAAAAGCACAACACGTTGAAAAAACTTTTATTCCAAAAAACACTCCACCCCCAAGCCCTCATTAACCATTTTATTAATATTAAAAAAACTAAAAAAGTGAATCTGAAGTAGTCCTCTGCATAAACACATCTGAAATGATGAGATGAAAAACACAATAATATGTTAGTACATTTATAGTGCTCTCCCCTGGGGTGGACGCCCATAATTCATGATGGCTGTTTTAATTTAGCAATAGTGAGCCTCCAGTTTAGCAACATCTGGAGTCTCGCTGTTCCTAAACTACAACTAATGTAGTTTAGAGTTGTAGTTTAGGAACAGCGAGACTCCAGCTGTTGTTAAACTACAACTCCCATTATGGGAGTTGTAGTTTAGCAACAGCTGGAGACACCCCGTTTCTAAACTACAACTTCCATGACGGGAGTTGTAGTTTAGCAACAGCTGGAGACACCCCATTTCTAAACTACAACTTCCATGATGGGAGTTGTAGTTTTGAAACAGCTGGAAGCACCCCGTTCCTAAACTACAACTACCATGATGGGCGATGTAGTTTAGCAAGGGCTGGAGACACCCCGTTTCTAAACTACAACTTCCATGATGGGAGTTGTAGTTTAGAAACAGCTGGAGGCACCCCATTTCTAAACTACAACATCCATGATGGGAGTTGTAGTTTAGAAAAAGCTGGAGGCACCCTGGTGTTAAAATGCCAGCCGCATCTACCAACAGCCCGCTAGCTGTTGCAAGACAACAACTCCCAGCATGCCCTTACAGTCAGGACATGCTGGGAGTTGTAGTTGCAACTCTTGGGTGGGTGGTTGATACAGGCCAGTGGACGGGGCAGCGGAACCGGCGGGCTCCCAGAATTATGAAACTACACTGTAATTTCATATTTCCCAGGCAGTGCCATGATTGGCTTGTTGGTCTCGGCCAAAACAGCACCGCCCGGGAAATATGAAACTACAGTGTAGTTTCATATTTCTAGGAGCCCTCTGATGCCCCAGCCCCTCATCTCATCTCCCCCTCCCCGTAATCTTAACCCGCTGCTGATGCCCATCTCCCCCAGTCGCCACCGCTCATCTCCCCCCTCCCCGGTCGCAGCTCATTTCCCCCCGGCCACCGCTCATCTCCCCCTGCCGCCGCGCATCTACCCCCGGCCGCCACCGCACATCTCACCCTGCCGCCACACATCTCACCCTGCCGCCGCCACTCATCTCACCCTGCCGCCATCGCACATCTCCCCCCGGCCGCCGCACATCTCACCCTGCTGCTGCCGCTCATCTCACCCTGCCGGCGCCGCTCTTCTTTCCCCAGCACCACTGTCGCTGTTCATCTCGCACCCACACTACCTGTTGCAAGACTACAACTTCAGGAATGCCCTTACAGTGAGGACATGCTGGGAGTTGTAGTTGTGGCGGGTGGTTGATGCATGCTGGTGGCCGGGGCAGCAGAGGGCTCCCAGAAATATAAAACTACACTGTAATTTCATATTTCCTGGGCGATGCCGAGACCAACCGGCCAATCACGGCACCGCCCGGGAAATATGAAATTACAGTGTATTTTCATATTTCTGGGTGCCGGCCGACTCTGCTGGCTTGGCAACCGGCCTCCATCAACCACCTGCCACAACTACAACTCCCAGCATGTCGTCACTGTAAGGGCATGCTGGGAGTTGTAGTCTTGCAACAGGTAGTGCAGGTACGAGGTGTACAGCGGCAGCAGCGCTGGGGCAAGAAGAGTGGTGAGGGTGACATGTGCAATGGCCTGTGGGAGATGAGCGGTGGCGGGGGGAGATGAGTGGCGGCAGGGGGAGATGAGCGGCGGCAGGGTGAGATGTGCGGCGACGGGGGGAGATGAAGGCAGCGGGAGGGGAGATGAGCGGCGGCGGGGAAGAGATGAGCGGCGGCGGGGGGGAGATGTGTGGCGGCCGGGGGAGGAAATGTTTGGCGGCAGCAGGTTAAGGTTAGGGGGAGATATGAGATGGGAGTGAGAGGGGAGATATAAGCAGGTGGGGGGGATTCAGTTTATAAGACGGAGCCCAGGCTCCTTTATGCAGCTGTGATTTCATATTTCCTGCCGGAGCCGTGATCTCGGCTCCCGGCGGGAAATATGAAATACCACACTCCAAAGCAAGTTTTGTGAGCCAGGTCCGGGCTGGCTTACATTTACGGCGCTTTGGAGGCGCTTGCAACTTTTTGTGCGACTTTCACATTTGCTTTGGTAAGCTCTTTTGTAATTTCTTGCTTACAGCCAAAACTTAGGCACAACTTTTTGTGCAATTATTGTAAGTAAAAAAAGAGCTCTAAATCCCTTGATAAATCTCCCCCATAGTGAACTGAACTGTATGATATAGTATATATTAAACATACAGAGACATATTACTAATAGATGTAAAAGTGAAACAAGTGCAATGCATAAAATCAATTATTCACCCTCAGATGCTGGGGCAGGGGATGTTAACACTCACCACATAGGAACCAGCTTGCTCTACACCATTCACACTACGGAATTTCTGAGTGGAATTATTTTTTTAAATTCTGCTCAAAAATTCCGGTGAAGCAGAATCCCATTGCTGGCAACAGGATTCCGCTGCACAGTGCAAACTGCTGAGTTTTCGAGGCAGACTTTCCACCCATAAAATCCCCTTGAAAAATTCCGGCAGAACATGTTCAATGTTCTGGTGGATCTCCACTCCACAGACATTGCCGTCTATGAGGATGACAATGTCTGTGCGGTTCTACTGCCGACTGATTCAGTCAGCGCTGGTCAGTACTGCCCACACTTGGAATCTTCAAATGGATTTTATCTGGCCAGAGATTCCGAAGTGTAAACCTGGCCTTACAGTAATGTTTACTGCTACCCACATATGCCGACGCATAACCTTATTAGGGGAAAGATGAGGCTGAGCCTATAAGCAGGCAATCTGCTGCTTACTCTACCTAGAGTGTGGCACACGTGCAACCTCAGCTCCGAGGAACGCTGCAGCCATCTCATTGAAGGGCGGTCAGATTACAAGATCTGTTCCCACTCTGGACAGTTCCTGACATGGACAGAGGTGTCAGCAGAGAGCAATGTGGTCAGACAGAAAAGAACTATACAACTTTCTTTAGAGCATACAGGAGCTGATAAGTACTGAAATGATTAAGATTTTTAAATAGAAGTAATTTACCAATCTGATTAACTTTTTGGCACCATTTATTTAAAAAAAAATTTTTCCAACAGAGTATCCCATTAAGCCTCTTAGGCATGATGTTCACCAGAGCGTCACAGGTTGCCACTGGAGTTCCTTTCCACTACTCTATGACAACATCACAGAGCTGTCATGTCAGTGGTCATCTTGGAGGTGTGTTTGGGCTCATAATCCTGCTGGAATACTGCCCTGTGGCCGAGTCTCCGAGGTAGGGGCCCATGCTCTGCTTCAGTATGTCACAGTACATGTTGGCATTCATTGTTCCCTCAGTGACCTGTAGCTCCCCACTATCAGTAGCACTCATGCAGCCCCAGACCATGACACTCCCACCACAATGCTTGACTGTAGGCTAGTTTGAATGAGGGCGGGCTCTCAGCAGCGAAAATTCTGTTGCCGAAAATTTACTGTGGAGAGCCTGCCCTCATTCAGACTCGCAGCGGGGGAAGCGCAGTTTTCAGTTTTTCCCCCATCTTGCATGTTTTCTCTTTTTTTCCTTTATTTTCCATTACCTCCAGCATTGAATTGTTCTTTCTCTCACTATTCCATTGATTTAACATACATTGCTCATAATTATTATCTCATTACTTTATTCACATTTTATTTAATTTACAATTTTATTACTATCTCACGTCCCATATACTTCCATTTATGTAAATTTATATTTTTATGTATATTTTCATTGACCTTGTCTAATCTATTTATGTGCCCTTATTGATCATTCATACTGCCTAAATTTCTTCTTTTTTTCAAGCATTCTACTCTTTCCTATTTAATCTTTTGTATTATTTTTGCTTGCCTTCCACTGCAATGATCCTGATTTCCATTTTCAGGATCATAGACAGGAAGTGCCATTTATTTTATACTTACATTCCATCTATTAGCCATTTTACCTATATTTCTCATTTTATACTATTTAGCACCTTCTGTTGTTTATGTTCCTCTATTTTCTACTTTACTCCTATTTAGAGATGAGCGAATCGAAGCTGACGAACACAAATTCGTTACGAATTTCATGAAATATTCAATTCACAACAAATGTGAATATCGTCTCCATTCTATCGCACTAACCCCTTCATTAACCCCTTAAAGACTGAGCCCTTTTTCACCTTAAGGACTCAGCCATTTTTTGCAATTCTGACCACTGTCACTTTAAACATTAATAACTCTGGAATGCTTTTAGTTATCAATCTGATTCCGAGATTGTTTTTTCGTGACATATTCTACTTTAACCTAGTGGTAAAATTTTGTGGTAACTTGCATCCTTTCTTGGTGAAAAATCCCAAAATTTGATGAAAAATTTGAAAATTTTGCATTTTTCTAACTTTGAAGCTCTCTGCTTGTAAGGAAAATGGATATTCAAAATAATTTTTTTTTTATTCACATATACAATATGTCTACTTTATATTTGCATCATAAAATTGATGAGTTTTTACTTTTGGAAGACACCAGAGGGCTTCAAAGTTCCGCAGCAATTTTCCAATTTTTCACAAAATTTTGAAACTCGCTTTTTTTCAGGGACCAGTTCAGGTTTGAAGTGGATTTGAAGGGCCTTCATATTAGAAATACCCCATAAATGACCCCATTATAAAAACTGCACCCCCCAAAGTATTCAAAATGACATTCAGTCAGCGTTTTAACCCTTTAGGTGTTTCACAGGAATAGCAGCAAAGTGAAGGAGAAAATTCACAATCTTCATTTTTTACACTCGCATGTTTTTGTAGACCCAATTTTTGAATTTTTGCAAGGGGTAAAAAGGAGAAATTTTTTACTTGTATTTGAAACCCAATTTCTCTCGAGTAAGCACATACCTCATATGTCTATGTTAATTGTTCGGCGGGCGCAGTAGAGGGCTCAGAAGGGAAGGAGCGACAAATGGTTTTTGGGGGGCATGTCACATTTAGGAAGCCCCTATGGTGCCAGAACAGCAACAAAAAACACATGGCATACCATTTTGGAAACTAGACCCCTCGGGGAACATAACAAGGGGTAAAGTAAACCTTAATACCCCACAGGTGATTCACAACTTTTGCATACGTAAAAAAAAAAAAAAATCCCTAAAATGCTTGGTTTCCCAAAAAATTTACATTTTTACAAAGGGTTAAAGCAGAAAATACCCCCCAAAATTTGAAGCCCAATTTCTCCCGATTCAGAAAACACCCCATATGGGGGTGAAAAGTGCTCTGCTGGCGCACTACAGGTCTCAGAAGAGAAGGAGTCACATTTGGCTTTTTTGAAGGAAATTTTGCTCTGGGGGCATGCCGCATTTAGGAAGCCCCTATGGTGCTAGGACAGCAAAAAACCCCACATGGCATACCATTTTGGAAACTAGACCCCTTGGGGAACGTAACAAGGGGTAAAGTGAACCTTAATACCCCACAGGGGTTTCACAACTTTTGCATATGTAAAAAAAAAAAAAATTTACCTAAAATGCTTGGTTTCCCAAAAAATTTACATTTTTACAAAGGGTTAAAGCAGAAAATACCGCCCAAAATTTGAAGCCCAATTTCTCCCGATTCAGAAAACGCCCCATATGGGGGTGAAAAGTGCTCTGCTGGCGCACTACAGGTCTCAGAGGAGAAGGAGTCACATTTGGCTTTTTGAAAGCAAATTTTGCTCTGGGGGCATGCCGCATTTAGGAAGCCCCTATGGTGCCAGGACAGCAAAAAAAAAAAAACATGGCATACCATTTTGGAAACTAGACCCCTCGGGGAACGTAACAAGGGGTTAAGTGAACCTTAATACCCCACAGGTGTTTCACGACTTTTGCATATGTAAAAAAAATAATTTTTTTTTTACCTAAAATGCCTCTTTTCCCAAAAATTTTACATTTTTAAAAAGGGTAAAAGCAGAAAATACCCCCCAAAATTTGTAACACAATTTCTCCCGAGTACGGCGATACCCCATATGTGACCCTAAACTGTTGCCTTGAAATACGACAGGGCTCCAAAGTGAGAGCGCCATGCGCATTTGAGGCCTAAATTAGGGACTTGCATAGGGGTGGACATAGGGGTATTCTACGCCAGTGATTCCCAAACAGGGTGCCTCCAGCTGTTGTAAAACTCCCAGCATGCCTGGACAGTCAGTGGCTATCTGGCAATACTGGGAGTAGTTGTTTTGCAACCGCTGGAGGCTCCGTTTTGGAAACAGTGGCGTACCAGACGTTTTTCATTTTTATTGGGGAGGGGAGAGGGGTTGTATAGGGGTATGTGTATACGTAGTGTTTTTTACTTTTTATTGTGTGTTAGTGTAGTGTAGTGTTTTTAGGGTACAGTCGCACGGGTGGGGGTTCACAGTAGTTTCTCGCTGGCAGTTTGAGCTGCGGCAGAAATTTTGCCGCACCTCAAACTTGCAGCTGGATACTTACTGTAATCCTCCGCCCATGTGAGTGTACCCTGTACGTTCACATTGGGGGGGGGAACATCCAGCTGTTGCAAAACTACAACTCCCAGCATGTACGGTCTATCAGTGCATGCTGGGAGTTGTAGTTTTGCAACAGCTGGAGGCACACTGGTTGTGAAACACTGAGTTTGGTAACAAACTCAGTGTTTTGCAACCAGTGTGCCTTCAGCTGTTGCAAAAGCTACAACCCCCAGCATGTACGGACAGCGGAAGGGCATGCTGGGTCTTGTAGTTATGCAACAGCTGGAGGCATACTACTTTGGCTGGGGATGCTGGGGACTGTAGTTATGCAACAGCTGGAGACACACTGGTTTGCTACATAACTCAGTGTGCCTGCAGCTGTTGCAAAACTACAACTCCCAGCAGTCACCGACAGCCAACGGGCATGCTGGGAGTTGTAGTTATGCAACAAGCAGATGCACTACTACAACTCCCAGCATGCACTTTAGCTGTTGGTGCAAGCTGGGAGTTGTAGTTACACAACAGCTGAAGGTACACTTTTCCATAGAAAAAATGTGCCTCCAGCTGTTGCAAAACTACAAGTCCCAGCATGCCCATAAGGGCATGCTGGGAGTTGTGGTGGTCTGCCTCCTGCTGTTGCATAACTACAGCTCCCAGCATGCCCTTTTTGCATGCTGGGAGCTGTTGCTAAGCAACAGCAGGAGGCTGTCACTCACCTCCAACGATCCTCGCCGCACCGGTCAGTCCCTCGTCGTCTGCGCCGCGGCCGTCGCTCCTGGGGCCCCGATCCCAACATTGACGCCGGGGATCGGGGTCCCCAGCACCCGGGGTGCACGTCCCGCACCCGCTCACGTCCTCCGGAAGAGGGGCGGAGCGGGTTGCGGGAGTGACACCCGCAGCAGGCGCTCTGATTGGTCGGCCGGTAATCCGGCCGACGAATCAGGGCGATCGTGAGGTGGCACCAGTGCCACCTCACCCCTGCAGGCTCTGGCTGTTCGGGGCCGTCGGAGACGGGCCCGAACAGCCTGTAATTCCGGGTCACCGGGTCACTGGAGACACGATTGACCCGGAATCTGCCGCAGATCGCTGGACTGAATTGTCCAGCCATCTGCGGCCATCGCCGACATGGGGGGGCATAATGACCCCCCTGGGCGATATGCCCCGATGCCTGCTGAACGATTTCAGCAGGCATCGGGCACCGGCTCCCCTCCGGCTAGCGGCGGGGGGCCGGGATTTGACAGGACGTACTCAAACGTCCTGAGTCCTTAAGGACTCGGAAAAGGGGACGTTTGAGTACGTCCTGCGTCCTTAAGGGGTTAAACTCCATTTCCTGCGGTCCAGGCTCCAGGGCATCTAAAATGGCAGATCCACATGTCAGTACATGGTGCAAGGAACGCTGGGAAGGCGGGAAGGCAAGGTGGGAAGAGAATTAGGCAGGATGACCCTGAATCACATGCAGGATGCAGCCTATCAGCAGCCAGTCACCCCTGTGAAATCACAGCCCTATATAATCTGCAGCCATTTTGCGGCTCGTCATATCATTCATTACACTGCATACAGATAGGACGGCCATCGCTGTGTGTGTGTTACACAGAAAAGCTCATTCCAGCAGCATTTATTTATTTATTAATTTTTTTATTACATTTTAAATGTTATTGCATATGTAAATATTATTACAACTCTTGCAAATACTACATAATAAACCACAACCACCCCTCCCATCCCCCCACCCTTGCCCACCCTTTCCCCTAAGTCAGCGTGACCCTTCTATTTCACTCCTTTCGCTCCCTTCTCTCCTATCTCCTTTCTCCCACGGTAGCCATTTACTCTTAATTTTCAGATTTTTTACACTGTTCTTATAAAACAACAACTCATATTGTCTAACCTTATTTATGCCTTCCAACCATTCTTCCATTGACGGGACTATTGGGGCTATCCACTTCCTAAGAATCAGGGTCTTTGCCACTCCTATTACTACCAGTAAGAGATCTGTGTACTTAGTTCCCACTATCTCCAATCCATATATTGCAACTTTGGGTTCAAACGCCAAGGCCACTTCTGTTCTTTCCTTTATCATTTCAAAAACTCGATATACTAACATCAAAAAAGAAACCCTATTATTTGCATTAATCGTGGTTCTCCTAATGTTCCTCAACACCAATTTCCACTCTTCTTCTGTGATTCCTCCTATATCTCTAGCCTGTCCTAACCTTTTCACTACATCTTCCCAACCCTTCTCCCCTTATATATTATATATAGAACTCATTATTTTCCTCTTTCCCCCCTGTGTTATCTTAATATATTCTGTAATGTGACAATTATCTACCTTTTAATTTTTCTTTTGGTTCTTCCCTTTTCAGGGCATCCCTGAGTTGTAAATAACCAAAATAATTTATACTATCTAAATCAAACCGTTCATTCAACCCCTTCCATTCTATTATCTCCCCATTTGAACAAACGTGATCCCCCAGCACAATTCCTTTATCTTCCCAATTCAGATATTCTGCAATTTTCCTTATTTCTGGGAAGTTCTCATTCTCTCATAGAGGGATACACCAAACATTACTCACTATCTCTGTTATTTGCTTCGTCTTCTCCCACACCTGTCCCAATAACTCTTTCGCTGTGCTCTCTCCTTTGATGTCCCTCTTTAATCTCCCGCAACTCCCATATTGACTCATACTTCAAACCCCTCTTTCCGAGAAAAACTGGCAAAGATTGCTGTTCTTGGATAATCAATGTTAGCTGTGCTGCTATAAAATAGTGGGCAAAATTTGGAATACCTAAACCACCTTTTTCCAAAGGGTGGTACAAGTACTGGCTCTTTACCCTAACCCTTTTCTGTCCCCAAATAAGGCTATTTATTTTGCTCTCTAACCTTTAAAAAAAACACATTTTTAATCCACATGGGGAAGCTCTTAGTAACACCATCCTAAGCAATCCTATTCTATCTGCCATACTTAACCTCATCTTACTCCAGGTATTTATTTTCAGCGCTACTTTTCCCATGAAGGGCACTAGATTTAATCTCTCAAAATCCAAGGCAAGCCTGGAGATCTTGATGCCCAGATATTCCAAACTGTCACTAGACCTTAACACTTTGACAGGGCCAATTGGAACCTCAATATCTACATCCAGTGGAAGAAGTTCAGATTTCTTCCAATTGATTTTCATTCCTGAAAAACAGCCAAACCTTTCCACCAACCGGATCACTTCCGGAACTTTCTCCACTGGATTCCTAACAAACCGGACCACGTCATCAGCATATAACAACATTCTTTCCCTCTCCCCCTGTACCCCGAACCCCTGAAAATCCCCAGTGCTCCTAATCATGGCTGCTAACTGCTCTATAAAAAGTGCAAATAATAAAGGTGATAACGGACATCCCTGTCTTGAACCTCTTTTTAAGTATATCGTGTTAGACAAATTCACATTAATACAAATTTTTGCCGTGGGAGCAGAGTAAATAGTTTAAATTGCTTTAAAAAAAAAACGTGCCAAACTTAAATTTCTCAACCACACCAAAAAGGAATCCCCACTCCACCCTGTCAAATGCCTTATTAGCGTCCAGGGACAGGATGGAGCGGGGATCCCCCCATGTGATTGGATTCCAGCAGCGTTTCACATCCTAGTCACATCAGCATTCTGGTGGACAGAGAGCAGTGTTTTTTTCACTGATAAGGATTTTTACTGCAGCCATTAACCTCCCAGTTACTTTCTTCACCATTGTATTACAGAGAGGGGCAGATAGCTGTGTGTTTCCTCATACATTTCAACAAGCTGCCTCAACTTCATAAACCTTAGCAGAGGAGGCAGGAAGAATTTTTCAGCGTAATTCTGTGTCTTTGTTCCACAACAACTCATCTGCTGGTTATACTAGTCTGTAGATGGTATAATACACAGCAGTCCATTCCTAATAGTCTTACACAGAGTGAAATTTTGTGTTTAGTACACAGCTTTTTTGTGCTGCAGCTCTGTTGTGTTCTGCTGGTGTTGTGGAAAAATATTTTTTTGTCAGCATACTGTACCGCATTTTTCTGCTCTCATAAGTGCATACCACATACGTACATCTAAGTAGTGTACTATTTTGTACCTGTTAATCTTTCAAGGGCCTAGATACTGTGAAAGTCCAAGCAAAAGTACTCACAGGCTGGTGTTGTACTCATATACTTTTTTAAGTGTACTGTAGCGCATTTTTTTTGCCCTCATAAGTGCATACCACATACCTACATCTTAGTAGTGTACTATCTTATACCTGTTAATCTGTCAAGGGCCTGTGAAAGGACAGCCAAAAGAAATCACCGGCTGGTGTTTTACTCCAATACGTTTATTAAGCGTACAGTAGCGCATTTTTCGGCCCTCATAAGTACATACCACATACCTATATCTAAGTATTGTACCATTTTGTACCTGATAATCTGTCAAGGTCCTAGATACTGAGAAAGTCCAGGCCAAAGTAATCACCAGCTGGTGTTTTACTAAAATAAGTTTTTCTAAGCGTACTGTACCGCATTTTTCTGCCCTCATAAGTGCATACCACATACCTAAATTCTGTGAAATGACAACCAAAAGTAATCATCGGCTGGTGTTTTAACTAGGGATCGACCGATTATCGGTTTGGCCGATATTATCGCCCGATATTCACGATTTTGGACGTTATCGGTTTCGGCAATTACCTTGCCGATAATCCGATAATGGTGGTAGGACGGTTGGCAGTCAGCATGGTGGCAGAAGTGGAAATTCTGGAGCCAAACATGCCCGGGGGAGACCCCCTTGCTTCGCGGCAGCCTACCTTCCCTGGAGGTAATGGAACAGGGGTTCCTGGAGACGGCGGCAGTAGCAGTCAATTAGTGTGGACTGTTGGTGGGAAAATCAGCTACTCGACGGTGTGGCAGTTTTTCATCAAGCATCCAGAGGAGGTTTACATAGCCACTTGCAAGATATGTCGGCAGAAGGTAAAGCGTGGCCAGGGTCCCAATGTTGGCACCATGGCCCTGCGTCAAAATATGCTTTGCCACCATAAAGCGGCCTGGGAGATCCGTGGCTCCGATGTAGTGGTCTAGTCTCCTGCACCACCCAGTGGCATGCTGCTCCCTCTTTCAGCAAGCCAAGGCTCCACCACCTCAACCGAAGGGAACTGTGTGTCATACCCTCCTTCTCTCGCTCCAGATGCTCCTGCTCCTCCTACTTTCAGTCAGCCATTCCACCAACAATCCATAGGCGAAGCCATGTCCAATAGACAACAGTATGCCATGTTAAAGAGACCACAGTACAGCACAGAAGCTGAATGTGCTCCTGTCCAAGTTGCTGGTGCTGTAGTCCCTCCCTTTTCAAGTGGTGGACTCTGCACCTTTCAGAGAACTGATGGCTTGTGTCGAGCTGAGGTGGAGAGTGCCAAGCTGTCAATTCTTTGCGAAGAAGGCAGTACCAGCGTTACCCAATTTTGTGGAAGAGAAGGTGGTCCAGTCCTTGAGCCTGTTGGTGTGTACCAAAGTGCACGGCAGCGCCGACGTCTGGAGGTGTAACTATGGTCAGGGACAATACATGTCCTTTACGGCTCACTGGGTGAATGCGGTTCCTGCACAACCACAACACCAACTTGGACAGGTCATGCTGCTTCCTCCTCCATCCTCTCAGGCCGTTGGTCCTGTGACAGTGTGCGACTTCGCCTCCTCATCCTCCACCATGTCCTCAGCCTCCACTGCCCAGACAAGTCTCAGTGGTTCTTCAGCATACCATGTGTGCAGGGCACGGCGGTGTCACGCTGTTCTTCACATGGTTTGCCTTGGCGAAAAGAGTCACACAGGGGAGAAAATGCTAAAAGTCATTTGTAAAGAAATCGGAGCATGGCTTACTCCACGAAAACTGGAAATGGGAACCATGGTGACTGACAACAGGAAGAACATCTTGCATGTGCCCTGCATGGCACACCATACCATCAGCAGCAGCCTGAGTCTACAGTCGCTGATGAGTAGCTTTCTTCACCTGCATAGTGAAGCAACTCATCAGCAGCAGGTACACCTGGAGCAGGGCCTGAACCCGCAGGTGGGGACATACCATAACACGCCCATGCCAACACACCTTGAAGATCCGCTGGTCTTCTGGGCAGCCGAACTTGATTTGTGGCCGCAACTAGCAGAGTTTGCCGTAGAAAAGCTGTCCTGCCCAGCCAGTAGTGTGGCATCAGAGAGGGTGTTTAGTGCGGCGGGGGCCATAGTCACCCCAAGGAGAACTCATCTGTCCACAAAAAATGTGGAGAGACTGACCTTTGTGAAGATGAATCAGGCATGGATCAGCCAGGATTTCCATGATTGACTATGGTGCCACACCAACACTTCACAAATATGGATGGTGCCAAACAGCACTGCTCCCCAGTTACAAACATTCCTCCGCATCAGACCTTTTTTCACCCACGTTCATCACCGAGTACTGGTATTGCCACCCACCGCACCACTCTGTCACCGGGTCACTTTCAGGACTCGTGAAGCTGCTGCTGTCACCTCCAGGCTGTCTCATTCAGCCACTATATGGTCTCTTCTCATGCTTCAGACAACTCCAGACTGTGTCATTCAGCCACTATATGATCTCCTCATGCTTCAGCCACCTCCAGGCTGTGCCATTTATCCAATTTATGGTTTACTGATGCTTCAGCCAGCTCCAGTCTCTACAGTCCAGCAACTACATGGTTTAATGATGCTGCTGGGCCTATAACATTACCTATATATGTTTATGGTAGCACTAGGTACCATACATCTTCAATGGAAATTTCAAAATTCATCTTTTTTTCTAGATTGTGAGGCCCCATTGTCTCCTCATCTGCTGCCAACTCCAGACTGTGCCATTCAGACACTATATGGTCTCCCCATGCTGCCACAAACTCCAGGCAGTCCTTCAGCCACTATATGGTCTCCTCATACTGATGCCACCTCTGGGCTGTCTCATTCAGCCACTATATGGTCTCTTCTCATGCTTCAGCCAACTCCAGGATGTGCCATTCAGCCACTATATGGTCTCCTCCTACTGATGACACCTCCAGGCAATGTCATTGTGCAGCCATGTTACATTTGACTCCTTGTTAGATTTGGTACTTTGTACCCATACACCGGGTCCCGGGACACTAAAACTTGGAAGTTAAAAGTTCAATTTCAAAATCCTTAATTTAAATTTCAAAATCTTAAATTTCAAAATCATAAATTTCAATGGTCTCCTCATGCTTCTGCCAACTCCAGGCTGTGCCATTCAGACACTATATGGTCTCCTCATGATTCAGCCTACTCCAGGTTGTGTCATTCAGGCAATATATGGTTTACTGATGCTGCTGGGTCTGGGAATAAAATTTTTGTTATGTTAGCACTAGCTACCCAAAATCTTCAGTTTAAATTTCAGAAGTCATCTTTTAATCTTAGGGATTGTGAAGCTCTAGTGTCTACTCATGCTGCTGCCAACTCCAGGCTGTGCCATTCAGACACTATATGGTCTCCTCATGCTTCAGCCAACTCCAGGCTATGCCATTCAGGCAATATATGGTTAACTGATGCTGCTGGGCCTGGGTCTGGGAATAAAAATGTTGTTATGGTAGCACTAGCTACCCAAAATCTTCAGTTTAAATTTCAGAAGTCATCTTTTAATCTTAGGGATTGTGAAGCCCTAGTGTCTTCTCATGCTGCTGCCAACTTCTGGCCGTGCCATTCAGACACTATATGGTCTCCTCATGCTTCAGCCAACACCTTCACACTGTGACATTCAGCCACTATATGGTCTACTCATGTTGCCAACAGCTCCACTGTGTGTCATTCAACCACTATATGGTCGCCTCATGCTTCAGCCACATCCAAGCTGTGTCATTCAGCCACTATATGGTCTCCTCATGCTGCCAACACCTCCAGGCTGTGCCATTCAGCCACTATATGATTTACTGATGCTGCTGGGCCTGGGTCTGGCCTTAAAAATTTTGTTATGGTAGCACTAGCTACCCTAAATCTTTCATTTCAATTTCAAAATTCGTCTTTTATTCTTAGGGATTGTGAAGCCCTGGTGTCTACTCATGCTGCTGCCAACTCCAGGCTGTGCCATGCAGACACTATATGGTCTCCTCATGCTTCAGCCAACTCCAGGCTGTGTCATTCAACCAATATTTATGATTTACTGATGCTGCTGCGTCTGGGCCTAAAAATTTTGTTATGGTAGCACTAGCTACCCTAAATCTTTCATTTCAATTTCAAAATTCGTCTTTTATTCTTAGGGATTGTGAAGCCCTGGTGTCTACATATGCTGCTGCCAACTCCAGGCTGTGCCATTCAGACACTATATGGTCTCCTCATGCTTCAGCCAACTCCAGGCTGTGTCATTCAGCCAATATATGGTTTACTGATGCTGCTGGGCCTGGGTCTGGGCCTAAAATTTTTTTATTTCACAATTCATCTTTTAATCTTAGGGATTGTGAAGCCCTAGTGTCTACTCAAGCTGCTGCCAGCTCCAGGCTGTGTCATTCAGCCACTATATGGTCTCCTCATGCTTCAGCCACATCCAAGCTGTGTCATTCAGCCACTATATGGTCTCCTCATGCTGCCAACACCTCCACGTTGTATCATTCAGCCACTATATGGTCTCCTCATACTGATGCCACCTCCAGGCCCTGTCATTGTGCCGCTCTGCTGCATTGATTCTAAAAGCGATCCCTGTAATCTGCATGCCATAGTGAATAACAGTATTATTTTACTACCCCAGCACACTCCATATGCGTGTTAGAACACAGCAAAGTGTTCTACACCCCTATTGAGGCTCTCTGTAAGCCAGATATAGCGGTTATTTTATTTAATTTTTTTCAGTTTTCTCTGACATTCCCTAGCTATATCTTTCTTTTCCTATTTATTTCTTTTTATTCTATCTCACTTTTGGCTTCTCTACTCTCTTTTTTACTTTTTCAGTGACGCACTTTGTCACAGCTTGGCATCTATTTATGCTGCATATTCCTTCTGGCTTACTACACGCATACAAACTATAGGTGTCAATTCCACTATCCTAATTCTCTCATACTCCTTTAGCAATCCAATGAGTATGCTACATATTTGGTCCTTGTTGCTATTTTTGTGCCCACTCCTGCATTAGACTTGATTTACTCTTGCCATTTTGGCGTTTGAAAGCTGATTATGTATGCATTAGTCCTGTTCACATAATTTCCTTTTTGGTTTACTGGTTGGCCCAAATCTTACTCTGTTCCTTATGTACAATTACATATGCCATTTGGATGTTTTTTTTTTTTATTGCCTAGTGATTGTATTTTTTTCTTTATGTACATATATTAGAGATTAGTGATATGCTATTACAAACTTTTGATATACCTATGTTTTTTCTTTTGCTTATAAGTTTTTTAATTTATTTTCAGTTATATCTATGTGCTTTGGACATATGTGTTTTTAAATTGTACATTTTGTTCGGTTCTATTCCTGAGAATATCTGATGAAGGTCAAATCAAAGTTGAGGTCAGGGTCCTGTGTAGGCCAGTAAAGTTCTTCCCCACCAAACTCCCCCAGTCATGCCTCTTTGCCATTTTGTAACAGGAAATGTTTTGGTATCCTGGTTTCTTCACCAGAACAACAGGACCTAGACCAAATTCCTGAAAAACAACCACATAGCATTTATGCCTCCTCAACTAAACTGTACAGCTGGCACCAAACCAGAGACATTTATCAGCATTCACCAAACCAGAGACATTTATCAGACTGTCAATCACTCAATAGAAAAAAAAAGAATATATAGGAATTTCTGCAATTTTTTCAATTCACATTATGCAAAAAATATATGTACATCAGTTTGTAAAGCAGATATAGTAGACAGAAAGTCCAGCTCACCATGCAGTTGTCTTTTCGCCCGGACTGTGCTGTGGCAGGCACACAATGCAGAGAAACAACAGGAGAAGATAGTCCAGCGAAAAAAGCTTTGTGCCAAATAAAATTCTTCTTTATTGTGATAAAAGCCAGCATACAGGAACACACATGGACAATGTGACGCGTTTCAGGTGTCATAGTGCACCCTTAGACGTACATATTAAAAGTGAATTTATCTCACACACACATATATATATATATATATATATATATATATCTGTAGGGAAATGCTGAGTCTGCCCCCACTCAGGTGATTCAGACCAGCGTTTTTAACACTTCACAGGTAAAAACCTTTCTGAAGCTGTGTTGTCAATAGCAACCAAAAAAAAATAGAAAAATAATATAAGAAAATAATCACAGCAGAATACAAAGTGATATGTGTGGTGGCTATAATGGTAATTAATGGCACTATAATGGTAATTATCGAAACAGCCTCAAAGATAAGACATAACATAATAAAGTGCATCAAATAATAACATATGTAAATATGTATAAAAAATTCAGCCACAGATAAAATTCAGCCATAGATAAAATACATATGGACTTGCAGATCAAACAAAGAGATCATGTATAAATTACTAAAGTACAGAGAATACAATTTCAGAGGTGGCGGAAAAATGCAAAAAAACAAGTCTATAGAGAAGTTATACAAAATTTTGGATTTTCCTAGTATAAGGACGGAAAATATAGATTTTATAAAGACAGGAGGTGAGTATCAATTGCATAATCTCTCTTTAATATGCCCAATAGCAGAAAGACAAATGTAATATGAGTCCAACAATGAAAGAAAAAAGATGCAGGTCACTTAGCAAGCTGACCGCACCCCTTCCAAACTTTCCACCAATCCCATCCGAACTTGCTCCAGAAAAGCCTGTGTTGACTCCACCTCCTCCTCTTTCTTGATGCCGCAATTCCACAGAAACTGTATACCATTCCGGAACACGAACCATAGAACCATAGTCTTCTCCTAACGCTGATGAAAAAACGGAACCACCATTGGTACCAACTCGTGCACGACCTCCAAGTGAACGTTGGAGTACTCAACCGAATGAACTGAAGACGAGGATCCACATGCCGTAGATCTGTCCGATAAACTTCTCAGTATCCTAAAAAAGAAAAAACATACACTATAACAGGGAGGGTAAAAGAACATAGTGTGGGATGATACTCGCCTCCTGTCTTTATAAAATCTATATTTTCCGTCATTATACTAGGAAAATCCTAAATTTTATGGCAGACAGGAGGCTCGTATCAATTGCAAGTTCAAAGTACACATTTCCACAACACATTCAATAATAACTTACAACACTGACATAGCCACATGAGTCTCAGGCCTAAAGTAAAATGTCCGGAAGGTAGTCTCCGAACACCAATCTGCCGCTTTCAAAATATCAGATAACTAACCCCCCGCCAAAGCCACCTTGGTAGCCATAGCCCCCCTGGAAGAGTGGGCTTGGAAAAGAGTGACATCCTCTCCTGCCATTTCCATGGCCAGTTTCACCCATCGCGCTAGCGTTGGAGAAGAAACCGGAAAGTGGGGCGAGCAAAAGGAAATCAACAATTGCAAAAACCACGGTGAGCGTATCGACTCCGTCCGCAGCTCATACTCCTTCAGACACCGAACTACACACAGCTTGGGATGAGAAGGAAATGACGGATAAAATACTGTACGCAAATTAGTATTCGTGCGTCGAACAATATCAAACTGAACCCCTTGAGGAGTATATTGCCTCCTAGAAATGTCCAACGCACGAACATCCGAGACACGTTTAATAGACACCATGCATAACAGCATCGCTAGTTTGTAGGACAGCAATCTAAGCGACAGTACTTCGTTATCTTCCCAAGAGGAAAACATGCAAAGTACAAGTGAAACATCCCAATTGACTAAATAACGCGGGGCTGGAGGCCACGTAAATCTAATCCCTTTCAAGAGGAGACAAATCAACCGGTGCTGTTCCCAGAGCTATCCCGTCCATGGGGACATGATGAGCCGAGATCGCAGACCTATAGACATTAATAGTTCTATAGGCCTTACCCGCATCAAAAGCTTCAGACAAAAAATGTAAGACCCCCGGACAGAGGGTCTTGAACGGGATCCATCTGCCGTTGTGCGCACCAATGAACCCATAATCCCCATGCCGATCGGTAAGCCGATCTGGTACCCGGAGTCCATGCCTCTCGCATGAGGTCTCTAGCTGTGCGTGATAGGTCTCTATCCGACCCCGGCATCCCGAGATTAACCAAGCCACCAATGTCAATTGACCCAAAAGAACTAACGGATGTAACTCTCCCACCGGATTCTGAAGGGTCGATGGGAACAGAGGACAGATCCTCGGACAATCTATCGTCATCCCCAACACCTGCGGAAACCAGGTCTGTGTCGGCCACCATGGGGTGATCAATACCAGAGTTGACCTTTGCCCTATCGTCTGCCGCAATACCCTGGGTATCATGGCGAAAGGAGGAAACGCATACAGCGTTCCCTGAGGCCAAATCTGCAGAAAGCATTCATTGCCAAGGCATCCGGATCCGGTCTCATCCGGAACCGGGGAAGCCTGCGATTGAGCCGTGACGCAAAAAGGTCCAGATCCCCACAACACCTGGAAGGCGTTAAAGACAGATGGATGCAACATCCAATCGCTGCCGTCCGCCAGATGCCTGGAATTCCAATCTGCAACTGAATTGGACACCCCGGGCAGATATTTTGCCTGAAGGAGAGTGTTCCTCTCCAAACAAAACAGCCAAAGGCCTTTCGCAATATCCGACAATCTCTGGGATTTCGTGCCCCCTAAGCGGTTGACATATTGCACCGCAGTGATGTTGTCCATGCGCAACAATATGCAGCAATCCGCCCTGTGAGATGCAAAGCTCTTTAGAGCAAACGACCCCGCAAGCAGCTCCAGACAGTTGATGTGCAACTGTGACTCTTTTAGAGACCACTTGCCTCCGGTGGATGACGCCCCGCAACGGGCACCCCATCCGTTCAGACTGGCGTCCAATTCCAGAATGAGATCCGATTTGGAATTGAAGATTGTCCTCCCGTTCCAATCCTGGAAATGTCGGAGCCACCATAATAGCTCCTCGCGAGCATCTAGCGACAGCGCCACCTGATCCGCGTACGTTAGGACACCCGCCAGATGACTGGTCTTCAGCCTCTGAAGCGCCCTGAAATGCAGTGGCGCTGGAAATATCGCCTGAATCGAGGAGGACAGCAAGCCCACGATTCGAGCCACCGCCCGAAGAGATACCCGCTGCTTGCGAAGCAACGATCTGATCTCTTTGCACAAAAGCAGCAGTTTTTTTTTGGCAAGCTTAAAGTTGCCATCCTGGTATCCACTAGAAACCCCAGAAATTCCATCTCCTGTGCCGGTACTAAAACGGATTTCTTTTCGTTTATAAGGAACCCTAGTGTCACAAGAAGGGAAACGGTCCATTCCACATGGAGTAGGACCTGCCGTGCCGACCGTGCCATGATCAATATATTGTCCAGATATATGATGTGCCTTACCCCTAGACTTCTCAGAACCGAAATAACCGGTTTCATGAGTTTGGTGAAACACCATGGGGCGGAAGATAGGCCGAACGGAAGGCAAGAGAATTCCCACTTCTGGCCTTCCCACATGAATTGGAGAAACTGACGGGAAGAAGGGTGAATCGGTACCGTGAGGTACGCATCCTTCAGATCTATTTTGGCCAGCCAATCATCTGGAAGAAGCAGGTCTCTGAGGAGATGAATGCCCTCCATCTTGAAGTGACAATATAAAACGCACTCGTTTAGACCCCTTACATTTATAACCGGTCTGTGACCTCCATCTTTCTTCTTTACTAAGAAGATGTTGCTGGGGAAACCCGGTTTGTCTTTTGGTACCGGACTGATAGGGTACTTGGAAAAGAGATCTTCTATCTCTGCCTGAATGAGTTCCCGATCTGAGTTTGAGAACTGAATGGCTTGCGGCCACCGTCTTTGAATCAGGACAGTCATGAACTCTATGATATACCCCGTCACTGCCTGAGGAACCCATGCATCCGGAGTAATCAGGGACCAGGAGTGGATAAAATATTGCAGCCTGCCCCCGACAGGGACTAGAGGTAACGGAATAATGATCTGACCGACCTGATCCTCTGCCTCTGGGAAAACCACGAGCGCCTCCTCGAGCTCTCCAAGGCTGTCCCCTGGTTGGGAAGAATGGAGTGGTGGCAACTGGAGCAGCGACTGCCTGCACTTGTGGATGTTCCTGGACATAGTGTACAGGACCCCTGCCGTAGGGCCTGAAGTAGGATCCCCGCCAGAAGGGCGACCCTTACTCCTTCCGGCCTTCCCGAAAACCTTACTGGACTTTTTTAATGACGTCTGTGCCTTGTCTAGGCTGGAGAAAAGCCCGACAAAGCGGTTTAAGTTTTTGATGAGGGAGTCCCCAAACAAGAGACCCTCAGCAGACGGACCCGGTTCCTCCGTTGCTAAATGAGTCAGCTGAGGGCCCAGTCTCATGAGTACAGAGCAGCGCCTCTGGCCAACATGGCCGCGTTGGCTTTTCCGAGTAGGCACATGACTCTAAGAGCCAAGCCCCTCAGCGTCCACCTGACCCCCAGAGGCAACCGCCTGCTCTGCCAAATTCTAAATCTTGGTCAATGGCCCCAGCAGGTCAAGCAATTTATCTTGCACCAACTTGAACGACCGGTCTATTCCTTTCCTTGGATTCTTCCCCGATTTAACAAGGTATTTTACCAAGATCGGGTCGAGGTCAGGGGTTACCACCACTTTATTGGCCACCGAGGGACGAGGACACTCAGACCTTAGCTTGTTCCCACTGCCCCTGTCCGGTGGTTTTCTCAGCCATGCCTCTATAAATTTGGCCACCTGAGGTGTCGGGGTCCACTCACCCGAACGTGGGTGCTTTATATTTTCTGGATCAAAGAAAGGAATCCCTTGGGAATCCAAAATGGCGTTAGCTGAAATCTCATCATTCTGAGAGGAACCCGAAGGATCAACTCCGTCCTCCTCACCAACACCGTCCTCCGCGCTACTAAAGGCGGAATGGTCAGAATAATCTGTCTACCTCAGAATCCGAAGCCGAATTATCCACAAAGGAATCAGGCTTATTCCGCTTAGCGGAACAACGAACCCGGCCATTAACATCGTCCTCCTGGGCAGAGGGTCTTGTACCCGTAAACGGGGTGCTGCCCACCGGCAAAGGGTCAGCTGTGATCTTTAAACTGTCTCCTGACACTGTCTGTGGAACAGGAGAGGTCATTGAGTCGGAACAATGATTGTGCTTCCGGGTCGACTTCCCAGGTCCTTTAGAGCCAGAAGCATGCGCTTGCTCTATTGTATCAGTAGGTAAAATGGCCGACTGAACCGCCATGTCATGGCTTGACTGTGACATGGCCATAGAGACCGATTTGGAAATCGACTCATTGACCGAGGCCATGGCGGATGTAAGTGCCGCTTGCACGGAACTGTGCACCAATTGTAGAATCTGTACAGCAGACATGTGGTCCTGGTCCTGTACACTATTGGGGTCATCCCCCATGGTCATATTGAATTTACTGTCTGACATAGCAGTTTAGTACAGGGCAGTGCAATATCACGGGGCTGTGAAGAGAGCAGAAAATACCAAATAAGTAAAACTTAATTAGCCAATGTATAAAATTGACAAATATTCCCCAAAGGTTAGGGAAAAACTAAATATCATCACTGTGCAGGGCAACTAGGGGTTAATCCCCCAGCAAAATGCGCCACAGAGATAGCCACAAGGGTTACAACACTTCACCCCTTGTGACAAAAGGCCTGCACCCTGGACGGGGACAGAGTCCTCTCTCCTGCTGGGCGCAACACCCCTCTCCATACTCTGCTAACAGCGGCAATACTAGTGCCGTGGAAGCAGAGCGGAGGGGAGAAATGGCCAGACGTGCCAACGCGACCGCCGGCTGCAGGGGCGGAGTCGCGTCACCGCTCGAAGTCCCGCGATACCAGCCGCGCTCACGTGACGCGAACAGCGACGTGACGGCGCGGGCTGGTAAGCAGAGAGAGGCAGGCGCAACAGGCTAAGAAGAAGGCTGACGTCACCGGCAGTGGAGTCAATGGCGGAGGGTCTGCCGAAGACCAGGCACCGGACGCAGCCCACCGCCTGTAACAACAAATCTAACCCCACTCAGGTAGGGACACGCCAAGCCTGAGCAGGGGAATAAGAGTAAAAAAACTGAATAAATAGAATAAGAAATAGAATAAGAATAGAATAAGGGACACAGAGAGGAGTGCCGGTGTATGAAGTAACTACACCGGCCCTCACAGGAAAAAACGTAAAAAGGGGGGAAAGAATGAATGAATGAAGAGAAAAACAGGGGTGAAGGAATGACAGCTTCCAGAGCCCCTACAGCAAACTAGCAAATACAGTAAAGCTAGAGAACAATATTTCCAATAGACAAACTCTGCACACATATAATGAGTACTTATCTGTGCTATTGAGCAGAAAGAAAGAGGAGGAGGTGGAGTCAACACAGGCTTTTCTAGAGCAAGTTCGGATGGGATTGGTGGAAAGTTTGGAAGGGGTACGGTCAGGTTGCTAAGTGACCTGCATCTTTTTTCTTTCATTGTTGGACTCATATTACATTTGTCTTTCTGCTATTGGGCATATTAAAGAGAGATTATGCAATTGATACTCGCCTCCTGTCTGCCATAAAATCTGTTTTTAAAGTAAGAGCAAAGATGTAACAAGGACTCATAATATAGATCATCTATTCTTTTTTTGGTTGCTATTGACAACAGCTTCAGAAAGGTTTTTACCTGTGAAGGATTAAAAATGTTGGTCTGAATCTCATTTGAATCCCCTGAGTGGGGGCAGACTCAGCGTTTCCCTACATATATATATAATATATGATGTGTGATAAATTCACTTTTAATATGTACGACTAAGGGTGCACTACGACACCTGAAACACGTCACATTGTCCATGTGTGTTCCTGTATGCTGGCTTTTATCACAATAAAGAAGAATTTTATTTGGCACAATAGCTTTTTTTTACTGGACTATCTTCTTCTGTTGTTTCTCTACATCAGTTTGTGGTCTCATATTCTCTTATCTAATTGCCAGTAGAATGTAAGGTATATTATTAAGTAAATGCAAGCAGCAATAATGAATAGTGATAGCAATAATCCTTTCTGAAAAATCCCCCCCAAACAATATAAAAGGACTAATGTACAATTTAGGCATGGAAGTTTACAAATTAGCTTTAGATTATTAGGGTATTATATAACTAATTCGGAATTCAACCTAAGCAATCTAAGAGCTAGATATAGACAGAAAATCTGTGTGCATGAGGGGACCCACAAGAATGAAACCTTAAATTAAAACTTCAATGAATATTTTAGTTTTCTTTTCAGCAAAAATTGTGCAGCAATGAAGCATAAGTACCTTTTTATACTGCCTTATAAAAAGTAGTTAACCATTCAGTGTATTATGTGAGGCATGCTAATAATACTTGTCCCATATTTTCTTTTTTCAAATTAGTAAATCCCATTATACAAGAATCTAAATACAGCAAGGTTATTATTTTAATGTTGCCCTTTTTCTCTAAGTGGCCTAATTGCCTTTCAGTTTGAAACAGTGCAACCTAGTGAGAATAATGCTAAATAATCATTTTAGGTTTTAGGAATACACAATATTCAAGAAGTTAAGGAAAGGTTAGAGAAACAAGAAGTACGCCTAAACAATATTTTTATGTTTTATAAAAACTGTGAAACATCAGTGGTAAAAGGAGTACATTATGGCCCAGAATACTATGCATTGTGTATAATGACTTGTATAGAACCTTAATAGGACCATGTGAAAGATGCCCAATACTTATTCCTGTGTGGTAAATATGATATTACTCCATACTTGCTGTGTATTACCACTCCTACCATTTCTCCACAGAGCCATTTCTATACAGTGTGCGTTCACCTAAGGAACAAAACTTGAAAAAGTAAGACAGGAATATTTTAGGGTCTATTCACACATACAATATTTGGCGCAGATTTGGTGCACAGGATTTGAAGCTGTGTTCAGTCAATCAGTTTACATTCAAATCTGCAGCAGAAAATACTGCGCATCAACTCTGCGCAGAATACTGTACGTGTGAATAGACTAGAGATAAGCAAACTTTTCAAAAATTTGATTTGGCCGATTCGCCAAATTTTTTGAAACATTTTTTTCAATCTGAATTTATTTGCGGCGAATCTATATTAAAAACGGCTATTTCTGGCCTACAGAGAGCCTCAATAAGGGTATAGAACACTTTGCTGTGTTCAAACACGCATATGGAGTATGCTAGGGTAGTGAAATAATACTGTTATTCAGAATAACATGCAGATTACCGGCATCGCTTTTAGAATCACTGCACAATGACAGAGCCTAGAGGTGTCATCAGTATGAGGAGACCATATAGTGGCTGAATGACACAGCATGGAGGTTTTGGCAGCATGAGGAGACCATATAGTGGCTGAATGACACAGCGTGGAGGTGTTGGCAGCATGAGGAGACCATATAGTGGCTGAATGACACAGCTTTGATGAGGCTGAAGAATGAGGAGACCATATAGTGGCTGAATGACATAGCTTGGATGAGGCTGAAGCATGAGGAGACCATATAGTGGCTGAATGACACAGCGTGGAGGTGTTGGCAGCATGAGGAGATCATATAGTGGCTGAATGACACAACGTGGAGGTGTTGGCAGCAAGAGGAGACCATATAGAGGCTGAATGACACAGCGTGTAGGTGTTGGCAGCATGAGGAGACCATATAGTGGCTGAATGACACAGCGTGGAGGTGTTGGCAGCATGAGGAGACCATATAGTGGCTGAATGACACAGCGTGTAGGTGTTGGCAGCATGAGGAGACCATATAGTGGCTGAATGACACAGCTTGGATGAGGCTGAAGCATGAGGAGATCATATAGTGGCTGAATGACACAGCGTGGAGGTGTTGGCAGCATGAGGAGACCATATAGTGCCAGGAGTTGGCAAAAGCAGGAGTAGACACTAGGCCTTCACAATCCCTAAGATTAAAAGATGAATTCAGAAATTTAAACCTAAGATTTTGAATAGCTAGTGCTACCTACCATAACAAACTTTGTATGAGTACACACCAGGGCTTCACAATCCCCAAGAAAAAACACCAGAATTGTTTTAATTTAAAATGAAGATTTTGGATAGCTAGTGCTACCTACCATAATAAAATTTTTATTCCCAGACCCAGGCCCAGCAGCAGCATCAGTAAACCATATATTACCTGAATGACACAGCCTGGAGTTGGCTGAAGCATGAGGAGACCATTGAAATGTATGATTTTTATATTTAAATTTAAGATTTTGAAATTGATTTTAATGATTTTGAAATTGAACTTTTAACTCTCAAGTTTTAGTGTCCTGGACCCCGGCGTGTGGGTACACAGGGCCAAATTTAACAAGCCCCCACAGGGCTCATGTGGCCGTGAGATGTAGGCGCAATGTTTCCATTGCCCTGATCAGCCATTGTTTCCAACACTTTTTGCCAAGGCAAACCATGTGAAGAACAGTGTGACACCGCTGTGCCCTGCACACATGGTATGCTGAAGGGCCACTGAGACTTGTCCAGGCAGTGGAGGCTGAGAACACGGTGGAGGATGAGGAGGCGGAGCCGCACACTGCCACAGAACCAACAGGCTGACAGAGTGGAGCAGGAAGCAGCAAGAGTACACAAGAGGGGTTCACAACCCCTAAAATTAAAAGATGAATGTTGAAATCTCTATTGAAGATGCATGTTAGGTAGTGCTACCATCCAAAAATGTAAGGCCCAAGCCCAGATGCATAAGTAAGCCATGTAGTTCCTGAAAGAAACAGTGAGGAAAGGGCATCAGCAGTACTCCCGAGGGTTTCATAACCCCTAAGATTGAAAGATCAATGTTGAAATTTCTATTAAGCATGTATTTAGCTCGTACTAAACATCCAAAAATTTAAGGCCCAAGCCCTGAAGCATCAGTAAGCCAAGTAGTTCCTGAAAGACACAGGAGCAGTCAAGAGCAGGCATCAGCAGTACCCAAGAGGGTTTCATAACCCCTTACATTGAAAGATCAATCTTGAAATCTCAATTAAGCATTTATGTTAGCTAGTGCTACCAGAACATATTTGGAGTTAATATCCCAGTCCCAGTAGCATAAGAAAACAATATATTGTCTGAATGACACAGCCTGGAGGTGGGGAAAGCATGAGGAGCCCATGTAGTGTCTGAATAGTACAGCCTGAAGGTGGCTGAAGCATGAGGAGACCATTGAAATACAAGAATTTTAAATAGAAATCTAAGATTTTTAAATTTAAATTGAGGATTTTGACGTGGAACTTTTAACTCCCAAGTTTTAGTGGCCCGGGCCCCGGCGTGTGGGTACAAATGACCAAGTCTAACAAGGAGTCCCATGTCACATGTAAGCACAATGAGAGAGCCTGGAGGTGGCATCAGTAGTAGGAGACCATATAGTGTCTGAATGGCACAGCCTGGAGTTGGCTGAAGCATGAGGAGACCCCAGGGCTTCACAAAAATTGTCAGAATACCACCTGACATTCAAAATAATAAAATGATAGATATGTTCTCTGAAGAAAATAATTCTTCATTAGATGGCAATATGAGTATTGTGTGTTCCAGTGACATTAGCTCATCGGAGGAACAGGAAAAGGTGATACAACTTAATTCTGCAACTGAAGAACCACAACAAAGAATGAACGACTTAAAGCCTACTGGAACTGAGGAACTTCAAAATGGTAAATCTACCACCTGGGATAATCAGTCAATTCCAACAGCCGGTGGTCAGTATCCACAGTTCCCTGTTTCTGCTAGTCCTTGGCAATATTCCTTTTATTACTGGTCTGGTATAAACATGATGATAATGCTGGGAGAGTAACTCAAGGATAACCACATGTTTCCTACAATGCACAGTCAATATCTGGACACCATATAGTGGCTGAATGACACAGCCTGGAGGTGGCTGAAGCATGAGGAGACCATATAGTGTCTGAATGGCACAGCCTGGAGTTGGCAGCAGATGAGGAGACAATAGGGCCTCAAAATCTCTCAGAATAAAAGATAAATTTTGAAATTTCCATTGAAGATGTATGGTACCTAGTGCTACCATAAACATATATAGGTAATGTCCTAGGCCCAGCAGCATCCCTAAACCACGTAGTTGCTGAATGACACAGACAGGAGCAGTCAGCAGCAGACATGCATAAGAGGGTTTTATAACCCCTAAGATTGAAAGATCAATGTTGAAATCTCAATTAAGCATGTATGTAACCTAGTGCTAACATCCAAAAATTTAAGGCCCAAGCCCAGCAGCATCACTAAGCCAAGTAGTTCCTGAAACACACATCCTGGATCAGGCAGCAGGATGTGTACATAAGAGGGCTTCACAAGCCCTAACATTAAAAGATCAATGTTGAAAGCTTTATTGAGCATGTATGTTTGCTAGTGCTACCATAAACATTTTTAGGTAATATCCAAGACAGTCTCAGCAGCAACAGAAAACAATACATTGGTTGAATGACACAGCCTGGAGGTGGGGGAAAGCATAAGGAGCCCATATAGTGTCTGAATGGGACAGCCTGGAGGTGGCTGAAGCAGGAGGATACCATAAAGGGGCTAAATGGCATAGCCTGGAGGTGTGATCAGGAGTCCTGAAAGTGACCCTAATGCAAGGGATTTCTGTAACTGGGGACCAGCACCTTAATTATGTTTTGCAGTATCCATGGCAGCACAATGAGAGAGCCTGGAGGTGGTAGCAATAGCATGAGGAGACTACCATATAGCAGCACAATGGCAGAGCCTGGAGGTGGCAGCAGCAGCATGAGGGCAATGAGGGTTGAGTGTGAGGAACCCACCGACTGTTGACTGGGGGTGTCGAATGTCACTTGTGATAAAGTGGATGACCGAGTGAACCGATCAATCATGGCTGCTGGCTTGCTGGTTGCGACACGACTGCTAGCTGACACCACCACAAAAAAAGGGGATTAAACCCTAAATTGCACTCTGCCACAGAGTGTTAAGAATGATGTTAACTGGTTTTTATACCGTCTACAGACTAGTATAAGCAGCAGATGATTTCTTGTGGACAAAAATACACAGAATTGCGCAAAAAAAATCATTCCTGCCTCATGTGATAAGGTTCATGAAGTTCAGGCAGCTTCTTGATATATATGAGGCAACAAAAAGCTATCTGCCCCTCTCTGATAAAATGCTGAATGAAGTGACTGGGAGCTTAATGGCTGGCGTCAAAATCCTTCCCAGTGACAACAAGCACTGCACTTCTCTCTCTGTCCACAAGGCTGATGTAACTAGCAGTTGGCAGTGGAACGCTGTGGTATAATCAATTCAGTGTCTCTGTGTAACACACACAGACAAACAGTCCGTCCTATCTCTGCAGTGTATATGGCATGAAATGAGCAGCCGCAAAATGGCTGCCGATTATATAGGGCTGTGACATCACAGGGGTCAATGAATGCTGATAGGCTGCAACCCACATGTGATTCAGGGTCATCACGCCTACCTCGCTTTCTGCCTCGCATTCCCGCCTTCCCAGCATCCCCTGCCCTATGTAATGACATGTGGATCTGCCATTTTAGGTGTCCTGGAGCCTGGAACACTGTAAAATGGAGTTTAATGAAGAGATTTGCGTGATAGAATTGCCGCAATATTCACATTCGTTGCAAATCGAATAAATCCCGAAATTCGTAACGGATTCGGGTTCGTCTGCTTCGATTCACTCATCTCTAGAATAGACCATTAAAGTAGAAATACATGTCATGAAAGGGGGGCAGGGAACAGGGAGTTAGTGAGCCCTAACTGTTCCTGTAACTGCTATGACTTCCTATTGCCCATCCACCCAAAATGACGGATCGACAACCACGAGGATGGACCCTATACTGCACTAAAGTGCATGGGTATAAGAGTAAAAATAAACCAAACTGTACATCTTGGGAAACAAGCCAGGAACATAATGGGAATACTACAAAGCTGCAAACAAATATAGTAGGCAGGATTTAGCATGCTAACAAAAACCAGGATCAAGACTAACAGCAGATATGATAATGTAAACAAGACTAGATATGAGAATAAATATACAGCAAACAAAACCAGGTGATGCAGGGGGTGAACAGGTTAACTGAATGTGAGAACACTAAATGGGTCAGGAAATCAATAGCACTGTTCACATTGAACTCTGAACACTAGACACCCCACTCCAAATATGGAGGGACAACAATACTAAAGCCAAATAGGCTCTTAGCTAGCGGGAACACTCACCAGTGTAAACAAGATACTAGCCTAGGAGGAAACAAAAATCCAAAATACACAAATACAGACACAAGACTGACTCAATCCTAAATAGACAGGTTAGCACAAAGCTCAGAACTGGATTCTATCCTAGGAGATCCAGGATCAAACAAGGGTCAAAACAGGACTGACAAAACACACTGTGTGAATATGGACTCCGGAAACACAAAGCATATGCAGAACGAACAATAAAAGAAATCTAAAACCAGACAAAGGTACAAAAACAAGGCAAGCTAAAGTCTATATCAAAGAACTAGGACATGAAGCCATGGCTAACTAAAGACATTAGTGCACACACACTGACATAGCAAAATAATTAAAACTTGGTCTGAGTAAAAAGTGTATTACCAGCCAAGGGCAGCACCTGAAGAGGCCTTATATATACTCCCAATGCTGAAGGGCTGTACAATTAACTCTTCCCAAACCAGGGAATAAACACAAACTGTTCAGACATAAACATAATGTCTGAACAGGACCCAAAGCAGAAAAATGCTAAATGCAGATAAACTGACATTTTATCTGTATTTTGCATATTGACATAACAGTTGACATAGTGTAACATTTCAAAGAAGGGCAATTTCCTCAACTTGCATCTGGTTTTCTTACTTCCACTTCTCACAGAGCAAAATCAGTATTAAAGAGTACTTGTCACCAAGCTTTTAATATATTGTTCCTTATGTAATTATAAGACACTTTTGCTATTTTCATGCTATTAAAATTCTCAACCGTTATATGTTTTTCATGTGATGGAAAAAACGGCCAGTAGGTGGCTCTGTTCTGTTTCCTGTCGCAAGTCAAACAGTTAGTTTGGTCTGGCAGGAGACCAAACTAAGGAAGTGCGTGCGGGGCATGGCGAGGCACAGGTCTCACAAGCTTCAGTGACATTGCGCCTGCTCTGGAACGTCAATTTTCTCCTGCCTGAAGTTCACATAATGTGAGCAAGGAGAAAGGTATGATAAAGAGCTTTTTAACCCCTTCCCGCAATAGGATGTATGTATACGTCCCAGCACCCAACACGTTCGCACACTGGGACGTATGCATACGTCCTGACGATCTTCTGCTCTGCTGCAGGCGGGACCCGGCTGTCAATCAAAGCCAGGGCATCACCCTGTGGTCCCCTACTCACCAGTGGCGACACCGCAATACAATTGCAGGTCGCTGTTGGTTGCTATGGCAGCAAGAGGCCAGATCATGGCCTCCTGTCTGCCTGCTACGGAAGCCTGTGAGATCCAGCCAAAGGCTGGATCACACAGGCTGTAGTGTGTGCAGCTTATCAGATTATACTGCGCTGCAGTACAAATCTATTACAGCATAGTAAAACCTGTAAAAAGTAAAAAAAAAATATTATAAAAGGTTCATCAATAAAAGCATAAAGTGTAAAAAAAAATGCCTCTTTCCCAATAAAAGCCCCTGTATTATCATAAAAAAAAATAAAAAAAAAGCAAATCATATACATACTAGGTATTGCTATGTCCATAATGACGTGTACTATAAAGCTATAATGTAAATTATCCTGCACGGTGAACGTCGTAAAAAAAAACAACAACAAAGCGTGAAATTCGCCAATTTTGGTGCAAATAGCGGAATAAAAAAGATCAAAAGGTAGCATCTATCGCAAAAATGATGCCAATAAAAAATACAGCTTGTACCACAAAAAATGCGCCCTCACTCAATGGCATCAGATGAAAAATAAAAAAGCAAAGATGGATGTCCAGCCAGGTTTTCTCGTGCAATAAAATCTTGAAATGTATTTAATCACAGCAGGAATACAAACGACTTATCAAAAGTGATGCGTTACAGCCACCATTGAGGCCTTACTCATACGAGTAAGTATGAGTAAGGCCTCAATGGAGGCTGAAACGTGTCACTTTTGATTAGTCGTTTGTATTCCTGCTGTGATTAAACAAATTTAAATATTTTATTACATGAGAAAACCTGGCTGGACATCCATTCTTTGCTGTTGTAACGGTGTTGTGGTCCGCACCTGTGCGGGCTGGGTTATCTGCAAGCCGGGTGGAGCTGATCGTTTCTTTTTCTATTCCTCGAAAAATAAAAAATTTACGACCGTCGGAAAATGATAACACAAAAAAAGGGACAAAGAATTCTATGCAGAAAAGGAAAAAGAACAAAGAAAGCTATATAAAATGGGTATCGCCCTAGTCGTACGAACCCACAGAATAAATATAACATCACTTTTAATGCACAGTGAACACCATAAAAAAATTTAAATGCCAGAAATTTTCCAGTTTTTCACAATATTTAGGAGTTTTTCACAAAAAAAGCTGCATATGTCAACAAAAATGCACCACTTATATAAAGTACAATACAGTGGGGCAAAAAAGTATTTAATCAGCCACCAATTGTGCAAGTTCTCCCACTTAAAAAGATGAGAGCCTGTAATTTTCAACATAGGTATAACTCAACTATGAGAGACATAATGAGAAAAAAAATCCATAAAATCACATTGTCTGATTTTTTTAAGAATTTATTTGCAAATTATGGTGGAAAATAAGTATTTGGTCACCTACAAACATGCAAGATTTCTGGCTCTCACAGACCTGTAACTTCTTTAAGAGTCTCCTCTGTCCTCCACTCATTACCTGTATTAATGGCAACTGTTTAAACTTATCAGTATAAAAGACACCTGTCCACAACCTCGAAACAGTCACACTCCAAACTCCACTATGGCCAGGACCAAAGAGCTGTCGAAGGACACCAGAAACAAAATTGTAGCCCTACACTAGGCTGGGAAGACCGAATCTGCAATAGGCAAGCAGCTTGGTGTGAAGAAATCAACTTTGGGAGCAATTATTAGAAAATGGAAGACATAAAAGACCACTAATAATCTCCCTCAACCTGGGGCTCCACGCAAGATCTCACCTTGTGGTGTCAAAATGATCACAAGAACAGTGAGCAAAAATCCCAGAACCACACGAGGGGATCTAGTGAATGACCGGCAGAGAGCTGGGACCAAAGTAACAAAGGCTACCATCAGTAACACACTACGCCGCCAGGGACTCAAATCATGCAGTGCCAGACCTGTCCCCCTGCTTAAACCAGTACATGTACAGGCCTATCTGAAGTTTGCTAGAGAGCATTTGGATGATCCAGAAGAGTATTGGGAGAATATCATATGGTCAGATTAAACCAAAGTAGAACTTTTTGGTAAAAACTCAACTTGTCGTGTTTGGAGGAGAAAGAATGCAGAGTTGCATCCAAAGAACACCATACCTACTGTGAAGCATGGGAGTGGAAACATCATGCTTTGGGGCTGTTTTTCTGCTAAGGGACCAGGACGACTGATCCTTGTAAAGGAAAGAATGAATGGAGCCATGTATCGTGAGATTTTGAGTGAAAACCTCCATCCATCAGCAAGGGCATTGAAGATGAGCCAAGCCTTGCTAAGTAAGGCTTGCCTTACTTGTAACTACTGAAATCCTGCTGCTCCTCAAAGAATAAAGTGTCCGTGTTGAATTGCAGAACGTGAGTGCCGTCTATTCATTCCTACCTCAATGGATTATTACTTATACATGCAAGTGGACTGAGAACCACACACGAGGTACACTGGGAGCTTCATTAGCTGCGCTGTACATATAGGAACCTGGTGGCTGTACGCTGTCTGAGGGGTCAGAATTGTGGATAAATGGTGCCAGCCTTACTCTTGTTGCCATAGCATTGAAGATGAAATGTGGCTGGGTCTTTAAGCATGACAATGATCCCAGACGCACCGCCCGGGCAACGAAGGAGTGGCTTTGTAAGAAGAATTTCAAGGTTCTAGAATGGCCTAGCCAGAATCCAGATCTCAACCCCATAGGTGTTGAAAGTCTGTGTTGCCCAGCAACAGCCCCAAAACATCACTGCTCACTGAAATTCCAGCAACAGTGTGTGAAAACCTTGTGAAGACAAAAAACGTTTGACCTCTGTCATTGACAACAAAGGATATATAACAAAGTATTGAGATTAACTTTTGTTATTGACCAAATACTTATTTTCCACCATAATTTGCAAATAAATTCTTTAAAAATCAGACAATGTGTATTTATGGATAGTGTTGCTCGCGAATATTCGCAATTCGAATATTATTCGCGAATATCGCATATTCGCGAATTCGCGAATTTCGCGAATATAGCGCTATATATTCGTAATTACGAATATTCGTTTTTTTTTTTTTTTTTTTCTCTTCACAGTACACATCACAGTGATCACCCCTCTCTGCTTCCAGCTTGTGTGGTGTAAAGAAGGCTGTAATACTACTGTGTGAGACTGGCGTGCGAAAATTCGCATATGCGAAAATTAGCATATGCTAATTTTCGCATATGCGAATTTCCACATATGTTAATTTTCGCATGCGCGTATTTTCGCATACGCGAAAATAAAACGAGGATATAACGAATATGCGGATATTCGCGAATATATGACGAATATTCGTCCATATATTCGCGAATATTCGCGAATTCGAATATGGCCTATGCCGCTCAACACTATTTATGGATTATTTTTTCTCATTATGTCTCTCATAGTTGAGGTATACTTATGATGAAAATTACAGGCCTCTCATCTTTTTAAGTGGGAGAACTTGCACAATTGGTGGCTGACTAAATACTTTTTTGCCCCACTGTATGTCATGAAAAAACTATCTCAGAATCGCTCCGCTCAGAAAAAGCATTCTGAAGTTATTACCATTTAAAAAGACACATGTCAAATAAAAAAAGAGCCTGGCCATTAAGGTAAAAAATGGGTCCGTCCTTAAGGGGTTAAAATTTTTAAAATGTTGATGGTTTGATGACAGGTACTCTTTAATTGTATTAATTAAAAGTAATTACATTTGTTTTGCTGCTTAAAATATTTCCAGCAATAGAATCAGGCATTCTATTATAAGGTAACACTGCTGCAGACCTGGAAAACCTATATAGGCAACAGATCTTCAAAAGTCCAAAAGAGTTGCATAATGCCAATAAAATTAATGTAAAATACAAAGAAATAAATAAAAAGAATATTGGTAGTCGTGTCAACATCCCTAAAAATCTGTCTGGGGATGTTTCCTGGAGGTTAGCAGTACAGTATATTCAGCATCTAAAGGATAAGTATTCACTGTTAAACAATGTGCAAACTTGGCATATTTATTTTCTAAGTAGAAAAAGATAAGGGAGAATTACCTAGTGTTCAGAGAGGTACTAGTTAGGAGTATTATTATCCAGTGGATAGTATTGGATAGAAGGAACATTTTATACTGTAACTAGCTGAGTACCCGGCGTTGCCCGTTTTTTCCTTACTGATCCTTGTTGGGGAGGAAAACAAACAAAGGAAGAAGCTGTCCTCCTATCCTGACCTGCTATCCCGTCCTCTTATCCCGACCTCTTATCTCGACCTCCTATCCCAACCTCCTATCCCTTCCTACTATCCCGTCCTCCTATCCCGTCCTCCTATCCCGACCTCCTATCCCGTCCTCATATCTCGACCTCCTATACCAGGTATTGAAATATGTCCAGCCGTACGGAAGTTATGTGGGAACATACATTTCCCATTGATTTGCATGGGACTTTAAACAAAAACCCCAACCCTCACAAATGGGGGTAGTTAAGGGTTAAATTAACTATCCTATATTTTAAGTAAACATATAAGTAACATGTGACCAAGTATTATCGAAATATTTCCAGCCATTTGAAAGTTATGCATTAACATATATTTCCCATAGAGTTGTATGGGATTTTAAACAAAAACCCTGCCCCTGGCAAATGGGGGTAAGTAAGGGTTAAATCACCTATCCTATGTTTGTTGTAGACATATAAGTAACATGTGTGCCAAGTTTCATGTTAATATCTTTAGCCGTTAGGACGTGATGTTGGAACATCACACATACATACACACACATTGGCCCTTATTTACTATTGCAAACCCGACATGTTTTGTCAGGTTGTGCGCCAGATTCTGTCGCTTTGCGCCAGAAATTCTGTCTGTGCCAGATTTTGTGCCAGAATTGAAAAAACCCCGACTAACTCTCACTTTTGCTTAGGAAACCCGAAAAAGGGGCGTGGCCATTGGCAAATGGGGTGTGGTCTCCGGAAAGGGGCGTGTTCCCGACATTTTCACAAAAACCCAACATATTTACTAAGTTTTCCACATAAAATGTGGTGGATTTCAGTTGAGGAAAACCCTACAGATCAGAGCATATGTAAAAAAAGCAAAGTGTAGGGAAAGTGGAAAATGTAGGGAAACCTTTGTAAATACCGTGGAAAATACATTGTAGGGAATTAAAACCCGTAAAGAAACCTGCACAACACTCTTAGTAAATGAGGGCAATTGAGTTTTAGTGTGCGTTCACACGAGCAGATTTACAGCATATTTTACGCTGGGGATCCGCTGGTGAAGGCCCGCTCTATGCTGTCTTTACATGTGCCTGCTCATAGCGGCAATACGCCGCGACGAGCAGACACCCTGCAGCGATGTGCGTGGCGTACTCGCGTACTGAGCTAGGCAAAGAGCTCCCGCGATGTGCGAGTATACTGCGACTCGCACATTGCAGTGTGTCTGCCCGTAGCGGCGTATTGCTGCTACGAGCAGGCACATGAAAAGGCAGCATAGAGCAAGCCTTTACCAGCGGATCCGTAGTGAAATAAGCTGCAAAAATCCACTTGTGTGAATGTACCCTTTATATATATATATATATATATACTGCTGGGCAACTAGCTTTACAAATCATTGCACCTTGCAAATAGTACTAACATTGCTTTATTTTGCATCAGGGACCTATAGGTCCACCCCAAGAGCAAAGGTTTAGTCTGAAGTGTCACCATTTATATCTGCCCTGCTATTATATGGAATAATGAACTCATGGTGGACATAATTGAGACCTATGTTGTCCATAGACAAATCAGTAGACCATAACCAGCTAGGACGGCAGGAAGTTCTTTGCTCACCAATAAGAAATAAAGTCTACAGTATAGTTGTGTCTGTTTAAAGTAAAACTCTAATACTCTCTAAAACTTTAGTAAAACTAATAGGGAGAGTCCTGTTTGTTTCAAACTTCTTCCATTTAAGAATTATGGAGGCCATTGTGCTCTTTGGAACTTTCAGTGTAGCAGAATTTTTCTGTATCCTTCCTGTTTATGGCTCTACACAATCCTGTCTCTGAGCTCTACAGGCGGATATTTTCTACTCATGGCTTTGTTCTTTGATGCACATTGTCAGCTGTGATACCTTATATAGACAGGGGTGTGTCTTTATTAATCCTGTCCAATCAACTGAATTTACCACTGGTGACTCCAATCAAGGTGCAGAAACATCTCAGAGATGATCAAGAGAAATGAGAAGCCCTAGAGTGTCAGCAAAGGGTCTGAATACTTATGTCAATACAAAATGTTTGTTTTTCCATATTTAGGGTACGTTCACACATGCATATTTTTGCTGCAGATCTGCTGCAGATTTGATGCTGCAGATTTTGCTGCCCATTGACTTCAGTGGGCAGAAAAATCTGCTGACTCAAATCTGCAGCAGATCTGCAGCAGAAAATACGCAATTGTGAACGCACCCTAATAAAGTATCAAAACTTTCTAAAATTCTGTTTACAATTTGTCATTAAAGGGGTACTCCACTGTCCCAGCAATCAGTACATTTTGTTCCAAATGTTGGGTGCGGGCTACAGGGGTTGTGACGTCACGGCCACGCGAACGCTGGGGCAGTGGAGTAAAATAGTAACACAGTTAATAAAGTTGAAAAAAGACCAGAGTCCATCAAGTTCAACCTATATCCCTAATGAGTCCCTACTGAGTTGATCCAGAGGAAGGCAAAAAACCCTCATACTAGAGGTAAAAATCCCTTCCCGACTCCAAATATGGCAGCCAGACTAAATCCCTGGATCTACGTTCTGTCCCTATAAATCTAGTATACATAACCAGCGATGTTAGTATTCTCCAAAAATACATCCAGACCCCTATTGAATTCTTTTACAGAGTTCCCCATGATCACCTCCTCTGGCAGAGAATTCCACAGTCTCACTGCTCTTACAGTAAAGAACCCCCTTCTGTGCTGGTGTAGAAACCTTCTTTCCGCTAGACGTAGAGAATGCCCCCTTGCTATAGATACAGTCCTGGGTATAAATAGATCATGGGAGAGATCTCTGTACGGTCCCCTGATATATTTATGCATAGTTATTAGGTCAAAATAATAAGGAACAAGATTGGAGACACTTATTTACAAAAATAAAATACAATTTTATTGATATATATTAAAATCTTTATAAAAAGTATTTATGTATATAAGGGGAATACAAAAAATTCCACTAAGTGGAGAATGAATATGCGTCACTCCAGTACAGACCCACATTAATGAAGTTAAACATATATTAGTACGTATCCATATGTGTACATGCTCTATGCACTATGGGGACCATGGATTCCTCCCATCAATAGTATACAAGAAGGCTTACACATGAATACACATAAACACCCAATATGCAAAACAGTGATAAATATGGAGGTCTGCTGGAGCGACGCCACCCCACTGCACGTTTCGGGATGTCCTTCCTCCTGGGGGTGGTGTCCTCACAGCAGGGCACGCTATTTATATTAGTATTGGCCAATCAGAGCTTAGTAGTAACCTTAACCCACCTGGTCGTCTGCATTCTGCGGCGCATGTTGCCCGGAAACATCTGCCCAGCGCTACTTCCGGGATCTGCGTCACCACCTGCGTCACGCGGCATGGTCACATGTGACCGCACCACATGATCGGCCGTCGCATACAGATCCGGAAGAGCCCGGCCGGTGATGTCAGCTCGGAAGGACTAAGATTTTTTTAATGGAAGTGATTTACAAATCTGTTTAACTTTAAGGAGCCAGTTGATATAAAGAACAAGGGTCAATACGATTAAAATGATACCCATTATTACATAGTTTTATATTATTGTTGCGCTTAAAAAAAATCACAAACTTTTTAACCAAATTAGTACGTTTATAATCCCTTTATTTTGATGACCTCTAACTTTTTTTTATTTTTCCGTATAAGCGGCGGTATGGGGGCAAATTTTTTGCGCCATGATCTTTCCTTTTTTTTTGATACCACATTTGCATATGAAAAACTTTTAATTAATTTTTTAAAAATTTTTTTGTAATAAAATGTATTACAAAAGTAGGAATTTTGGACTTTTTTTTTTTCGTTCACGCCGTTCACCGTACGGGATCATTAACATTTTATTTTAATAGATCGGACATTTACGCACGCGGCGATACCAAATATGTCTAAAAAATTTTTTTACGCTTTTTGGGGGTAAAATAGGAAAAAACGGACGTTTTACTTTGTTATTGGGGGAGGGGATTTTTCACTTTTTTTTTACTTTTACTTTTACATTTTTTTACTTTTTTTTTTTTACACTTGAATAGTCCCCATAGGGGACTATTCATAGCAATACCATGATTGCTAATACTGATCTGTTCTATGTATAGGACATAGAACAGATCAGTGTTATCGGTCATCTCCTGCTCTGGTCTGCTCGATCACAGACCAGAGCAGGAGACGCCGGGAGCCGCACGGAGGAAGGAGAGGGGACCTCCGTGCGGCGTTATGAATGATCGGATCCCCGCAGCAGCGCTGCGGGCGATCCGATCATTCATTCAAATCGCGCACTGCCGCAGATGCCGGGATCTGTATTGATCCCGGCACCTGAGGGGTTAATGGCGGACGCCCGCGAGATCGCGGGCGTCGGCCATTGCCGGCGGGTCCCTGGCTGCGATCAGCAGCCGGGATCAGCCACGCATGACACGGGCATCGCTCCGATGCCCGCTGTTATGCATGGGACGTAAATGTACGTCCTGGTGCGTTAAGTACCACCTCACCAGGACGTACATTTACGTCCTGCGTCCTTAAGGGGTTAAAGCATCTCTCTTCTGTCCATGGATTCCACTTTTTCATATGCTGTTTTAGTGACGGATGATGGGTACCCTCTTTCAAGGAGTCTCTGTTTCAAATCTCCTGCTTGCCTTTCATAGCTCATAGGATCACTGTTGATCCTTTTGAGCTGAATAAATTGGCTGAGTGATATACCTCTTTTTGTGTGCATGGGGTGAGAACTCATGTAGAGCAGTATGGTATTCTTTGCAATGCCCTTCCTTGTGGTAATGCCATCTGGTTTAACTATAATTTTCATGTCCAGAAATTCTAGCTGGGAGCTTCCAAAGACACTGGTGAATTGCATGTTCATGTCATTTACATCATTGACGTGAGTGACAAATTGTTGGAACGCATCTTCTGGTCCCTTCCACACTATCAAGATATCATCTACGAATCCTTTGAAAGCTTTAATATATATTTCCCAAATGGAGTGTGAGTGGAGAATATATATTTCTCATCATGAGGGATGCGCGTGTACAGGCTCTCGACATCCACCTACGCAAGATGGTAAGTATCCTGCCAACAAAAAATTGTCACAAAAATTTAAGACATCATTAGAATCCTTAAGATATGATGGAACCTCAAGAAGCAAAAGGTGGAGAGCCCAATCTAGGTACATAGGCAACAGATTTTCAGCGGTATGGCTATCTAATACTCCTTTTTCAGTGTACCTTCGTAGCACTGATCTTAATGCATTCAGGATTCTTTGAGTAGGGTCACAAGGTAGGCGTTCATATACTTCTCTTTCTGAAAGTTGCCTTTCTGCTTCTCTCTCATACTGCTTGGTGAGCATGACCACTGCTCCCCCTCTTTTATCCGATCTGACAACTGTCAGATTGGACTGTGTAGCTAGCCAGTCGAATGCTTTCTTTTCGTTAGATGTTAAATTATTTTCTTGATTAGAGTAAATTAAACATCCCTTAATACTGCTTTGGTAAACAGATTTAGGGGGGGGGTTCCAGGGACTACGGGGGGGGGGGGGGGGGGTTACCTCCAATGAATCTCCCAGCTTCTACGTCCGTATCTATGTTGAGAGGGGACACTGCTGCTAATTCAGCTAGCATTCTCACACATTCGTCTTCTTGTTTGCTGAATCCTTCAACTGTACTGAAACCTAATGGGCAAATAACACAGGGGGACTCACTATCAGGATGTACTGCAATCTAGAAGTTATTATTATTCATAAAGACCAGGGAAAGGTATCCCCAGGCTAGCTGAGCACTTAAAGGGGTACTCCGCCCCTAGACATCTTATCCCCTATCCAAAGGATAGGGGATAAGATGTTAGATCGCCGGGGTCCCGCTGCTGGGACCCCCGGGGATCGCTGCTGCAGCACCCCGCTATCATTACTGCGCAGAGCGAGATCGCTCTACACGTAATGACGGGCAATACAGGGGCCGGAGCATTGTTACGTCAAGGCTCCGCCCCTCGTGATGTCACGGCCCGCCCCGTCAATACAAGTCTATGGGAGGGGGCGTGGCGGTCGTAACGCCCCCTGCCATAGACTTGCATTAAGGGGACGGGCCGTGATGTCATAAGGGGCGGAGCTATGACGTCACGCTTCTCCAGCCCCTGTATCGCCCGTCATTACGCACAGAGCGAACTCGCTCTGTGCAGTAACGATATCGGGGTGCTGCAGTGGCGATCCCCGGGGTCCCCAGCAGCGGGACAGCGGTGATCTAACATCTTATCCCCTATCCTTTGGATAGGGTATAAGATGCCAGGGGCGGAGTACCCCTTTAACCAAATATCACGCTAATGATTGTAATGCCCTCCGTTTCGGTGCCCTTGAACGTGTGATGACAGACGGTGGCCTTGAACGTGTGATGAACAAGGAGGTGACAGGCATGTCCTTCTCTTGCAACGTGAGGCCCATTGGATCCTTAAATGCAATGCACAGGGTCCTACCGGCTTCAATGATAGAGTTGATCTATCCCCTTTTTTAAACCCGATTTAGCCGATCCATTTATATGCAGTCTTTTTCTCAGCCCATTTTTTTCTTTACTTCTGCACTATTTTAGCTCTTTTAATTTTTAATCTCAGGCTCATAATAAAGTTTTTCACTACTTTTACTTATTGTATAAGCCGTGCATCTTTGTTTACTCGCTGCCATGGTTACTGTTGCAGACCAACGATACATAAGACGCAGCGCCTTGACGTAGGCTGAAGGCCGGAAGAAACATGCATAGTCGCATGAAACAACCGGTGTTGCCTCTGAGCCCTTCCACTACTTCTCGAATTTCTTTGTCTTTTTCCTGGAACAAAATGAGTGTTGTCTCAGACTTTTCCCAGCTTGATGTGCCGCCCAAGACAACACATCACAAGTCAAGTGCTAAAAGGGGGCTTGGCTGTTTTGTCTGTTGTGCGTGAAGCCAGCCCCCTGATGACATTACCAGTGCACATGTGCAAGCATTCGTCATCATGCAGATCCACAGGTTAATATAATCAATGGTATACTAGCGCTTCCCTTGGAGTGGAATAAAATATGTGCTGCCTGCACACCATATACTAAACAAAGCAGGAAAAATAATAATACCGGCGCTCTATAGGGACTTACAGAGTTTAATGTAGTATAATGTTTCACAGACGAGTCCAAGGTATGTAAAAAATATATATAAAAATAGAGGTGCGATAGTCTGCTAAAACCACTTTCTACCTGCAATGTGCAAAATCCTGCATGCGCGGTGTAGTAAGGCCACGTACTGTTGTATAAGTGCCTGCAATAATTAATATGCAAAGGAGAATGTTAGAAAAAAATGATTCACATAAATACTACAAGGATAATTGAACATAACTGGTAGTGCCTATCATAATGTGGGGAATAAGGTGAGAACTGGTGAGAGAAAGCTCCCTCCATATGAATAAAGAAGTGGGCCAGGTGTGGTGTTCGTTTGGATACTTCTGGGTATTGTAACTAAATGATTTGAAAGTAGATGAAGCCTGCCCATCGCTAACAGGGAGCAAGTGCACCTTGCCAATATGTATGTGTAATATAGCCGACAACACACCTGTTTAGCAGCAATCAGCACCTTATGCATCTGCAGTGCACCTTATATTTTATTATTAACAGAAAATCACTTGAATCCCTGATGTTGCGCAAACACTAGAAAGTGGTTTTAGCATACTATCGCACCTATATTTTCATAGATTTTTTTTTATGTCTGTGAAACATTATACTGCATTAAACTCTGTAAGTCCCTATAGAGCACCGGTATTATAATTATTTTTCCAGATTCCCAGCTTGTGTGTCAAGTGATGTCGGGCAAGTCGAGGGGTCAAGTGATCGAGGGGGCATGGCTGTGCTGCAATGGGTGGGGTGTCCAAAGTGTGGGAGGGAAAAAAGTCACCTCCTACCAATCCTGGGTATTGTAGTGTAATTGAGGCCTCAAACAGAGAGTAGCCAGTTTCCAAAAACAAGCAAGGAGCGGGATGGGGACACAGGACACGTCCATTTACAACCAACACACCAAAGCACAGATCCTTGGAAAGCCTGTCCATTACTTGTCACCTTATGTTAGTGCATTGGATAACCCCTTTAAATGGCTCAGTGCTGTCCTGAGAACTCTAAATAAATAAAAATAAATAATGGGATGCTGTTAGCATCCAGTTAGACTACTCTTATTCAGCTTTATCTTCCTGCCCTACTGTATGACTTTACTTACAAATACCTTAAAGTTGCTTAAGATTTCAGACTGCAATCTTTATTTTCAGACACCATAATTTGCTGTTTGTAACTTGCTCCATGTTTTCGACCTTTCTTATGTGTCCCTACCAAGCTGTGTGCGAGTTCTGTGTAGCCAGGAAGCAGCTGCCTTCACTAGCTCTTACATGTCAGCACAGCTTCCCCCCTGTCCTGCTTTCTAATTCCCTGCTCCTTTGTACAGACATGCTGACATAATGCTGAGGAGTGTGTGACATCTCGCAGCAGATGTCGCCATGGGTTGTCTTTTTTCCCCTACTTCCTCTGCCCTTTCCCTGTGAACACACTGCAGCCAATCACAGGTCTAAGCCATCTTATGCAGACTACTCCTGAGGCTAGCGATTGGCTCTTGCGTGTTCTGAACGTTATCAAGAGAGAAGAGGGAGCATGTCGTCCAGGTGAGCATACAGAGGCTGTGGGGAGGAACAAAGTAGCATCCTCAGAATATGCAAGTAGAAGACAGGTGCGTATAGTGTATTTTGTTATTTTAGGACCCTAGCAGGTATTTTTTTATTTATCTTGAACAACCCCTTTAAAAGAAGTGATAACTGTTTTTACTATTTAGTTCCAAAATTAGATATGGTTGTTTGATATTATAATCCCAAAACCTGAGGCTGCACTACTAAATTATTCTAATGCAATATATCCCACACATACAAACAACTAAGCGATTTAGAATTTAGATGTATATGTGATTTGTATCCACGCAAGATCTCCATGACAACACTGCACCTGAAAAAAAAAAACTGAATAGATTCTCCCAGTAATGCATCTTCAAGTTTTAGGTCTGCTACTACAAGACCAATAACATAAGAACAATAAAAGAAATCCTGCACTCACCGCAGTAGTACGGGTTAAATGGCTCCTCTTCATGACCTACGGCAGACGTGCAGACTTGGTTAACGCAGGGCGCTCAGAGGCGACTGCCGGCAGTTTTGCGCAGTGTAATGTGCTTCTTATGGCCGGAAGAAGCGCATTACACTGCGCAAAACTGCAGGCAGTTGCCTCTGAGCGCCCCATGCTAACCTAGTCTGCCTGTCTGCCGTAGGTCCCAAAGAGGAGCCGTTTGACCCATACTACTTCGGTGATTGCAGGATTAATTTTAAGTTCTGCTGTTATTGGTCTTGATACATGCTATTTGCTGTTGTCCTTGCACAACCGCTGGTCACCTGCCCCAAGTACTCGCAGTGTTAATCCAGGATCCATAGGTGTATGCTACTGGGACATACAAGTTGCGGTGCCACTCTGATCTTTGCTGCATGTGTATCTGTTACTACAAGCAATCAGATCTTATCTTATAGAAGATGTTCAAAATTTGGAAATGTATACCAAAGAGCTTTTCATAAATGCCCTCCCTTAGGTCTCCTTTGTCCTGTTACTTTTTTCCCTTAACCCCTTAAGGACCCAGCCAATTTTCACTGTAGGACCCGGCCATTTTTTGCACATCTGACCACTTTCACTTTAAGCATTAATAACTCTGAGATGCTTTTACCTTTCATTCTGATTCCGAGATTGTTTTTTCATGACATATTCTACTTTATGATAGTGGTAAAATTTTGTCGATACTTGCATCACTTCTTGGTGAAAAATTACAAAATTTTATGAAAAAGTTGAAAATGTAGCTTTTTTTTTTTTTTTAGCTTTGAAGCTCTCTGCTTTAAGGAAAATGAATATTCCAAATAAATGATATATTGATTCACATATACAACATGTCTACTTTATGATTGCATCATAAAGTTGACATGTTTTTACTTTTGGAAGACATCAGAGGCCTTCAATGTATAGCAGCAATTTTCAAATTTTTCTCAAAATTTTCAAAATCGAAATTTTTCAGGGACCAGTTCTGTTTTGAAGTGGATTTGAAGGGCCTTCTTATTAGAAATACCCCACAAATGACCCCAATATAAAACCTGCACCCCTCAAAGTATTCAAAATGACATTCAAAAGGTTTGTTAACCCTTTAGGTGTTTCACAGGAATAGCAGCAAATTGAAGGAGAAAATTCTAAATCTTGAATTTTTACAAGGGGTAAAAGGAGAGAAATCTTCCTAAAATTTGTAACCCAATTTCTCTTGAGTAAGGAAATACCTCATATGTGTATGTCAAGTGTTCGGCAGTAGCACTGGAGGGTTCAGAAGGGAAGGAGCGACAGTGGGATTTTGGAGATTGAGTTTTTCTGAAATGGTTTTTGGGGGGGCATGTCGCATTTAGGAAGCCCTATGGTGCCAGAACAGCAAAATAAAAAACCACATGGCATACTATTTTGGAAACTGCACCCCTCAAGGCACATAACAAGGGGTCCAGTGAGCCTTAACACTCCACAGGTGTTTCACAACTTTTTGTTAAAGTTGGATGTGTAAATTATTTTAATTTTTTCACTAAAATGCTAGTTTTCCCCCAAATTTTTAATTTTTACAAGGGATAATAGGACAAAATGCCCCCCTAAAATTTGTAACCCCATCTTTTCTGAGTATGGAAATACCCCATGTGTGAACGTCAAGTGCTCTGCTAGCGCACTACAATGCTCAGAAGAGAAGGAGTCACATTTGGCTTTTGGTTTTTCTGAAATGGTTTTTGGAGGCCATGTCACATTTAGGAAGCCCCTATGCTGCCAGAACCGCAAAAAAAAAAAAAAAAAAACACATGGCATACTATTTTGGAAACTACATGCCTCAAGGAACGCAACAAGGGGTACAGTGAGCCTTAATACCTCACAGGTGTTTGATGACTTTTTGTTAAAGTCGGATATGTAAAGGAAAAAAAAATATTTTTCACTAAAATGCAGTTTTCCCCCCCAAATTTTACGTTTTTACAAGGGGTAATATGAGAAAATGACCCCCAAAATTTGTAACCCCATTTCTTCTGAGTATGGAAATACCCAACGTGTGGACATCAAGTGCTCTGCTGGCAGACTACAATGCTCAGAAGAGAAGGAGCGCCATTGAGCTTTTGGAGACAGAATTTGGTTGGAATAGAAATCGGGGGGCCATGTGCGTTTACCCCATGGTGCCAGAACAGTGGAACCCCCCACATGTGACCCCATTTTGGAAACTACACCCCTCACAGAATTTAATAAGGGGTGCAGTGAGTATTTATACCCCACTGGAGTTTGTCAGATCTTTGAAACAGTGGGCTGTGCAAATGAAAAATTAAATTTTTCATTTTCACAGACCACTGTTCCAAAAATTTGTCAGACACCTGTGGGGCGTAAATGCTCACTGTACCCCTTATTACATTACATGAGGGGTGTCGTTTTCAAAATGGGGTCACATGTGGGGGGAGGTCCATTGTTCTGGTACTGTGGGGGCTTTGTAAACACACGTGGCCTTCAATTCCGGACAAATTTTCTCTTCAAAATCCCAATGGTGCTCCTTCTCTTCTGAGCATTGTAGTGCGCCCGCAGAGCACTTTACATCCACATATGGGGTATGTTCTTACTCAGAAGAAACTTTGAGGGGCTTTTTTCCTATTTTCCCTTGTGAAAATGAAAAATTTAGGTTAACACCAGTGAAAATTTTTTTTTTCATTTTTCCATCCAACTTTGAAGAATTTTCATTAAACACCTGTGGGGTGTTAAGGCTCACTATAGCCCTTGTTACGTTCCGTGAGGGGTCTAGTTTCTAAAATGGGGTCACATGTGGGTATTTCTTTTTGTGCGTTTATGTCAGAACCGCTTTAAAATCAGCCACCCCTGTGCAAACCACCAATTTAGGCTTCAAATGTACATAGTGCGCTCTCACTCCTGAGCCTTGTTGTGCGCCCGCAGAGCATTTTACGCCCACATATGGAGAATTTTCATACTCAGGAGAAATTGCGTTACAAATTGTTTTTCCTTTTAACACTTGTGAAAATAAAAAGTATGGGGCAACACCAGCATGTTAGTGTAAAATTTTAATTTTTTTTACACTAACAGGCTGGTGTGGACCCCAACTTTTCCTTTTCAAAAGGGGTAAAAGGAGAAAAAGCCCCCACAAATTTGTAGTGCAATTTCTCCCGAGTACGGAAATACTCCATATGTGGCGCTAAACTGTTTCCTTGAAATACGACAGGGCTCCGAAGTGAGAGAGCGCCATGCGCATTTGAGGACTGAATTTGGGATTGCATCAGGGTTGACATAGGGGGTATTCTATGCCAGTGATTCCCAAACAGGGTGCCTCCAGCTGTTGCTAAACTCCCAGCATGCCTGGACAGTCAGTGGCTGTCCGGAAATGCTGGGAGTTGTTGTTTTGCAACACCTGGAGGCTCCGTTTTGGAAACACTGCCGTACAATAAGTTATTCATTTTTATTGGGGGGGGACAGTGTAAGGGGTGTATATGTCATGTTTTACCCTTTATTATGTGGTAGTGTAGTGTAGTGTTTTTATGGTACGTTCGCACTGGCAGAGGTTTACAGTGAGCTTCCCGCTAGAAATTTGTGCCGTGGCAAAAAATTTGCCACAGCTCATACTTGAATCAGGAAACTTACTGTAAACTTGCTAGTGTGAATGTACCCTGTACATTCACATGGGGGGGGGCAAACCTCCAGCTGTTTCAAAACTACAACTCCCAGCATGTACTGACAGACTGTGCATGCTGGGAGTTGTAGTTTTGCAACAGCTGGAGGCACACCTTCAGTTATGTTCTGTTACCTAACTCAGTATTTTCCAACCAGTGTGCCTATAGCTGTTGCAAAACTACAACTCCCAGCATGCTGGGAGATGTAGTTATGCAACAGCTGGATGTACGCAACTACAACTCCCAGCATACCGAGACAGCTGTTTGCTGTTTTGGCATGCTGGGATTTGCAATTTTGCAACATCTGGAGGGCTACAGTTAGAGACCACTGCAAAGTGATCTCCAACCTGTGGACCTCTAGATGTTGCAAAACTACAAATCCCAGCATGCCCAGACAGCAAACAGCTGTGTGGGCATGCTAGGAGTTGTAGTTTTGCAAGATCTAGAGGACAGTATAGAGATCACTGTGCAGTGGTCTCTAAACTGTAGACCTCCAGCTGTTGCAAAACTGCAAATCCCAGCATGCCCAAACAGCTGTCTGGGCAGGCTGGGAGTTGTAGTTTTGCAACATCTGGAGGGCTACAGTGTAGAGACCACTGTATAGTGGTCTCAGACTGTAGCCCTCTAGATGTTGTTAGGCAACTTACCGGCTTCCGTCGGATTTAGGGAGCTGTCCTCTTCTGCCGCACGACATGCCACCCACACCGGTCACCACAGCCAATCGCGTCCCGCAGCCTCCACCGATGGGTAAGTGGACTTCGGCGCTTGGTCCCCTTTGGTTTCCCCATTCTGCCCTGCCTATTGTGGGTGGGCAGTACGGGGAAAACGAAAGTTAACCCCCCCGCCCCTGATCTGCTATTGGTCGTCGCTTTTAGCAGGTATAGGAGGATCGTAGGTGTCATGGACAACCGCGATCCCCCTTATATTCCGGGTCACTGGGTCACCATAGACCCGTATGACCCGGTATAGGCGCAAATCGCAAGTGTGAATTCCCTTGCAATTTGTGCCGATCACCAACATGGGGGGGTCTGATGACCTCCCTGGGCATTTGCGCGAGGTGCCTGCTGATCGATATCAGCAGTCACCCCGGCCCGGTCCCCGTCCGGCGCGCGCAGCGGGGACCGGAATTCCCAAGGGCGTACAGGTAAAAACTGGGTTCTTAAGACCCAGGTACAGAAGGTGTATCCATATGCCCTGGGTCCTGTACGGGTTAATAAACACTGTAGTGGTGCTGCATATAAAATGAGCATATCCGTTACTCCATTGCTAATAGCTAGATCACTGCAGAGACTCTCAGTTTGAATTAAATCATATCTGGCCTGATAGGAGTTATCCTGGATTAGAAAAACACAGCTGATTTCTTCTAAAAACAGTGCCACCCCTGTCCTCAGGTTGTATGTAGTATTGCAGCTCAGTGTCGTTGAAGTGAATGGAGCAAAGTTGTAAAATAATATACAACCTGAGGACAGGGGTGGAGCTGTTTTTGGGGAAAAAAGAGGTATGTTTTCATGTCCCTGGACAACCCCTTTAACCTCTTAAGGACCCAGGATGTATGGGTACATCCTGGGTCCCGGTCCTTCGATATAACGCAGGGTCACACGGTGACCCCGCATCATATCGCGGCGGGCCCGGCGTCATAGTGAAGCCGGGACCCGCCGCTAATAGCGTGCGGCACTGATCGCTGTGCCGCGCGCTATTAACCCTTTAACCGCGCGCTCAAAGCTGGCTAAAAACGAAAGTAAAAGTGCCCATCTAGCTCAGGGAGCTGTCCGGGATCGCCGCGGTATAATCGCGGCATCCCGAACAGCTGTAGCACAGGAGGAGGTCTTCTTACCTTCTCCTGTGTTGTCCGATCGCCGAATGAATGCTTCAAGCCTGAGATCCAGGCTTGAGCATTCAATCGCCGAAAACACTGATTGATGCATCTCCATAGGAATGGATCAATCAGTGTTAAATATCAGTAAATGCAATGTTATAGCCCCCTATAGGAGCTATAAAATTGCAAAAGAAAAGTGTAAAAAAAATCATTGACCCTTTCAGTTATCCCTTCCCCTAATAAAAGTTTGAATCACCCGGTATTTCCAAGAATAAAAAAAACGCATTGTAAATAAAAATAAACATATGTGGCATTGCCGCGTGCGGAAATGCCCGAATTATAAAAATATACCGCTTTTTAAACTTCACACTCAATGGCGTACGCGCAAAAAAATTCAAAAGTCCCAAATAGCGCATTTTTGATCACTTTTTATACCACAAAAAAGTGATTTAAAAGTGATCAAAAAGTCTGTTCAGAACAAAAATGGCACCGCTAAAAACTTCAGATCACTGCGCAAAAAATGAGCCCTCATATTGCCCTGAACACAGAAAAATAAAAAGTTATAGGGGTCAGAAGATTACCATTTTAAACATATAAATTTTCCTGCATGTATTCAGGATTTTTTTCTGAAGTGATACAAAATTAAACCTATACAAGTAGGGTATCATTTTAACCATATGGACCTACAGAATAAAGATAAGGTGTCATTTTTGCCGAAAAATTTACTGCGTAAAAATGGAAGCCCCCAAAACTTACAAAGTAGTGTTTTTTCATAAATTTTGTCGCACATTGATTTTTTTTTTCCCGTTTCACCGTAGATTTTTGGGTAAAATGACTAATGTCATTACAAAGTAGAATTAGTGACGCAAAAAATAAGCCATCATATAGAATTTTAGGTGAAAATTTTAGAGTTATGATTTTTTAAAGTTAAGGAGGAAACATTGAAAATGAAAAAACGGAAAAAGCCCGGGTCCTTATGGGGTTAATATCTGAGACTGGTCTTTTACTAACACGTCCGGCTATTGTTTTTTTTTTTTTCTGTGAGCCAGATGCAGCTAGACTGCATTTACCAAGTTGCCTGCACCTTTTGATAAATTTCAGCTAATATTTACGGAGCTAATGTGGAGCACACTTGTCAGTATGCATTGGATAACTGTCTGCCCCTGGTCCTGGCTGTAGTGGCTGTTGCACAAAACTGTGCGACTTTTGCAAAAGTGGCAAGTCCACTGGATTCTCCATCGCAGAAAGCCATATACACTGGCAAAGGTCACATCATAAATATGGCGAGAGCTTTGTACCATGGCCTTGCAAAAATATAGGCTGATTAGGGCCTTTTATAAATTATTACAAAGTTATTATTACAATTTTGATGCAATCTTTTAGTAAAAGCCAGAAGTAAATTCAAAAGAAACCAGTCCCAGTATTAGCAAAAATTGCATCAAACACTGAATGTGTGAATTAATATATGATTTAATATTGTATGCTCTTATATTTAAAATACATAAGGGGAGATTTATCAAACCTCGTGGAGAAGAAGATTGGTGAAATTGCCCATAACCAGTAGTCAGATTGTGTCTTTTATTTTTAAAGAGGCCTCTGGAAAATGAAAGATTCAATCTCATTGGTTGCAATAGGCAACTGCACCACTCTTCCTCCACACTGGTTTTGATAAATCTCCCACATAGTGTCAGGTATGTCAATAGTAGAATGAGTATCCTTTGACTGTCCTCACAAGCTTGAACCTTGAGGTCAGAACAGTTTACAACTATATAAATACATCATCAAACTAGCTTAAATATTTAATATGTTGTCAAAAACATGTTTTTGTAAATATACTGAAAATACTCAACTATCCATGCTGATTATTCTGATTGCACGGTCATCGCCTTACCTTACCTTGATAGTTGTACGCAATGGCAGCTGCAATCAGGTGGAACAGATTATTAGCCAGAGTTTGTTGCCAGGCAACCTACACGGAGAATAACAAATTGTGCAGTTTATAATGTGGAAACAAGAAGAAAACCTCATGAAGAGCATTTAAAATGTAATTAGGACTGAAGGATGATAAATGACAGATAAGCGATTGTCCGCATCTTAGAGGGAATGGAGAATTTGACCCTTAATTTCCTTTTTAAACATGCAAAAAATAACCATTTACACTACAGATTTAACTTAGTCACAAACAGCTATGCAAACAAATAAATAGAAAAGAGACTGAAAATACTGTATAACCTTGCTTTATTTTCATCCTGTTTTAGGTCCCTGTGTATGATCACAAGTAGCAGGATTGTTACTTAAAGGGGTTCTCCCACCCTAGACATCTTATCCCCTATCCAAAGGATAGGGGATAAGATGTCTGATCGCAATATTGTCTGATAAGATGTCTGATCGCAATATTGCATGCGGCACCCACCTGTTTCTTGTCCGGAAGTGCTGAAGGGTCTCGACCATGGGAACGGAAGTCCGTTACGTCAGGACTCCTCCCCAGTGTGACGCCACACCCCGTCCCCTCAATGCAGGTCTATGGGAGGGGGCGTGACGGCTGTCACGCCCCCTCCCATAGACTTGCATTGAGGGGACGGGGTGTGACGTCACACAGGGGCGGAGTCCCTAGGGTGGGAGTACCCCTATAAGTTTCATACACCTGAATCAGGTTTGAAAAAATACATGACATACTGCAGAAACAATTCACTTCAGTTGTACAGAAGGGATCTTTTGTTGCAGAAACTTCCACGCGTGAACAAACGTATCACTGTGGTATCAATTTATATAGATGCAGTACAGTGTATTTGTTGTAAAATGGTTTAAAGCTAAAAACAAAACAGATGATCCAGTGTCCTATTGCAAAATCTGTTATAATGACTAGTCTCCGTACTCTCTTATGAGCCAAGACCAGAGTGTGACTGCTACCTCTGCATCCCCTACCTCTACACCTCTTTTAGAGGATTAATCAGCCTTTAAACACTGATGGCCTGTTCTCAGTATAGGACATCAATATTTGATTGGCACCCTCACTGATCAGCGGTGTTAAGAAGTTGCAGAGCACTTCAATGCTTATGTTGGCTGTAAGCTGGTTTATACTTAAATGAGTCTACAAACAGCACAGCAGCCTGACAGCAGTCTACATGAGTGTTACGCCGAGCGCTCCGGGTCCCCGCTCCTCCCCGGAGCGCTCGCTTCACTCTCCCCGCTGCAGCGCTCCGGTCACATCCTCTGACCCGGGGCGCTGCGATTCCGCTGCCAGCCGGGATGCGATTCGCGATGCGGGTAGCGCCCGCTCGCGATGCGCACCCCGGCTCCCGTACCTGACTCGCTCCCCGTCTGTCCTGTCCCGGCGCGCGCGGCCCCGCTCCCTAGGGCGCGCGCGCGCCGGGTCTCTGCGATTTAAAGGGCCACTGCGCCGCTGATTGGCGCAGTGGTTCCAATTAGTGTGTTCACCTGTGCACTTCCCTATATCACCTCACTTCCCCTGCACTCCCTTGCCGGATCTTGTTGCCATTGTGCCAGTGAAAGCGTTCCTTGTGTGTTCCTAGCCTGTGTTCCAGACCTTCTGCCGTTGCCCCTGACTACGATCCTTGCTGCCTGCCCCGACCTTCTGCTACGTCCGACCTTGCTTCTGCCTACTCCCTTGTACCGCGCCTATCTTCAGCAGCCAGAGAGGTGAGCCGTTGCTAGTGGATACGACCTGGTCACTACCGCCGCAGCAAGACCATCCCGCTTTGCGGCGGGCTCTGGTGAAAACCAGTAGTGGCTTAGAACCGGTCCACTAGCACGGTCCACGCCAATCCCTCTCTGGCACAGAGGATCCACTACCTGCCAGCCGGCATCGTGACAATGAGTCTACAAACAGTTAACTGACAGCAGTGCTGGAAGTCGAATTCCAGTCAATCTAATACTGATGGCATATCTTGAGTAAAGTCCATCAATTTTTTATGGCTGGATAACATTTATGGATGCAGTTTAAAATAAAAATTAGGTCATACTCACCTACATTCTCCTGTAGCTGCCATTCAAACAGGTTCTGGTCCTTATTGGTTGACACTTCTTCCTGGTTCTCATGATTCCTAGTCCCTTCAGGAACTGCCCTCTCAGCTAATCACTGCTAATACACAGCAGTGTATATCCCCAGTCAGTGTTGTCATACTTTTTGTAGGCCCCAAAAATGAATCACTATGTTTAATAGAATAGCATGATGTGTTTACCATATTGTATAAATTCTCAGAAGGTATAAGCGGAGTCCATTGAAAGATCAGACCTTTGAATGTTTGTAAAGGTGTCATCTCTTCTAAGAGACATGTAAATAGGAACTAGGTGTATGAAAAACAAGTCAAGACAATACCTATGATGTTTGACAAGTCTCCAAGGAAAGTCCTGGAGAGTGAAACTCATTGGGGGAGATTTATCAAAGGATTTAGACTGGTTTTTCTTGTCTAAATTTGTCGCACAGAAAGTCGCAGTCTAAATCTGTGCGACTTTTCTGCGACTTTTGCTCTAGAGGATTTTTAGAACATGATGCATGCAAGTCTATTTTAGACTGAAATGCATTGAAAAATGCATTGGTGCTGAATTTATCAAGTGCGACTTTTCAGCGACAAGTCGCATAGGCTGAAAGTACGCCGAAATGTCAGACCATGTTGGAGCAGGTTTAAATATAGACTAAAGCATAGATCATGCAGTCTGTGCACAGAATTTATCAAGAGCTGTGCGCCATTTGATAAATTCGGTGCACAATAGACCAGACTAACCCTCTGTAGTTTGGTCTATATTGATGCGGGACATAGACAACTTTGATAAATCTCCCCCATTGTCTGTCATTTTGACTCCAATGGGGGGTCTGCTCTGTACACCTGGATAAAGGTGTATGTGTGTGTTTAACAATGGGTTGTATTTGCATTCTATTTATCTATATTTCTGGGCATCTATTTGAGATGCCTGAGAAGTATCAATGACATTGTTTTGTCTTGGATTATGTGTATACAGGTGTTAAGGGGGCCACAATAATCCTTTGCATCTACGGGGTGGGCCATTTATATGGATATACCTTAATAAAATGGGAATGGTTGGTGATATTAACTTCCTGTTTGTGGCACATTAGTATATGTGAGGGGGGAAACTTTTCAAGATGGGTGGTGACCATGGCAGCCATTTTGAAGTCGGACATTTTGAATCCAACTTTTGTTTTTTCAATAGGAAGAGGGTCCTGTGACACATCAAATTTATTGGGAATTTCACAAGAAAAACAAAGTTTCTGACCACTTATAAAATGTGTTCAATTTGTTGCCCATTGTGTTGGATTGTCAATGCAACCCTCTTCTCCAACTCTTCACACACTGATAGCAACACCGCAGGAGAAATGCTAGCACAGGCTTCCAGTAGCGGTAGTTTCAGGTGCTGCACATCTCATATCTTCACAGCATAGACAATTGCCTTCAGATGACCCCAAAGATAAAAGTCTAAGGGGTTCAGATTGGGAGACCTTGGGGGCCATTCAACTGGCCCACGATGACCAATCCACTTTCCAGGAAGCTGTTCATCTAAGAATGCTCGGACCTGACACCCATAATGTGGTGGTGCACCATCTTGCTAGAAAAACTCAGGGAATGTGCCAGCTTCAGTGCATAAAGAGGGAAACACATCATCATGTAGCAACTTTGCATATCCAGTGGCCTTGAGGTTTCCATTCATGAAGAATCCAATGTGGGTTAGTGTCAGACCAATAGCGGTAGTTTTGTTTGTTTACTTCACCATTCACATAAAAGTCTGCCTCATCACTGAACAAAATCTTCTGCGTAAACTGAGGGTCCTGTTCCAATTTTTGTTTTACCCATTCTGCAGCACCTGAAACTATGGATACTGGAAGCCTGTGCTAGCATTTCTCCTGCGGTGTTGCTATCATTGTGGGTAGAGTGGGAGAAGAGGGTTGCATTGACAATCTAACACAATGGGCAGCACATTGAACACATTTTATATGTGGTCAGAAACATGTAAATAACTCATGAAAGAATAAAGTTATGTTAAAACCAGGCTAATCATTGTTTTTCTTGTGAAATTCCCAATAAGTTTGATGTGTCACATGACTCTCTTCCTATTGAAAAAACAAAAGTTGGATTCAAAATGGCCGACTTCAAAATGGCCGCCATGGTCACCACTAATCTTGAAAAGTTTCCCCCCTCACATATACTAATGTGTCACAAACAGGAAGTCAATATCACCAACCATTCCCATTTTATTAGGGTGTATCCATATAAATGGCCCACCCTGTATAACACAATTATAGTAAATTATTGTTTAGCTGTGATGTCATGTAACTAGACTCTGAATCTACATAGTTAACACCCACCAGTCATCATTGGATGAAATTATATTTGTTGGTTGGATCTTTAAGACAGAAAACAAGCTAAAAGCAGGTGTAGGGAGGACTAGAGAGAAACTACAGGGGACACAGAAAGAGGGACACCATCCTCATTACTGAAGTTCCGAGAGGCTACCTGAAGGGGCGGAGCCATGAAGAACCAGGGAGAAAAACTTAAGTCCAAAAGTAATTTCTTCTCTGATAACCGGTTTTGACAAAAGGCGTTCCCATGGACCCCGGACAGACAACTTTCTTTCATCCAGAAGTACTCTCTGTAAGATACACAGATTTCCTATTTGATTAAGTTACCTCCTTTTAAAGTGGACGGAATTATCTTATGGGGAGGAGCAGACCTGGCTTACATATAACCTCAATTATGAGATGGTAATAGTAGTTTACAAGCCACCCCCCCTTCTACTGCAGATGAATGGGGCGTGTCATATGGGGATCAATGCAATGAGCATATTGCATATTAGCATAGTCTAAATGAGATTTTCCTCTGCTCCCCCACATGAGATAATAATTCCCACGAGGAAAGTTAATTTAAGTCTTCCTAATTAGTAGCGTACTATAAATATGTTTAGTACCCACCCTTACCACAGATAGTTGTGGTTAGAACTGGGCGGGTTTACTCCCATTTTATATACATATGAAATGCCCATTTGATATCATTTGATGTGATGATGTCTATGCAAAGTAATCTATTGATATCTGAACTAACCTACTTCGGAGACTAAGTTTAAAATTGTTAAATAACATACTAACACCTCATTGATTTATATCTGACCTTAAGTCATTGATATTCTTTATATCATTTCATTGATATTAAGGTCTGTTTTATTACTCTTTAATGTTAATCAATTGTCACCAGTAAATGTATATATCATTTTTATAATAACTGCGTTATTATTTTATTATATTGCAAAAGTTACTTCTACCACTACTTCAAAGAACTCGTCTCTGGGAAAACAGTCAGGCCCAGATATGGTGAATTGCTTTGTTTGTATATTTTTGGCAATTCATAACGGGCATAAAATGTTTAATATTTTTGTTGACCATAATTAATAATTCATATATCATAAATGAGTTATTAACCCCAACAGTGTTTGGCTTAGGCCCCTTTCACACTATCGGAATACCCCGTCAATTACGGCCATCGAACTCTCTCTATTTTTTTTTTTGCAGTTTGACGGACGTCATTTTGACAGGTTGTCACAAGCAATAATGGGTCCCAGTGGACCCCATTAAAGTCAATGGGGTCCATCTGGCGCCGTGATTTGCCGAGAGAATAGCGGGAGAAAAAGTAGGTACAAACAATATTTTTTCTCCTGCTATTTGCGATCCAAAAATAATGTGCTTCACACTGCCGGAGGCAGTTCTTGCATGGACTATCCATCACTGAAACCAGCAAGAAACAGTGACAAGTGGATCATGAGCCGTTAAACCTATTTTAGGGTTTTGTTTTTATGTCCTTCACTGTATATGTCACTGTATTCCAAACAACATAACACTTTTTTTACCATGTTTTTTGTTGGACAAATTGTAGTTTCATTGGTATGATTTATCAGTGCATATGACTTTCTGATCACTTTTTAAACCGGTTTTGGGATTAGAGACAACTGTGGCATTGTTGTTGCATTGTTTTTTTAGATTTTTCTTGCAAGCGATTTTTATTTTGTTTAAATAATTTTCTTTGTAGAACTCCCTTTTACTTTTTTTTCCATCCAACTAGGAAATTTGACCATGCAATCACAGGTTAGAAATTGTGGCAATGGAACAGTTACAGTGCCTTGCAAAAGTATTCACCCCCTTAACTTTTTTCATATTTTGGTGCCTCACAACCTGGAATTAACATGGATTGTTTGAGGACTTTGATCATTTAATTTACAGAACATAACAACAAAGAGGTGGTCTCAAATGGCAGGAGGTGCTCAACCCCAAATGCAGTTGTGCAATCCCCAGCATAAAAAATGCATACAATGGGGGATGCCTGCAGCAGACCACAAGTGCCACAATGGCATCCTACACCAGATAAACGGTGTGGATGTGTAACAATTAGACTAATACAATACAAGAATTTAGGTGCACTACTGTGGTCGATGTAAACAATGACATTTTCTAACCCTCAACACTGATGTTAAAATTGAGACATTAGCCAGTATATCCTTATATGAAGGACATACCAAGTGGCACGGGACCTAACACTAACCTACCTGTGCATGATAAGCAAAACCAGGTGCCAGTGGGCAATTACAGCAGCATTAGGTCCGACTCACAGCCTCCTCCCCGGTTACCTCCAGTGTGGCTGGGCACACATACAATGGGAAGAAGGAGACAGACTATAAGCCCCACCCAAGTTGGCTGATATGGTTGCCGACCTCACAGGTGGACCTTAATGCTGCCTTAATAGTGATCAAGGTGCATTAAATGTGGAGTTTATACACCTCCAAGTATAAGATTTAAACAACAACAAAGACGTGGTCTCAAATGGCAAGAGGTGCTCAACCCCAAATGCAGTTGTGCATTTATGCTGGGGGAGCAGATTTTGCCCTTGTAGTCTGTTGCTAAGGGCAATCCCCAGCATAAAAATGCATACAATGGGGGATGCCTGCAGCAGACCACAAGTGCTACAATGGCATCCTACACTAGATAAATAGTGTAGATGTGTAACAATTAGAACAATTATAATAATGTTTTGTATCATTTACAGAACACACCCACAACTTTGAAGATGTTTATTTATTAATTTATTGTAAAGGAAACAACAAATAGGACAACAAAAACTGAAAAAAAAAAGTCAATACTTTGTAGAGCCACCTTTTGCGGCAATCGCAGTTCCAAGTCGCTTTGGATAATTCTCTATGAGCTTACCACATCTTACCACTGGGATTTTTGCCCATTCCTCTTTGCAAAACCGCTCCAGCTCCTTCAAGTTGGATGGTTTGTGCTTGTGAACAGAAATCTTTAAGTCTGACCACAGATTTTTTTTTTGGTTTGAGATCTGGGCTTTGACTAGGCCATTCCAACACATTTACATATTTCCCCTTAAACCACTCGAGTGTCGCTTTAGCAGTGTGTTTGGGGTCATTGTCCTGCTGGAAGGTGAACCTCTGTCCTAGCCTCAAATCATGCACAGAGTGGTACAGGTTTTGCTCAAGAATATCCCTGTATTTAGCACCATCTATCTTTCCCTCAACTCTGACCAGTTTCCCATTCACCATCACCACAGCATGATGCCACCACCACCATGTTTCACTGTGGGGATGGGGTTCTTTGGTGATGTGATGTGTTGGGTTTGCGCCAGACATAGCGTTTTTTTTGATGGCCGAAAAGTTCAATTTTTGTCTAATCAAACCAGAGCATCTTCCTCCATACATTTTGGAAGTCTCCCACATGCCTTTTCGCAAACTCAAAAACATACTTTTTTGTTTTTAGCTGAAAGTAATGGCTTTCTTCTGGCCACTCTGCCATAAAGCCCAACTCTATCGAGCATACGGCTTATTGTTGTCCTATGTACAGATACTTCAGTCTCTGCTGTGGAACTCTGCAGTGCCTCCAGAGTTACCTTAGATCTCTGTGCTGCCTCTTTGATTAATGCCCTCCTAGCCCGGTCTGTGAGTTTTGGTGGGCGGCCGTCTCTTGACAGGTTTGGTTATTTGGTTATGATAGATTTGATGGAGCTCCTGGGGATAATGAAAGATATGGATATTTTTTTATAACCTAACCTAACCCTGACTTGTACTTCTCAACAACATTGTCCCTTACTGGTTTGGAGAGTTCCTTGGTCATGGCAGTGTTTGGTTACTGATGCCTCTTGCTTAGGTGTTGCAGCCTCTGGGGCCTTTCAAAAAAAGGTGTGTATATGTAATGACAGATCATGTGACAATTAGATTGCACACAGGTGGACATCATTTCACTAATTATGTGACTTCTGAAGGTAATTTGTTGCACCAGAGCTTTTTATGGGCTTCCTAACAAAGGAGGTGAATACATACACACATGCTAATTTTCGGTTTTCTATTTCTAAACAATTATTTTATTTATATATTTTTCTCATTTCATTTCACCAACTTAGACTATTGTGTTCTGATCCATCACATAAAATTTAGATTAACAAAACATTGAACTTAAGGCTCTAATGTCCCAAAATAGAAAAAAAGTCAAGGGGGTGAATACTTTTGCAAGGCACTGTAAATGACAGACAGAGTGATTATAAAATTGGGGCACAACTGTAAAGATGGAACAGTAGAAGAAGAATTGTCCAGTGCCGATTAGTATGGAATGGAACTATTTATTGTGGAATCAACTTCAGTACAACGACATGGTGGACACCAGTGACGCGTTTCAGCCCTACAATCGGGCCTTAGTCATACAATTAACAAACGCATGTACAAGCCTTAAATAGGGAGTACACCCCAAAGACCTTCCAATCCGAGAGGTCCATCTTGGGATGGACTCCCCTCCCACACTGCACAAGTGTATCATAGCCACATATAAGGGCTCCATGCAGTGGGGGGTAACATAGATAATAGTTCACATAACATCCATATATCAAAAGATCAAAACAATTATGAAACATATATAAAAAAAGAATACATATTTTTATTGATCAATAAATAAAGGATAAAAATGGCACATGTGCTATGTCATGCATATAGAATTAAAAACCATGGCTACATGGTATATAATGGCTTGTGAACAACCAAGAATAGCATAGAGAGAGGATATGGTGCATAAGAATATAGTATATAGATAAAGTATATAAAATACTATTATTAACACTGTGAAATCAAGGAACAAAAAAAAAGTAAACATATTTTTTTTAATAATGTTAAATGGTATCCATTATTTAATTTAATCCGTTTGGGATGCGGCTAGATAGTTGCATCCTAAACGGATTAAATAAAAGAAAGTTTGATGCCACAATAAATAGTTCCGTTCCATAATAATCAGCGCTGGACAATGCTTCTTCTACTGGTCCCACGCCAGTCCGAGCGCTGTGGGCTAAGGAAGTGAGCTGAGGATCTATCCACGCTTTCCACATAACTGTAAAGATGTATGGAAGAAGTTCATAAATCATCATATCACATCCTGATGATCAGATAGGTACCGGGCATGACCTATGTAATCTCCACAGAGAAACAGATGTTTTAGTGAATTAAAAATAGAATAGTGAATTGTTACGTGTTTGCACTTGTATCAGAGTTTGGGATGTACACACTAGTGTTCTGGTAACTATACAAAGATAGAAATGAAAAGGGATAGTTAATGTTTTACAATAAAACATATTTTACATCTAGCATACATAACTACCACAGTAAAAGGACGTTGGATGTGTCAGATAATTTGCATTGCATGCAGTGAGATGTTAATTGTGTAGGTGTGGGAAGAATGTTTACAGATAACAATGTTAGACAGTTTGGAGTATGGGAAGAAAATAGTGGTTTGAAAAAATAAAATAAAGTCCTTTTTCACCTTGTCTCTAGTAATATTAAAAAAAAAATCTTGTCAACAGGTGTTACTATAGTACAGGGTGGGCCATTTATATGGATACACCTTAATGAAATGGGAATGGTTGGTGATATTAACTTCCTGTTTGTGGCACATTAGTATATGTGAGGGGGGATTTTGAATCAAACTTTTGTTTTTTCAATAGGAAGATGGTCATGTGACACATCAAACCTATTGGGAATTTCACAAGATGATGTGAAGCACAATGATGTGCTTGGTTTTAACGTAAATTTATTCTTTCATGAGTTATTTACAAGTTTCTGACCACTTATAAAATGTGTTCAATGTGCTGCCCATTGTGTTGGATTGTCAATGCAACCCTCTTCTCCCACTCTTCACACACTTATAGCAACACCGCAGGAGAAATGCTAGCACAGGCTTCCAGTATCCGTAGTTTCAGGTGCTGCACATCTCGTATCTTCACAGCATAGACAATTGCCTTCAGATGACCCCAAAGATAAGTCTAAGGGGGTCAGATCGGGAGACCTTGGGGGCCATTCAACTGGCCCACGAGGACCAATCCACTTTCCAGGAAACTGTTCATCTAGGAATGCTCGGACCTGACACCCATAATGTGGTGGTGCACCATCTTGCTGGAAAAACTCAGGGCACGTGCCAGCTTCAGTGCATAAAGAGGGAAACACATCATCATGTAGCAATTTCACATATCCAGTGGCCTTGAGGTTTCCATTGATGAAGAATGGCCCCACTATCTTTGTACCCCATATACCACACCATACCATAAATGTATGTGTTCCAACAGTCTTGGAGGGATCTATACAATGTGGGTTAGTGTCAGACCAATAGCGGTGGTTTTGTTTGTTAACTTCACCATTCACATAAAAGTTTGCCTCATCACTGAACAAAATCTTCTGCGTAAACTGAGGGTCCTGTTTCCATTTTTGTTTTGCCCATTCTGCAAATTCAGCGTGCCGATCTGGGTCATCCTCATTGAGATGCTGCAGTAGCTGGAGTTTGTAAGGGTCCCATTTGTGAGTAGATAATATCTGCCAAAGGGATGTTCGACTAATGCCACTCTCCAGTGACATGCGGCGAGTGCTACGCTGTGGGCTCTTGCTGAATGAAGCTAGGACAGCCACTGATGTTTCTTCATTAGTGACAGATTTCATGCGTCCACATTTTGGCAAATCCAACACTGAACCACTTTCACGAAACTTATCAAGCAGTTTGCTAACTGTAGCATGGGAGATGGGTGGTCTCGTAGGGTGTCTTGCATTGAAATCTGCTGCAATGACCCTGTTACTGCGTTCACCAGACATCAACACAATTCCTCACGTGTTAACCTCGACAACATGTCAATGGCTGTAAACAAAGAGAAACTTGTAAATAACTCATGAAAGAATAACGTTATGTTAAAACCAAGCACACCAGTGTTTTTCTTGTGAAATTCCCAATAAGTTTGATGTGTCGCATGACCCTCTTCTATTGAAAAAACATAAGTTGGATTCAAAATGGCCACCATGGTCACCACCTATCTTGAAAAGTTTCCCCCCTCACATATACTAATGTTCCACAAACAGGAAGTTAATATCACCAACCATTCCCATTTCATTAAGGTGTATCCATATAAATGGCCCACCCTGTACAAAGATCTGAGGAGACCCAGATGCCCAGTATATCACTATTTTCGCCTGTCACTGAAGGTGGCACTAAGTGGCATCATTACAAGGCAGGCACTTTTACTGGGTGAGAGGACCATAACCTTTATTGGGGAAACTAACCTGGCACTATAACAGTGCGGGGGGCACACAGGGAACATCGTTATAGTGTGTGACACAAATAACAGTACTACTATAAAAAGGAATCAATCAGCTTCTATTGATCAAATTTTGTGGGGGGCACTGTGGAGGGCAGAAAACTGTGCCTAGAAAAGTTATGGCTACATGAAATTATCATAGCTTTTTGGACCAAACAGAGAAGGTAAGGAAAGAGATTACCTGTAAGTTACTACATTCAACTGTTTTGAATTAACTTATATACAGTCTACATTGACCACTCAATATGCATATATGATGATAATAATAAGAGATGAGCGAATCGAAGCTGACGAACCCGAATTTGTTACAAATTTCAGGAAATATTCGATTTGTAACGAATGCGAATATTGCTACGATTCTATCACGTGAATTGCTTCATTGAACTCCATTTTACAGCTCCAGTTCGAGGCTCCACTGCATCTAAAATGGCAGATCCACATGTCAGTAGGCAGTGGGAAGGCAAAAAGGCAAGGCGGGAAGGGAAGTAGGCGGGATGACCCTGAATCACATGCAGGATGCAGACTATCAGCAGCCAGTCACCCCTGTGATGTCACAGCCCTATATAATTGGCAGCCATAATTCAGTCTCCTCACTTCTTTACAATAAACTACAGAAGGATCATAGGACGCAGAGTCCGTGTGTGTGTGTTACAGCAGAGAAAAGCGCAGTCCAGCAGCGTTTAACATCCTCCTAGTCACATCAGCGGTCTCGTGGACGGAGAGCATTGTTTTTTTCACTGAAAAGGATTTTTACTGCAGCTGCAGGCATTAATCTCCCAGTCACTTTCTTCAGCATTGTATTACACAGAGGGACAGGTAGCTGTGTGTTGCCTCATACATTTCAACAAGCTGCCTCAACTTCATTAACCTTAGCAGAGGAAGCAGGAATACTTTTTTCAGTGCAATTCAGTGTCTTTGTGCCACAAAAAAATCTTCTACTGTTTATACTAGTCTGTAGATGGTATAATACCCCGCAGTCCATTCCTAATAGTCTGTGAGTGCAATTTTGTGTTTAGTACACAGCTTTTTGGGTGCAGCACTGTTGTGTACTGCTGGTGTTTTACAAAATAATATTTTTTTCTGCCCACATCAGTACATACCGCATATGTACATCTAAGTAGTGTACTATTTTTTACCTGTTAATCTGTCAAGGGCCTACATACTGTGAAGAGACAGACAAAAGTAATCACTGGCTGGTGTTTTACAAAAATACAGAGTTTTTAGGCGTACTGTAGTGCATTTTTCTGCCCTCATCAGTGCATATCGCATACGTACATCTAAGTAGTGTACTATTTTGTAAATAGATGTAAAGAAAAACACGTAGCGACTCACCGTCTTCAGTGACAGCTTTATTGCGGAGATCCGTCTTTGTTACAACAGCTGGAGACACTCGCGGCATGTAGGGATCAGAGAGCTGTGCAGGGGGGTGGGGTCCAAACTAATTTTTTGGACCCCACCCCCCTGCACAGCTCTCTGATCCCTACATGCCGCGAGTGTCTCCAGCTGTTGTAACAGAGACGGATCTCCGCAATAAAGCTGTCACGGAAGACGGTGAGTCGCTACGTGTTTTTCTTTACATCTATTTGCATTGATGAACTCTGGTATTTCACACGTCTAGCACCACGTCTAACAGACACACCATATAGCGACTATATCATTCCTCCACTTGTAACTACACAGCACTGACCTGTTGTGCCGGGCTCTTTCTACCACGTGCAGTGTACTATTTTGTACCTGTTAATCCGTCAAGGGCCTACATACTGTGAAAGTACAGACAAAAAGTAATCACCGGCTGGTGTTTTACAAAAATACTGAGTTTTTAGGCGTACTGTAGCGCATTTTTCTGCCCTCATAAGTGCATACCAAATACCTACATCTAAGTAGTGTACTATTTTAAACCTGTTAATCTGTCAAGGGCCTAGATACTGTGAAAGTCCAGGCAAAAGTACTCACCAGCTGATGGTGTATTCAGATACTTTTTTAAGTGTACTGTAGCGCATTTTTCTGCCCTCATAAGTGCATACCACATACCTACATCTAAGTAGTGTACTATTTTGTACTTGTTAATCTGTCAAGGGCCTAGATACTGTGAAAGGACAGCCAATAGTACACACCTGCTTCTGGTCTAGACAAATACTAGATACTTTTATGCGTAGTGAAGCGTATTGTACTCAACTCATATACGCAAAAAGTATGTCAGGCAGAGTAGTGAAATTTCTATTTCAAAATCCTTAATTTGAATTTCAAAATCATACATTTTAATGGTCTCCTCATGATGCTGCCAACTCCAGACTGTGTCATTCAGCCAATATATGGTTTATTGATGCTGCTGGGCCTGGGTCTGGGGCTAAATATTTTTTATGGTAGAACTAGCTACCCTAAATTTTCAATTTAAATTTCAAAATTCGTCTTTTTTTCTTAGGGATTGTGAAGCCCTGGTGTCTACTCATGCTGCTGCCAACTCCAGGCTGTTCCATTCAGACATTATATGGTCTCCTCATGTTTCAGCCAACTCCAGGCTGTGTCATTCAGCCAATATATGATTTACGGATGCTGCTGAGCCTGGGTCCGGGCACAACTTTTTTTTTATGGTAGCACTAGCTACACAAAATCTTCAGTTTAAATTTCAGAATTAATTTTTTAATCTTAGGGATTGTAAAGCCCTAGTGTCTACTCATGCTGCTGCCAACTCCTGGCTGTGCCATTCAGACACTATATGGTTTACTGATGCTGCTGGGCCTGGGAATAAAACAGTTGTTATTGTAGCACCAGCTACCCTAAATCTTCAATTTAAATTTCAAAATTCGTCTTTTATTCTTAGGGATTGTGAAGCCTTGGTGTCTACATATGCTGCTGCCAACTCCAGGCTGTGCCATTCAGACACTATATGGTCTCCTCATGCTGCAGCCAACTCCAGGCTATGTCATTCAGTCAATATATGGTTTACTGATGCTGCTGGGCCTGGGTCTGGGCCTAAACATTTATTATGGTAGAACTAGCTACCCTAAACCTTCAATTGAAATGTCAAAATTCATCTTTTTTTCTTAGGGATTGTGAAGTCTTGGGGTCTACATATGCTGCTGCCAACTCCAGGCTGTGCGATTCAGACATTGTATGGTCTTCTCATGCTTCAGCCAACTCTAGGCTGTGTCATTTAGGCAATATATGGTTTACTGATGCTGCTGGGCCTGGGTCTGGGAATAAAACATTTGTTATGGTAGCACTAGCTACCCAAAATCTTCAGTTTAGGTTTCAGAATAAATGTTTTAATCTTAGGGCTTGTGAAGCCACAGTGTCTACTCATGCTGCTGTCAACTCCAGGCTGTGCGATTCAGACACTGTGTGGTCTCCTCATGTTTCAGCCAACTCCAGGCTGTGTCATTCAGGCAATATATGGTTAACTTATGCTGCTGGTCCTGGGTCTGCAAATAAAAATTTAGTTATGGTAGCACTAGCTACACAAAATCTTCAATTTAAATTTCAGAATTCATATTTTAATTTTAGGGATTGTGAAACCCTAGTGTCTACTCATGCTGTTGCCAACTCTTGGCCGTGCCATTCAGAAACTATATGGTCTCCTCATGCTTCAGCCAACTCCAGGCTGTGTCATTCAGCCAATATATGGTTTACTGATGCTGCTGGGCCTGGACCTGGACCTAAAAAATATTTATGGTAGCACTATCTACCATAAATCTTCAATTTAAATTTCAAAATTCATCTTTTAATCTTAGGGATTGTGAAACCCTAGTGTCTACTCATGCTGCTTCCAGCTCCAGGCTGTGCCATCAGCCACTATATGGTCTCCTCATGCTGCCAACACCTCCACATTGTATCATTCAGCCACTATATGGTCTCCTCATACTGATGCCACCTCCAGGCTCTGTCATTGTACCGCTCTGCGGCAGTGATTCTAAAAGCAATGCCTGTAATCTGCATGTCATTCTGAATAACAGTATTATTTCACTACCCCAGCACACTACATATGCATGTTAGAACACAACAAAGTGTTCTACATCCCTATTGAGGCTCTCTGTAGGCCTGAAATAGCCATTTTTAATATAGATGCACCAAGAATAAATTGTGTGTATGTACTGTTTGGCATTAGTATAGTGCTGTAAATTAGTAATTAGTAATATGCCTACTGAGAAACATGCATTAGTGGTTAGAATATTATTTGGGCTAGCGTTGATGCAACCATGGCTTCAGGCTACCTAAAAGTAATATCCAGCGATATGCAGAAAGTGATGCAATCTAATAGGATTATTTTATAGCTATACCATCTTCAACATAGTTTTTGGTGAGGTCAAAACATATGCATTATAGCTTGTGCCATCATCTTTCTATATCCTGCATCACAAAGGTCTAGTTTCACTACATGCAATTTTGCCACTATTTTGTCTTTGGAGTAGTTTAGGAAACATTTATACAGCATGTAATAATACATAACCGTTTAACAGACTTTTAAATGCAATTTCTATAACTGCTGTTTTCCATTTGTCCTACAAATGTTACAGACAGAGCAGGCTACAATTTATAAATCACACACATCCCTAGGTTGTGCAATGTTCTAAATATCTGTATGTAACAATTTTTTTACTGCAAAGAATGCAGTCAAGCAGAGTTGTCCACAAAAATATGAAAATGTATGGGGACTGTTTACAACTTATTTATCTGATCTGCCTGATCTGCCTTTTTCTCTTAGTATAAAAAACATAAAAACTCTGAGTGGAATATTCATAGCATGCTTGGGCCCTAAGTATAACACTTAGGGTCCGTGCATACTTTGGATATTTCACAGTGTTAAACAAGCACCAGAAGAAGTAAAACGGGATAACTTGAAGGTAAAATCCAGGACTTTATTTAGTGTAGATTAACACATGGTAGGGGGAGTACAAAAATGCAGAAGGCAAAAAGGACGGGCAACAATTGTTTCGCAAAGGCAATGTGCTTCTACTGGCCCCTGTCTGGAAGTTGTGTAATACAGGTGTATTTATGTGGGATAGGCTTCCGCCAACAAATGACCAGCCAAGTCCACCCACCTAGATAACCTGCATTGCAACGTCAGACATTTAACCATATCAAGTGCTGATCACAGAAACTTATTACTCATATATAGAACACATACCAGAAGATGCATATACAAATTACATAAAAGAACTCAGGTCATTCCAGTCATTAAGATCCATTGGACCCAAAGCATTCAAGCGTAAAATACACTTTTCAGCTTGAAGCAGTATTTGGTCACGGTCGCCACCTGACTTTTGAGGTTTTATTCTTTCTAAAGCAGCAAATTTCAATACGGCAGTGTTCCCGTTATGCGTTTCTACTATGTGGGAGATTAACCTTGGAGCTCCTTTTCCAGTACATATAGGGGGGGGGGGGGGATTCATCAATCTATATAGAGTCATTTTAGGTGTATTTTCTTGCGCAAAATCTTGCGCAAGGATATTTCCTGCGTTCTTTTTGTGCGTCTTTTTTGGTGGAACTTTTTCTAAAGATGTCACCCTTCAGGTGTACCATAGAGCCGTTTTTCCTGTAGACATGAATTTATTAACTGCGTCTTTTTTTTGCGCAAAAAAAGGACGCAAGTGTCATTTTCTTGGGCAAATATACCCCAGCTCCGAGCACACATACAAGTCTGCCTTATATTTTTTTTCAAGAGCTGAGATGGGCTGGATTCTATTACTGCACATGATTCACAGAGACCCGTGCGCAAGTTTAGTAAATTTTGCGCAGCTAAATGACAAATACACACAGCAGAAAGGGATAAAAAAAAGCTCCACCATACACTGATGTTGATGAATCCCCCCCCCCCCCCCCCATAGAGTACAGATTTTCGCTAACTCTTATATATAACTTTCATCTGGTTTTTCCCACATAGTAGAACCCGCAAGTACAAAAAAGTACATATACAACAAAAGTTGTCTTCCAAGTAAAAACATCTTTTATATGATGACTGACACCTCCGAATTGCAGAACCTTTAAACCTGCATTAAATGAGCAAAAAGAACAATGGTAACAGGCAAAATTCCCTTGTGTATCTGTATTTGTGAGCCAATTTTCTTGTACATTATTTTTGGGCTTTTTCATTCCTAATAAGAGCCCAATTGTTTTATTTATTTTTTTGTATGTGATCAGTGGTTTTCTGGCCGCTATTCCATGCAGATCCAGGTCTGATTCTAAAACGTACCAGAACTTCCTTATTGCCCTATTTATCACTCTATCCTGTGGGGTATTTTCAAAAGCAAAAGAAAAATGTTTTGTCTCCAATGTATCTTTTGTCAGTTTTTCCAAAAAAGATCTTTTCTATCTGTCTTAGCTGTTTTTGATAGCCTTCCTCTATAACCGACTTGGGATAACCTCTTTCTAATAGTCTTATTTTTAATTCCGCAGCTTGTTGTTCATACGTCTCTTCTTCACTGTCTTTCTTCATACGTCTCTTCTTCACTGTCTTCTTCTCTTCTTTTTAGTCTAATGAACTGTCCATAAGGGATTCCTGACTTCACATGTTGAGAGCGTGAACTCCTATAGTGTAACAAAGAATTATTTGCAATTGACTTTCTGTAATTGCTAGTTACCAATTCATTGTTCTTCACCGTAATTTTCACATCCAAGAAATAAAATTGTCCACCTCCGAATTGTAATGTGAATAACATATTCATGTCATTTACAGTATTTAAATTTTGGATGAATTGCTTAAACAAGTCCACTGATTCATTCCAAATAATTAGGACATTGCCCTCATTTACTTAGAAAATCGGGTTGTAAGTCTATGTTGCTTTCTTACCCGATTGCTTTTTTCCCCTGGTATTTATTATTATGTCGCATCCTGTTTGTCGCATGTGCGTCTTTTTGGCTTGGTTTCCAACTCTTCAGAGTTGTCGGGAAAAAATCCACAACAATTGAACAAATTGGGGTTGGAAAGCTTTAAAAATACGTGGGAAAGCTCAGAAATGTCGGGTTACGCCCCTTTTTCGGGTTTGGGAGAATCCACATCGGGTCCGTCGGGGAAAAATGTTGCATCGTGTCGCAGACTGGCGCACGATGTCTGCGACATGGCGCAGACAAAGATGCGCCAAAAAAACCCGACAAAACAAGTTGGGTTTAGAATATTAAATGAGGGCCATTTTCTACAAAACGGAGGTAGAGTTTGATATACTTGGCAAATGGATTAGTAGTGGAGAAAACTAAATGTTTCTCAAAAATGGCCAAATAAAGAATAGCAAAAGATCAGGAGACTGGTGTCCTCGCAGTGTTAATACTGAGCAGAACCTGCTTGTAACAAAATCAATTTGCTCTCAATAGGATTCTACTGCTCAGGGCACAATAAGTCCATAAGGTCCTTAAGTGTATGGAACTTTGATTTACAGGGGTTAATTTTCATGGTTAATTCCACTCAAAATTAACTCTAATTTCTGGGGTGGTGCGGATTGTTAATAGAATTGAGTAAGGCAATTTTCCTCACCAAATTTTCCGTAGTGTGCATGGGACCGAACAGGTTGTTTACTCAGCTTTTCAACTTTGTGGTAAATAAACAAATCACAGATATGGCATAAAACAATGGCATTTTCTATCAGTAGCAACATATAAAAATGTTTAGATCTTACAGTGCCCCTTTAAGGTGCATCATCTCCATAGCCTATGCAAATTGATGATTGATAACTAAAAATTACTTTAATACAAACTCTACACTCCATGATCACTTCCCTTTAGTCCACTTTAACTTTCTTTACTCTCTGTTTAGATGCCAATGCTGGTTTGAGCTGATTATCCAAAAGCATAAAAAAAAAAAAATTATTCTGACTGTAGTGATTCATTTGTTCAGTTGTCTGGCATTCTGCTCCATGTTGCATAGGTTGTACACATGAGCTGGCTCATGGCTTAAAGGGCCAATGTCAATCACTCAACCCTAGCAGCAGCCAATGCAGAGGAACCTAGAGCTTCTTAATGAGCTTTCCTCAATGAGGCAGTCCTTGAATAATAAGTCAGTTTAGTTCCAAAAGTCAGCAAAGGTGTTTTCATCATGTCTCATTTGGAATTGACAAGCTGGAATATTTGACCATGTCTTATAGTTTGCATTCTGTCCTAAAATCAGCTTGCCTATCTATTACCACCAAAGTCCGCCTGCCTTGACCTTTGCAGCTCCTGACTATGATGTTTTTGTACCATGACTACATGATTTCTGCCTTTTGAAGTGCCATCTGTTGCTTACAGAGACTACTTTAAACCTGGGGATTCTATTGCAAGAGTAAAAGGTGAATAATGTACAATCCAGATTCCTCTCCTTGGTTTAGCTTTAAGTCCACATCTCGAATTGCCATCTTTACAGTTTGCCTCCACAGGCACTACTGATGTCCCTCTCCAAAATATCTACAAGTTAGCTACTGAACCTGTCACATTATGCATCTGCCGGTCCAACCTCACTATCTGTGTTATGTAGTCCAGGACTCCATCAGGCTACACCTGTATGCCATGATTTTATCCCTAAAACCCCACTGGGCTCCTCAATTAATAAGCCATTCACTGTGAAGGGCAGGCATCTAACTTTTTTCCAAAAGGACAATTGTTACACTATGAGCTCCGGCCTCACACGCTGGCCGTGAGCGCATGGTCCCCTTACCTTCTGCTGCCGACGGGGCTGGGACTCGCATCGCGGGACGTGCCCGCATGCGAGCCCCAGTCCGTCACTCTCCGGGTGTTTCTCCTGCCTCTGCCTCCGCCTCTCTGCTCCGGCACACGTGTCCCCGTCCCTTAGGGCATGCGTGCACAGGAGCTTTAAGATTTAAAGGGCCAGTGCACTCATTAGTGTAATCCACCTGTGGCTTATTTATAAATTCCTCCAACCTCCTCAGTTCTCTGCCGGATCTTTGTTGCATTGTGCCCTAGAGAAAGCGTTCCATAGTATTTTCTTGCCGTGTACCAGATCTCCTGCTCTTGTGACTTGACCTTGCTCCTCTGCCTCCTGCCTACTGAACTCCTGCTACATCCTGACTACGCTACTGTACCACCTTCCCTGACCTACTGCTATCCAGACTACGAGTTGCCTCATCCCTCCTGTGTCTCGCATCTCCTCAGCCGCCTGTGTGGTCGGGCCGTGCCAGGGGTAGCGACCTGGGTGTCGCCTGCCGCTGCAAGCCCATCCAGCCTTGTGGCGCGCTCTGGTGAAAACCACCGGCACCTTAGACTCCGCTTCCTGGTACGGTCCAAGTCATCTGCCACACAGGTCCAGCGGATCCACATACACCGGAGTTCCTGTCTTCAGAAACGTGAGTGTTACAGTAAGATCCGGCCATGGATCCCGCTGAGGTACCCCTGCCTGAAGTTTCGGATCTTTCCTCCATTGTGATATGTCAGTCGCAGCAGTTGGTCCAACAGGCGCAGCAATTTTCTCAACTTTCAGCCATGATGCAACAGCTTTTGGCCTTGCAACAGCAGCAGGTACCACAATCTGGCCCACTCCCACCTCCAGCTCCTGCAGTGTCTCCTTGCTCCCAGCTGCACCGGCCTTTACCTCCCAAGTATGATGGGGATTTGTTACGCAGAGGCTTTGTTACACAGTGCTCCATGCATTCAGAGCTCATGTCTGAACTGTTTCCAACGGAACGTAGGTGGCCTTTGTAATTAGTCTACTTTCCGGAAAAGCCCTGGCTTGGGCTACACCCCTTTGGGACCGTGGTGATCCAGTATCCTCAAATTTGTCGGCATTCATGGTAGAATTTTGCAGTGTCTTTGAGGAACCCGCACGCGCCTCTTCAGCTGAGTCGACGTTGCTGAACCTCTGTCAAGGGAATTCTACCATTGGTGACTACACGATTCAATTCCGCATTCTAGCCTCTGAACGTGCCTGGAATGAAGAGGCCTTGTGTGCCACATTCAAAAAAGGACTATCAAGCAGGATTAAAGATGCTAACTATTCGCTAACTATTATCGTCAGTTTATCCCACATTTTTCATCCTTGGTTGCTCCTATTGTGGCTCTCACTAAAAAGGCATCTAATCCTAAATATTGGCCACAAGAGGCTGAAGAGGCCTTCTCCCATTTAAATGCCCCCAAAAAAAGGTAGGTTAATAATCCTCAAATTTTATGAACAAGACTTATAAACTAAACATATCCAACAAGTCCCAAAAATGATATACAACACATTTTATTATACAAAATTAATTTTTATTTAAACATAAAGTTTACCCAATATTAACCCATAAAAACACATACACATAAGACCATTAAAATATTTTCTATAGGATGGAGGGGTACAGTGCAGGACAATTTTTCAAAAAATATCAAATGTATACACCGTTTTTATCGGCGTATAACACGCCGATAAGCCGCTGCAGTTCAATGATTTAAAGCGGGCACTTTCAATCAATGAACTGCAGCGGCTTTTGCAGGTACAGAGACCTGCCGTCGCTGCCGGCTTCTCTGCCCCTGCCTGTCCTGGGGTCCAGAGACTGCCGGCGCCGCTGCCCCGTGGCCTCCCCCATCCCCGGTTGTATAATTACCTGTTGCCGGGGTCGGGTCTGCGCTGCTTCTGGCCTCCGGTGTGGCATCCCCTGCGTCGTTGCTATGCGTTGCGCGGTGCGGCCCAATGACGAGTGATGCCGATAGCCAGGGGGAAAATGGGGCAGCGGCGCCGATAGCCAGGGGAGAGAAGCGGCAGCAGCAGGGCTCTAGACCCCAGGAAAGGCAGAGGGAGAGAAGCGGGCAGCTTCTTTCCTGGGGGCTTCTGTGGGGACAAAAACAGTGTATCGGGGTATACACATGCACACACACGCACCCTCATTATACCAAGGATATTTGGGTAAAAAACTTTTTTTACCCAAATATCCTTGGTAAAATGAGGGTGAATGTTATAGGCCGGTGCGTGGTATACCCCGATAAATACGGTAATAATAATTAATCAACTAGGATACTAAATATGTATATAGAAGAGCTCCATATGAACAGTTATTCAATATATATGGCATGTAAGCAGATGTAATATTGCACCATACATAAAGTGCATAGCAAAAAGAACTGTATGTAAACAATAATATATAGTATTGCACTAAAAAGATATTGCACTATTTCCAAAGGCTGCAAAATATATGATTATATTGCACAACAAGGTATATTGCACAACAAGATGTATTGCACTTAAGAATAAAGTGTATTGCACTAAAGGTAAGGTGCAATGAATGATAACATATAGTCACTAAGCAGCTCAATCACATAACAAGAAAAAAGTGCCATACAGATAACACATGCCTATATAGATACATATATAAATACCCCCAAGTGGAGGACTCAAAACCAACAATAAGATTGTACCCAGAGACTGCACCAGACCCCCACCCCCCACCTCACCCTCCAACGTGTTTCGCTGCTGCTTTGTCCAGGAGCGGTGGACATTTGACCGCTCTTGGACAAAGCAGCAGCGAAACGCATTGGAGGGTGAAGTGAGGGGGTCCGGTGCAGTCTCTGGGGACAATCTTATTGTTGGTTTTGAGTCCTCCACTATGGGGTATTTATATATGTATCTATATAGGCATGTGTTATCTGTATGGCACTTTATTCTTGTTATGTGATTGAGCTGCTTAGTGACTATATGTTATTATTCATTGCACCTTACCTTTAGTGCAATACACTTTATTCTTAAGTGCAATACACCTTGTTGTGCAATATAATCATATATTTAGCAGCCTTTGGAAATAGTGCAATATCTTTTTAGTGCAATACTATATATTATTGTTTACATACAGTTCTTTTTGCTATGCACTTTATGTATGGTGCAATATTACATCTGCTTACATGCCATATATATTGAATAACTGTTCATATGGAGCTCTTCTATATACATATTTAGTATGCTAGTTGATAAATTATTATTATATGTATACTTTTGATATTTTTGATAAATTGTAGTGCACTGTACCCCTCCATCCTATAGAAAATATTTTAATGGTCTTTCGTGTATGTGTTTTTATGGGTTAATATTGGGTAAACTTTAAGTTTAAATAAAAATTAATTTTGCATAATAAAATGTGTTGTATATCATTTTTTGGACTTATTCTATATATATATATATATATATATATATATATATATATATTGCTCATACGGGGGAGTGGCTACCTCCATGTTGGCCTTGCACCCCACCCACCTCTATCAGGTGTGTATATAAGGTGTCTTGGATGTTCCAGATCCTGCCATGCTTACTGAACTGTTCACACAGAGGCATATACACAGTGTAGGGTCCGTCCCAAGGAGGCTACCTTATCGCGGTGGGACGGTCCAAGCTATTTGACCGCCGGCGGAGACAAATTTGCGAGCTAAGTGCCTCACTATTTCATAGTTTCACATTTGCATCTATTACACCATAGCTGTATAGCTCTCCATGTTTTAACTGCATTTTCATGTTTCACCTATATCTTTGTGCTGGCAGTGTGCTGCTGCATTCTTCTGTTGCTGTATATCTAGCCTAGTAGCGTGCACCTGTAGGCCAGGTCCATATAATAGTTTGGTATCAACTAAAGTGCTGGCTGACTAATTCTTTGTCTGTATTGCTCATACGGGGGAGTGGCTACCTCCATGTTGGCCTTGCACCCCACCCACCTCTATCAGGTGTGTATATAAGGTGTCTTGGATGTTCCAGATCCTGCTATGCTTACTGAACTGTTCACACAGAGGCATATACACAGTGTAGGGTCCGTCCCGAGGAGGCTACCTTATCGCGGTGGGACGGTCCAAGCTATTTGACCACCGGCGGAGACAAATTTGCGAGCTAAGTGCCTCACTATTTCATAGTTTCACATTTGCATCTATTACACCATAGCTGTATAGCTCTCCATGTTTTAACTGCATTTTCATGTTTCACCTATATCTTTGTGCTGGCAGTGTGCTGCTGCATTCTTCTGTTGCTATATATATATATATATATATATATATATATATATATATATATTATAGACTTCTCCCATTTAAAGTCTGCGTTTGCCTCTGCTCCTGTGCTTACAAGACCTGATCCAGAGAGGCCCTTTGCTTTGGAGGTTGATGCCTCATCTATTGGAGCGGGTGCCGTTCTCACTCAGAAAAACGCCAAGGGCAAGAGTGTAACTTGTGGGTTCTTCTCCAAGATATTCTTTCCTGCTGAGAGGAATTACTCCATTGGAGATCGTGAACTCCTCGCTATCAAGCTAGCTTTGGAGGAATGGCGACATTTATTGGAAGGTTCTTCTCATCCGGTCAGCATCTACTCCGATCATAAGAATCTTCTATACCTTCAGTCTGCTCAGCGTTTGAACCCCCGCCAGGCAAGATGGTCACTGTTCTTTTCCAGGTTCAACTTCTTCTTTTTCAGGGCTGAAGCTCTCTCCAGGTCCTCTGACGTCATTGGTTTCGACTCCACGCATAGGCATATTATTCCTCCTGACCGTTTGATTCCTGCCGCTCCTGCAGAGATTCAGCAAGTTCCTCCGGGAAAATCCTTTGTGCCCGCCAAATTGAGATACTAGGTCCTGAAATGGGGTCATTCTTCCTTGACAGCAGAACATCCTGGAATACGCAAGACCCTACTTCTTATTTCCCAGCACTACTGGTGGCCCCATCTTGAATGTGATGTTTCTGATTTTGTTCGGTCCTGTGTAACATGTGCCCATGACAAAACTCCTTGACAAAGACCTGCAGGACTCTTACAGTCTTCACCCATTCCAGAGATTCCCTGGTCCCATATCGCATGGATTTCATCACCGATTTGCCACCTTCTCATAATAACACTGTCATCTGGGTCATGATAGATTGGTTTTCCAAGATGGTTCATTTCATTCCTCTATCAGGTCTTCCTTCTGCTCCGCAGCTGGCAAAGTACTTCTTGTTGCATGTCTTTCGTTTACATGGTCTTCCACAGCATATTGTTTCGGATCGAGGTGTGCAGTTTGTCTCTACGTTCTGGTGAGCCCTTTGTAAATGTCTGGACATCAATCTGGACTTCTCCTCGGCCTACCACCCTCAGTCCAATGGTCAGGTTTGAGAGGGTTAATCAAATCCTTGAGACTTATCTTCGGCATTTTGTTTCAGCTTGCCAAGATGATTGGGTCGACCTTCTCCCCTGGGCTGAATTCTCATATCATCTTAAGGATTCGGAGTCAACGAGGTTGTCTCCCTTTATTGTTGTCTACAGACTCCATCTCCGTTCTTCTCTTCCTCTCCTAGTCTCCTCCCATGTGCCTGCTGTTGATGAGCTGGTCCGTGACTTCTCCACCATCTGGCAACAGACCCGACAGTCGTTGTCCCAGGCTTCTTCACGCATGAAGGCGCAAGTGGATAAAGGTAGAAAACCTCCTCCGTCCTTCTCTCCTGGTGACATGGTGTGGCTTTCATCCAAATACATCTGCTTCAAGATCCCCTGTTACAAACATGGTCCCCGCTACCTTGGTCCCTTGCAGATTCTACAAAAGATCAATCCTGTCTCCTACAAACTCTGTCTACCTGCTACATTACGTATTCCCAATTCCTTCCACGTCTCTCTCCTCAAGCCTCTTGTTGTAAACCGGTTCGCTTAGAAGAATCTTTTCCCAACACCTGTCTCCAGCTCATCTGACGTCTACAAAGTTAAACAGATTCTTGCTGCAAAAACTGTTAGAGGTAAAGAACAAAATGTTGTTGACTTGAAGGGTTACGGTCCTGAGGAGAGATCTTAGGAACATGAGGAGAATATCCTGGACCATGACCTTCTCAGGAGTTTTCTCTCTCGTAAAAGGAGGGGGAGACCAAAGGGGGGGGGGGTACTGTTATGCTATGCGCTCCGGCCTCACATGTGTCAAGCGCTGCGCTCCGGCCACATGCTCCGGTCGTGAGCTGAGTGTCCCGGGGTCCCAGTCTGTCGGCAGGTCTGGGATTCTCATCGCGGGACGCGCTCGCATGCAAATTCAAGCCCGTCACTTACCCCGCTCTGCGGCCTCTGTAACTCAGCTCCTAGTCCCCATCTCCTAGGGCGCACGCGGGACGGAGCTCTAAAATTTTAAGGGCCAGTGCGCCCATAATTAGTCTTTGCACCTGACACCACATTATAGGTTCCTGCACCTCCCACACCCCCCTGCCGCATCTTCAGTGCTCATTGCATAAAAGTTCCCATTGTCTGTTTTACCTACCCGTGTTACCAGACTTCCTTGCTATGTTTTTTGACTACAAATCTTTGCCGCCTGCCTTGATCTGCTGCTATGTTGACTACGCCTCTGTATCATCCTCCTGTACCTCGCCTTGTCCAGTTACCTGTGTGGTCGAGCCGTATTGGGGGTAGCGACCTGGGTGTTGCCTGCCGCAGCAAATCCATTCTGCTTTGCGGCGGGCTCTGGTGAAGACCAGCGGCACCTTAGACTCCATCCCCAATACGGTCCGAGTCATCAGCCACACAGGTAGAGGATCCACATCCTGTTCCAGACCTCCCGCATTCAGGTGCATGACAACACGCTGGCCGTGAGTGCATGGTCCCCTTAGCTTCTACTGTTGACGGGGCTGGGACTCGCATCGCAGGATGCGCCTGCATGGAAGCCCCAGTCCGTCACTCTCCAGGTGTTTCTCCTGCCTCGGCCTCCGCCTCTCTGCTCCGGCGCGCTTGTCCCTGTCCCTTAGGGCATGCGCGCACCGAAGCTTTAAGATTTAAAGGGCCAGTACGCTCATTAGAGTAATCCAAATGTGGCTTATTTATAAATTCCTCCACCCTCCTGAGTTTTCTGCCAGATCTTTGTTGCCTTGTGCCCTAGAGAAAGGGTTCCATAGGATTGCCTTGCCGTGTACCAGATCTCCTGCTCTTGTGACTTGACCTTGCTCCTCTGCCGCCTGCCTACTGAACTCCTGCTGCGTCCTGACTATGCTACTGTGCTGCCTGCCCTGACCTACTGCTATCCAGACTACGAGTTGCCTCATCTCTCCTGTGCATCGCATCTCCTCAGCCGCCTGTGTGGTCGAGCCGTGCCAGGGGTAGCGACCTGGTTGTCAGCTGCAGTGGCAAGCCCATCCCGCCTTGCGGTGGGCTCTGGTGAAAACCAGCAGCACCTTAGACTCCGCTCCCTGGTACGGTCCGAGCCATCTGCCACACAGGTCCAGCAGATCCACATACACCGGAGTTCCTGTCTTCAGAAATGTGAGTGTTACAGCAAGGGTTACTTGAAGTTCCTTTGCTGTTTGGCAAAAGTAATTTTGATGGCCAATCTATTTGAAATAGATTTTGTGACTGTCAGTATGCAGTCCTGGACACTTGTGGGTTACAAAGTGACCCCATTTAGTATGCTTAGCCACAACACAGCACAATTCAAATACAGTTGCGTAACCTCTGTTGTACACAAAAGCATTGTGTAGCCCTAGCCTAAAACACAGCAATGCAGAGCATTGTGCAAACTATATTTCTGTTTCTGAAGGCAAGGAGACTTTGTAAATCTCGGAAACTTCATTGTTTAGGCAAGTAGGAGAAGCTACCCAAAGTTACCACCTCTCACAGGATTATCTCCTCTGTCTTCCCTGATTTATCTGATGTATTCATTTCACCATTACTATGATTTAAAAAAAAAAACTTTTGAAGTCATATAGACATATCAAAAGTTTTAGTTGATAGTGGTCTGGATATCTACACCCACACTGATAGAACAAGCAATCACTAGAGCAAGCGAGGAAACGAGTTTGGCTTCTTTAACTTCATCAAGCGCATTTTTCAGGGGAGATCAATTTATTGCACTAAGGAATTATCAAGGAAAACAATATTAGGGAAAAGTATTTGGACAAAGTTTAATTATAAATTAAATGACTATGAAAGCATTTCTGTTTTTGTGTGGAAGGACCAGACCTGAAAAGGATCACAGGAAATTAATAGCATCTAAAACTGCACTTTAAAAATGATAATAATAATTGCATCCTTCCTATGAATAAATACTTCTTTTATACTTGTTGCCATGATGACCAATGTATTATGCCCTACCATGATGTAAGCTTCTAATGTAACATTATAATAGATATAGATACAGTATTTAACTGTATACAAATGCTAACATGCTTACTTTACTATTATTTTATCACAATATGTGTTTTAATCTCTGTATCCTCTTGTAACTTTTAGTTAAAGAGAATGTATTTCCAGAAAATGACCTGTTGTTTAACCCCTTAAGGACCATGGGTTTTCTATTTTTTGCACTTTCATATTTCCCTCCTCACTTTCTAAAAATCATAGCACTATACATTTTCCCCCTACAGACCCATATGAGGGCTTGTTTTTTGCGGCAACAATTTTACTTTGTAATTTCATCAATCATTTCACCACTAAATCTATGGCAAAACCAGAAAAAAAATATTTGTGGGGCAAAATTGAATGAAAAAAATGCAGTTTTGTAACTTTTGGGGGCTTTTCGGTAAAAATGTCACCTTACCTTTATTCTGTAGGTCCATACGGTCGCAATGATACCTAATTTATATAGTTTTTATTTTATTACTTTAAAAAAATTATAACTACATGCACCAAAATTAGTATGTTTAAAATTGTCATCTTCTGACCCCTATAACTTTTTTATTTCTCCGCATACAGGATGTATGAGGGCTAATTTTTTGTGCCGTGATCTGAAGTTTTTATCGGTACCATTTTTGTTTTGATGGAACTTTTTGATCACTTTTTTTTTAGTTTTTCAGGGTGTACAAAATGACCAAAAATACACATACGCCATTGACCGTGTGGTTTAATTAATGTTATATTTTTTATAGTTATGTTTATTTTTATTTTTGTTTACATATATATATTTTTTATGGGAAAAGTGTGGTGATGCTAACTTTTATTTAGGAAGGGGTTAAATCACATTTATTCACTTTAAAAAAACTTTTTTTTACACTTTTTTTTTTTTTTTAGCTCCCATAGGAGACTATTACATGCAATCCTTTGATTGCATACACTGAACAATGCTATGCCATAGCATATCATTGATCATTGTTATCTGCACTCGATTGCTCAAGCCCGGATCTCAGGCTTAGAGCAATCAAACGCCGATTGGAAAGCAAGGAGCAAGGTAAGGTGCCTTCCGCTGTCCTCTCAGCTGTTCGAGACGCCTCGATTTCACCACGGCGATCCCAAACAGCCCTGCTGAGCAAACCATCAGTGATTTCTTCCGTTTTAGACGCTGCAATCAACTTTGAATGCAGCATCTAAAGGGTTAATACCAGACATCAGCCCGATCGGTCATGTCCAGTATTAGCCGTGGGTCCTGGTTGCTGATAGCACGCAGCTCCTGAGCATGCTTCACATAACAGGAGCCGGCCACAGATGGTCGTTAAGCGGTTAATGTTCTCTTCATATATAAGATGTAAAATGTGCTGTCAAATATGAAGAACACCACCAGCATCTGATGGACTCCTTTGCCTCTGCTCAAGTGTCCAGTGTTTAAACAGGTCTACAGTGATATCATATTCATAGAATACAATGAAGGCTTCAGAAAAAAGGTTCATTTTTACAGTTTTCTATTATGTTTGAAGCATTGCTGTCATTTGTAAAAACCTTAGATCTGTCGCCCAGACATGTAAAAAGTTTTGCTCACATTGTGTCTCAGTCCTGTCATACAATTTTTTTATTCTAATTCAACACTAATTCAGGAGCTTTATCTCATACTCTGCTAATGGAGCAGCATTATTAAAGAGGTACTCTACTGGAAAATATATTTTTTTAATCAACTGGTGCCAGAAAGTTAAACAGATTTGTTAGTTACTTCTCTGACAAAATCTTAATCCTTCCAGTACTTATCAGCTTCTAAATTCTCAAGAGGAAGTTCTTTTCTTTTTGAATTTCCTTTCTGTCTGACCACAGTGCTCTCTGCTGATACCTCTGTCCATGTCAGGAACTGTCCAGAGCAGGATAGGTTTTCTGCTGTATCTGCTGTATCAGCTGCTGTATTCTACAGAGGACGTTCTTTTCTTCTTGAATCTCTTTTCTGTCTGACCACAGCGCTCTCTGCTGACATCTCTGTCCATTTTAGGAACTGTCCAGAGTAGGAGAAAATCCCTATATAAAACCTATCCTGCTCTCGACAGTTCCTGACATGGACAGAGGTGTCAGCAGAGAGCACTGAGGTCAGACAGAAAGGAAATTCAAAAAGAAATAGAAGTAATTTAAAAATCTGTTTAACTTTCTGGCAGTTGATTAAACATTTTTTTTCCAGTAGAGTACCCCTTTTAGGACCACAGGTTTTTCCATTTTTGCACTTTTGTTTCTTCCTCATCACCTTCTAAAAATCATACCGCTTTCAATTTTGCACCTACAGACTCATATGAGGGCTTAATTTCTGCGCCACCAATTGTACTTTGTAATGACATCAATCATTTCACCATAAATTTTACGGCGAACCCAGAAAGAAAATATTTGTGGAGCAAAATTGGAAAAAAAATTTCATTTTCTAAATTTTGGGGTCTTCCGATTCTACACAGTGCACTTTTTTTGAAAAATGACACCATATATTTATATTGTAGGTTCATACGGTTACAATGATACCCAATTTATATAGATTTTTCTTTATTTCACTACTTTAAAAAAAAATTATAACTACATGCACCAAAATTAGTATGTTTAAAATTGTCATCTTCTGACCCCTATAACTTTTTTATTTTTCCGTATATGGGGTGGTATGAGGGCACATTTTTTGCACTATGATCTGAAGTTTTCATTGGTAACATTATTGTTTTGATGGGATTTTTGATCGTTTTTTATAAATTTTTTAGAGTATACAAAGTGACCAAAAATACGCAATTTTGGACTTTGGAATTTTTTTTACGTATACACCATTGACGTGCGGTTTAATTAACATTATATTTTTATAGTGTGGACCTTATGCAAGCGGCGATACCACATATGTTTATTTTTATTATGTTTTTATATTTTTTATATGGAATTTGGGAATAGGGGGTGCTTTGAGCTATTAATAAGGAAGTGGTTAGTGTTTTTTTTACTTTTATTAAACGTTTTTTTTACACTTTATCAGCCCCCTTAGAGGACTTTTTGGAGGAATCATTAGAACCACATTGATCTGTGTGATCTGCGCTCCATTGATAAAGCCTGGTCCTGCCAGGCTTTATTAATGGGAGAGGCGGGACAGCCGCAGCAGCAGAGGTAAGCCCTCCGGTTACCTCCACAGTGGATCGCCAACCCCCCCATGATTACGCTACTGGGGGGGGTGATCCACCCAACTGGACCACCAGGGAGTGTTCACAGCTTCCTTTAGACGCCGCTGTCAACTTTGTCAGCGGCGATCAAAATAGTTAATAGCCGCCCTCCGCTATCAATAACCAGGACCTGAAGGGTATTATCAAAGTTAATCACTGCGTCTAAAGTGAAAGTAAAACCTTCCTGGCAGCTCAGTCAGGCTGATTAGGACCCCGATCAGCTGTTAGGACATGAGGAGGGTCCCTACCTGCCACCTCGTTGTCTGATCATCGATTCACTGCTCCGTGCCTGAGATCCAGGCAGAAGCAGTGGAGCGCCGATAACACTGATTAATGCAATGCTATGGCATAGCATTAATAAGTGCCTGCAATCAATGTACTGCATGTTATAGTCCCCTATGGGAGCTATGACATTGCAAAAAAAGTGTATAAAAATAGCTAATAAATATGATTTAACCCCTTCTCTAATAAAAGTTTGAATCACCCTCATTTTCCCATTAAAAAAACTATGTAAACAAAAATAAATATAAACATATGTGGCATCGCCACGTGTGTAAATATCAAAACTATAAAAACCACACAGTCAATAGTGTACATGTACAAAAATTCCAAAGTCAAAAATAGCGTCTTTTTGGTAACTTTTTATACCACAAAAAAGTCTGATCAAAACAAAAATGGTATCGATAAAAACTTCAGATCACGGTACAAAACATCCCCATATGAGGAAAAATAAAAAGTTATAGCGGTCAGAAGAGAACAAAGTAATACAAAATCAAACCTACAGTGGGGCAAAAAAGTATTTAGTCAGCCACCAATTGTGAAAGTTCTCCCACTTAAAAAGATGAGAGAGTCCTGTAATTTTCATGATAGGTATACCTCAACTATGAGAGACATAATGAGAAAAAAAATCCATAAAATCACATTGTCTGATTTTTAAAGAATTTATTTGCAAATTATGGTGGGAAAAAAAAGTATTTGGTAAATATCAAACTACTTTGTTATTTTCCCTTTGTTGACAATGACAGAGGTCAAACGTTTTTTGTAAGTCTTCACAAGGTTTTCACACACTGTTGCTGGTATTTTGGCCCATTCTTCCATGCAGATCTCCTCTAGAGCAGTGATGTTTTGGGGCTGTCACTGGGCAACATGGACTTTAAACTCCCTCCAAAGGTTTTCTATGGATTTGAGATCTGGAGACTGGCTAGGCCACTCCAGGACCTTAGAGGGGTACTCCCGTGGAAAACTTTTTTATTTAATCAACTGGTGTCAGAAAGTTAAACATATTTGTAAATCACTTCTATTAACCCCTTGGGGACGGAGCCCATTATGACCCTAAGGACGGGAGCATTTTTTGCAAATCTGACCACTGTCACTTTAAGCATTAATAACTCTGGGATGCTTTTACTTATTAATTTGATTCCGAGATTGTTTTTTCGTGACATATTCTACTTTATGGTAGTGGTAAATTTTCGTTAATACTTGCATCATTTCTTGGTGAAAAATTCAAAAATTTGATGAAAAAATGTTGCATTTTTCTAATTTTGAAGCTCTCTGCTTGTAAGGAAAATAGACATTAGAAAGTAAATTATATATTGATTCGCATATACAATATGTCTACTTTATATTTGCATCATAAAGTTGACATGTTTTTAATTTTGGAAGACATCAGAGGGCTTCAAAGTTCAGCAGCAATTTTCCAAATTTTCAAAATCGGAATTTTTCAGGGACCAGTTCGGTTTTGAAGTGGATTTGAAGGGCCTTCATATTAGAAATACCCCATGAATGACCCAATTATAAAAACTGCACCCCTCAAAGTATCCAAAATGACATTCAGTAAGTGTGTTAACCCTTTAGGTGTTTCACAGGAATAGCAGCAAAGTGAAGGAGAAAATTCAAAATCTTCATTTTTACACTCGCATGTTCTTGTAGACTCAGTTTTTGAATTTTTACAAGTGGTAATAGGAGAAAAAGCCCCCCAAAATTTGTAACCCAATTTCTTTCGAGTAAGGAAATAACTCATATGTGTATGTGTATGTGTATGGATTTTGGAAAGTGAGTTTTGCTGAAATGGTTTTTGGGGGGCATGACACATTTAGAAAGCCCCTACTGTGCCAGAACAGCAGAAAACCCTACATGGCATACCATTTTGGAAACTACACCCCTCAAGGCACGTAACAAGGGGTCCAGTTAGCCTTAACACCCCACAGGTGTTTGACGACTTTTTGTTAAAATCTGATGTATAAATGAAAAAAAAAAAATTTTCTCTAAAGTGCAAATTTACAATTTTTACAAAGGGTAATGGGAGAAAATGCCCCCCAAAATTTGTAACCCCATCACTTCTGAGTATGTAAATACCCCATGTTAGGACATAAAATGCTCTGCAGGCGAACTACAATGCTCAGAAGAGAATGAGCGCCATTGAGCTTTTGGAAAGAGAATTCGTTTGGAATGGTAGTCAGGGGGCATGTGCGTTTACAAAGCCCCCCGTGGTGCCAGAACAGTGGAGCTTCCTCACATGTGACCCCATTTTGGAAACTACACCCCTCACAGAATTTAATAAGGGGTGCAGTGAGTATTTACACCCCACAGGCATTTGACAGATCTTTGGAACAGTGGGCTGTGCAAATGAAAAAAAAAAATTCATTTTCACGGACCACTGTTCCAAAAATCTGTCAGACACCTGTGGGGCGTAAATGCTCACTGCACCCCTTAATACATTACATGAGGGGTGTAGTTTCCAAAATGGGGTCACATGTGGAGGGGTCCATTGTTCTGGCACTATGGGGGCTTTGTAAACACACGTGGCCTTCAATTCCGGACAAATTTTCTCTTCAAAATCCCAATGGTGCTCCTTCTCTTCTGAGCATTGTAGTTTGCCCGCAGAGCACTTTACACCCATATATGGGGTATTTTCTTACTCAGAAGAAATGGGGTTACAAATTTTGGGGGGCTTTTTTCCTATTTTCCCTATTTAGGGTAACACCTTTTTTTTCCCCCATCCAATTCCCATACACCCCTCACGTTCCGTGAGGGGTGTAGTTTACAAAATGGGGTCTCATGTGGGTATTTCTTTTTTTGCGTTTGTCAGAACCGCTGTAAAATCAGCCACACCTGTGCAAATCACCAATTTAGGCCTCAAATGTACATGGTGCACTCTCACTCCTGAGGCTTGTTGTGCGTCCGCAGAGCATTTCACGCCCACATATGGGGTATTTCCATACTCAGGAGAAATTGCGTTACAAATTTTGGGGGTCTTTTTTTCCCTTTTACTGCTTGTGAAAATAAAAAGTATGGGGCAACACCAGCATGTAAGTGTAACATTTTTAATTTTTTTTTTACACTAACAGGCTGGTGTAACCCCCAACTTTTCCTTTTCATAAGGGGTAAAAGGAGAAAAAGCCCCCCAAAATTTGTAGTGCAATTTCTCCATACGGAAATACTCCATATGTGGCCCTAAACTGTTTCCTTGAAATACGACAGGGCTCCAAAATGAGAGAGCGCCATGCGCATTTGAGGACTACATTAGGGATTGCATAGGGGTGGACATAGGGGTATTCTACGCCAGTGATTACAAAACAGGGTGCGTCCAGCTGTTGCTAAACTCCCAGCATGCCTGGACAGTCAGTGGCTGTCCAGAAATGCTGGGTGTTGTTGTTTGGCAACAGCTGGAGGCTCCGTTTTGGAAACACTGCCGTACAATACGTTTTTCATTTTTATTGGAGGTGACAGTGTAAGGGGGTGCATATGTAGTGTTTTACCCTTTATTTTATGTTAGTGTAGTGTAGTGTTTTTAGGGTACATTTGCACTGGCGTGTTACGGTGAGTTTCCCGCTAGGAGTTTGTGCTGCGGCAAAAAATGTGCCGCAGCCCAAACTTGAAGCAGGAAACTTACTGTAAACCTGCTTGTGTAAATGTACCCTGTACGTTCACATGGGGGCAAACCTCCAGCTGTTTCAAAACTACAACTCCCAGCATGTACTGACAGACCGTGCATGCTGGGAGTTGCACTTTTGCAACAGCTGGAGGCACACTGGTTGGAAAACCTTCAGTTAGGTTCTGTTACCTAATTCAGTATTTTCCAACCGTTGTGCTTCCAACTGTTGCTAAACTACAACTCCCAGCATGTACTGACAGACTGTGCATGCTGGGAGTTGTACTTTTGCAACAGCTGGAGGCACACTGGTTGGAAAACCTTCAGTTAGGTTCTGTTGCCTAACTCAGTATTTTCCAACCAGTGTGCCTCCAGCTGTTGCAAAACTACAACTCCCAGCATGTACTGATCACCAAAGGGCATGCTGGGAGATGTAGTTATGCAACAGCTGGAGGTACTTAACTACAACTCCCAGCATGCCGAGATAGCTGTTTGCTGTTTGGGCATGCTGGGATTTGCAGTTTTGCAACATCTAGAGGGCTACAGTTTATAGACCACTGCAGTGATCTCCATACTGTGACCCTCCAGATGTTGCAAAACTAAAAATCCCAGCATGCCCAGACAGCAAACAGCTGTTTGGGCATGCTAGGAGTTGTAGTTTTGCAACATCTGGAGGGATACAGTTTAGAGACCACTGTATAATGGTCTCAAACTGTAGCCCTCCAGCTGTTGCAAAACTACATATTCCAGCATGCCCAAACAGCTGTCCGGGCATGCTGCGAGTTGTAGTTTTGCAACATCTGGAGGGCTAGAGGTTAGAGACCACTGTATAATAGTCTCAGACTGTAGCCCTCCAGATGTTGCTAGGCAACTTACCGGCTTCAGTAGGATCCAGGGAGCCGTCCTCTTCTGCCGCACGTCATCGCCGCCCGCCGATCTCCGTCGCCGCCCGCCGATCACTGTCGCCCACAGCCTCTGGATCGGTAAGTGGATCTTTGGCGCCGGTCCCTGCCGGTTTCCCCGTCCTGCCCCGCCTATTGTGGGTGGGCAGGACGGGGAAAACGAAAGTTAACCCCCTGCCCCCGATCTGCTATTGGTGGTCGCGTCTAGACCACCAATAGCAGGGATAGTAGGGGTGGCACTCCTATCCCTTCAGAGGGATCGTGGGTGTCTTAGACAACCGCGATCCCCCTTATATTACGGGTCACCATAGACCCGCAATGACCCGCAATCGGCTCAAATCGCAAGTGTGAATTCACTTGCGATTTGCGCCGATCGCCGACATGGGGGGTCTAATGACCCCCCTGGGCATTTGCACGGGGTGCCTGCTGATTGATATCAGCAGTCACACCGGTCCGGTCCCAGCTCGGCACGCGGCGGGGACCAAAATTCCCACGGGCTTATGGATACGCCCTTCGTCCTTAAGTACCAGGACGCAAGGACGCATGCATACGCCCTTCGTCCCCAACAGGTTAAAAAATATTAATCCTTCCAGTACTTTTTAGGGGCTGTATACTAAAGAGAAATCCAAAAAAGAAATGCATTTCCTCTGATGTCATGACCACAGTGCCCTCTGCTATCCTCTGCTGTCCATTTTAGGAATTGTCCAGAGCAGGAGAAAATCTCCATAGCAAACATATGCTGCTCTGGACAGTTCCTAAAATGGACAGCAGAGGTCAGCAGAGAGCACTGTGGTCATGACATCAGAGGAAATGCATTTCTTTTTTGGATTTCTCTTTAGTATACAGCCCCTAAAAAGTACTGGAAGGATTAAGATTGTTTTAATAGAAGTGATTTACAAATCTGTTTAACTTTCTGGCACCAATTGATTTAAAGAAAAAGTTTTCCATGGGAGTACCCCTTTAAAATGCTTCTAAGGAAGCCACTCCTTCATTGCCCGGACGATGTGTTTGGGATCATTTAGTATGTATGATAATAACCGAGTTATCTCAATGTGTTGAACGTATATACAATGCCCATACGACAGAGCTCCAGCCTCTCTGTTCAACAATTCATAATTAGACACACGTGTATAGGGCACAATTCCAGCTGACACGCCGGCGACAAAGATTTAGGTGAGTGTACACATGAATGTTGTGACTCACTGTTTAGTAGAAAGTTTCTTTCAGGTTTATTCAAGTATATTCAGGTAACTCGTTGTCTCGCAGGACATCAGGTTAGCAGCACTGTATGCAAGCAGCAAAGGTGGAAACAAGCTCCGTGCTCCCTTCAGTCATGGTCCAACGTTTCAGGGGCAAGCCCCCTTAGTCATGCGCATGACTAAGGGGGCTTGCCCCTGAAACGTTGGGCCATGACTGAAGGGAGCATGGAGCTTGTTTGGGATCATTGTAATGCTGAAAGACCCAGCCACGTTTTATCTTCAATGCCCTTGCTGATGGAAGGAAGTTTTCATTCAAAATCTCACGATACATGGCCCCATTCATTCTTTCCTTTACACGGATCAGTCGTCCTGGTCCCTTAGCAAAAAACAGCCCCAAAACATGATGTTTCCACCCCCATGCTTCACAGTAGGTATGGCGTTCTTTGGATGCAACTTAGCATTCTTTCTCCTCCAAACACGATGAGTTAAGTTTTAACCAAAAAGTTCTACTTTGGTTTCATCCGACCATATGACATTCTCAATATTCTTCTGCATCATCCAAATGCTCTCTTGCAAACTTCAGACGGGCTTAAGCAGGGGGACATGTCTGGCACTGCATGATTTGAGTCCCTGGCGGCGTAGTGTGTTACTGATGGTAGCCTTTGTTACTTTGGTCCCAGCTCTATGCAGGTCATTCCCTAGGTCCCCCCGTGTGGTTCTGGGATTTTTGCTCACCGTTCTTGTGATCATTTTGACACCACGGGGTGAGATAGTGCATGGAGCCCCAGATCGAGGGAGATTATCAGTGGTCTTGTATGTCTTTCATTTTCTAATAATTGCTCCCACAGTTGTTTTCTTCACACCAAGCTGCCATGGTGGAGTTTGGAGTATGACTGTTTCAGACTGTGGACAATTGTCTTTTATACTGATAACAAGTTCAAACAGGTGCCATTAATACAGGTAACAAGTAGAGGACAGAGGAGACTCTTAAAGAAGAAGTTACAGGTCTGTGAGAGCCTTGTTTGCTTGTTTGTTGGTGACCAAATACATATTTTCCACCATAATTTGCAAATAAATTCTTTAAAAATCAGACAATGTGATTTTATAATTTTTTTTTCTCAGTCTCTCATAGTTGAGGTATACCTATGATGAAAATTACAGGCCTCTCTCATATTTTTAAGTGGGAGAACTTTCACAATTGTTGGATGACTAAATACTTTTTTGCCCCACTGTATATAAGTAGGGTATCAATTTAATTGTATGGACCTACAGAATAAATATAAAGTGACATTTTTACCGAAAAATGCACTGCGTAGAAACGGAAGCCCCAAAAAATTACAAAATGGCCTTTTTGGGTTTTTTTCAATTTTGTCGCACAATGATTTTTTTTTTGGTTTCGCCATAGATTTTTGGGTAAAATGACTGATGTCATTACAAGGTAGAAAGAAGTAGAAAAAAGCCACAATATTAGTTTGTAGTAATGCAAAATTGAAAGGGTTAGGATTTTTAACCCCTTAAGCCCCTAGACATCTTATCTTATTAAGATGTCAGATCGCCACGGCGGGGAGCCCTGCTGCGGCACCCTGCTATCATTACAGCACAGAGCAAGTTCGCTCTGTGCGTAATGACGGGCGATACAGGGGACGGAGCAGCGTGACGTCATGGCTCCGCCCCTTGTGACATCACGGCCCGTCCCCTTAATGCAAGTGCATGGCAGGGGGCGTGACGACCGCCACGCCCCCTTCCATAGACTTGTATTGAAAGGGGCGGGCCGTGACATCACGAGGGGCGGAGCCGTGACGTAACGATGCTCCGGCCCCTGTATTGCCCGTCATTATGTGCTGAGCGAACACGCTCTGTGCTGTAATGATAGCGCAGTGCCGCAGCGGGGATCCCGGGGCTCCCCAGCAGCGGGACCGCTGTGATCTGACATCTTATCCCCTATTCTTTTTGATAGTGGATAAGATGTCTAGGGGCGTAGTACCCCTTTAAGGACGGACCCATTTTTTACCATCCTCTCTGTACGAATTTCTCAACCATGATCTCCTTATTTTTCTGAAATTCAATCTCTTTTTTACAAATCCTTGTTGTTCTAATTAGTTGTCCTTTCGGTATGCCTTTGAATACCTGTGGGGCATGTCCACTATCCCGATATAATCCATTGTAACGAGTATGAAACAAATTTGAAACGAGTGTTACTAGACATTTTTTTTTGAAAGGGGCCATAATGTAAATGAACTTAGGTGGCAGGTACTGGAGAGTATAGAGGGAGAAAATAAGGAACAAATTAAAGTAAGTATGCTGGATTAAACAATTGTGCACTTTACAGCCGCATGGGTTTAATGGGATATGTAACTTTAATGTATTCTTTTAAGAAATAGTTCTGTTTCTATCCGCAGATTTACATATTGGAATGTTTTTATCTTTTGTAATACAATTTTGTATGGTTTTTACCTTAGAATTGAATTCTCACGAGAGTTTCTTACCTATGTATTGTGGTGGTGGTGATTTGCACTATGCTTGACAAAGGAGGCGTGTCCACTGAAATGTTGCAGACGTTCATACCAGACCCTCGGTGAATGAAGATGGCCGGAAGAAAGAACGCTGGTGCAAGTGCACTTGGAAAACCGGACGCCATTGATATCTCCTATCTACACCTTGCGGACTTGTCACACATTGGGTGAATATTCTGTGTTGGATTCATGTATTTTGGATGAATCATATATAAAGAAGAATATATTAAGAATATATATAAAGAAGCATATATTAGTGTATGTGACTATTTCTTTTCATTCAGAAAGTGTGTTAACCCTTTAGCTGTTTCACAGGAATAGCAGCAAAGGAGAAAATTCTAAATTTTCATTTTTTACAATCGCATGTTCTTGTAGAGCCATTTTTTGAATTTTTACAAGGAGTAAATGGAGAGAAATCCCCACAAAATTTGTAACCCAATTTCTCTAAGTAAGGAAATACCTCCACCTAAGTGGATGTAAAGTGTTCTGCGGGCGCAGTAGAGGGCTCAGAAGGGAAAGAGCGACAATGGGATTTTGGAGAGTGAATTTTGCTGAAATGGTTTTTGGGGAGTATGTCACATTTAGGAAGCCCCTATGGTGCCAGAACAGCAAAAAAAACACATGGCATAGTATTTTGGAAACTATGACCCTGAAGAAACATAACAAGGGGTACAGTGAGCCTTAAAACCCCACAGGTGTTTGACAAATTTTCACTAAAGTTGGACATGAAAATTCAAAATTTTATTTTTTTCACTAAAATGCTGGTGTTACCCCAAATTTTTCATTTTCACAAGGGGTAAATAGGAGAAAAAGCCCCCCAAAATTTGTAAATACCCCATAAGTGAAGCTTTTGGAGAGAGAATTTGTTTGGAATGGAAGTCGGGGGCCGTGTGCGGTCATAAAGTCCCCGTGGTGCCAGAACACTGGATCCCCCATACACATGTGACCCCATTTTGGAAACGACACCCCTCACAGCAGAATATAATAAGGGGTGCAGTGAGCATTTACACATCACTGTCATTTGACAGATCTTTGGAACAGTGGGCTGGGCAAATGAAAAATTACATTTCTAATTGTCACGGACCACTATTCCAAAAATCTGTCAGATTTGTCAGTTCCAAAAATCTGTCAGGGGCAGAAATGCTCAATGTACCCCTTATTACATTACGTGAGGGGTGTAGTTTCCAAAATGGGGTCACATGTGGGGGGTCCATTGTTCTGGCACCATGGGGGCTTTGTAAACATGTGGCCTTCAATTCTGGACAAATTCTCTCTCCAAAAGCGTTCCTTCTCTTCTGAGCATTGAAGTGTGCCTGCAGAGAACTTTACATCCACATATGGGGTATGTTCTTGCTCAGAAGAAATGGGGTTACAAATTTTGGGGGGCTTTTTTCCTATTTTCCCTTGGAAAACAGCATTTTTGTGAAAAAATTATTTTTTTTCCCCATTCAACTTTAATGAAAATTTGTCGAACACCTGTGGGGTGTTAAGGCTCACTATACCCCTTCTTACGTTCCGTGAGGGGTGTAGTTTCCAAAATTGGGTCACACATGGGTATTTATTTTTTTTGCAATTATGTCAGAGCCGCTGTAAAATCACTAACCCCTGTGCAAATCACCTCAAATGTACATAGTGCGCTCTCACTCCTGAGCCATGTTGTGGGCCCGCAGAGCATTTTACATGCACATATGGGGTATTTCCTTACCCAGGAGAAATTGCATTACAAATTTTGGGGGTCTTTTTTTCCTTTACCCTTTTGTGAGAATGAAAACTATGGGGCAACTATTTGGGTTATAGACCCCAACTTTTCCTTTTCATACGGGGTAAAAGGAGAAAAAGCCTAAATTAGGGATTTGCAAAGGGGTGGACTCGGATGCAAGTGTTACAATTGCCTCTGCTACCAAAAATATTATACGCCAGTGATTCCCAAACAGGGTGCCTCCAACTGTTGCTAAACTCCCAGCATGCCTGGACAGTCAGTGGCTGTCCAGAAATGCAGGGAGTTGTTGTTTTGCAACGGCTGGAGGCTCCGTTTTGGAAGCACTGCCGTACAAGATATTTTTTATTAGGGGGGAAGAGGGGGACCGTGTACGTGTGTGTATATGTAGTGTTTTACCCTTTATTCTGTGTTAGTGTAGTGTTTTTAGGGTACATTCACACTGGCGGGGGTTTACGGTGAGTTTCCTGCTAGGAGTTTGAACTATGGCGAAAAATTTGCCACAACGCAAACTTGAAGCAGGAAACTCACTGTAAACCCCCACCCGTGTGAATGTACCCTGTACATTCACATGGGGGTGGGAACCTCCAGCTGTTGCAAAACTACAACTCCCAGCATGCACTGACAGGCCGTGCATGCTGGGAGTTGTAGTTCTGCAACAGCTGGAGGCACACTGGTTGGAAAACCTTCAGTTAGGTTCTGTTACCTAACTCAGTATTTTCCAACCAGTGTGCCTTCAGCTGTTGCAAAACTACAACTCCCAGCATGTACTGATCGCCGAGGGGCATGCTGGGAGTTATAGTTATGCAACAGCTGGAACCACGCAACTACAACTCCCAGCATGCTAAGACAGACGTTTGCTGTTCGTGCATGCTGGGAGTTGTAGTTTTGCAAGATTTGGAGGGCCACGGTTTAGAGACAACCGCACAGTGATCTCCAAACTGTGGCCCTCCAGATGTTGCAAAACTAAAAATCCCAGCATGTTGAGACAGCAAACTGCTGTGTGGGCATGCAGGGAGTTGTAGTTTTGCAAGATCTAGAGGGCCACAGTTTAGAGGCCACTTCACAGTGATCTCCAAACTGTACCCCTCTAAATCTTGCAAACGGTTGTCTGGGCATGTTGGAAGTTGTAGTTTTGCAACATCTGGAGGGCTACAGATTAGAGACCACTGTAAACTGTGGCCCTCCAGATGTTGCTAGGCAACAACTCACTTGGCTTCCGTAAGTGTCAGGATCGTCACCGCCGCACCCAGAGAAGGATCGCCACATGCCGCCGATTGCGGCCGCTTTCGGTAAGGGACCTCTGCCTCCTCTCCCAGCACAGTTCCCCCGCTCTGCGGTGGATAGGTAGAGTGGGGGGGACCGAACTTTAACCCCCTGCCCCCGATCTGCTATTGTTCGTTTGCTTGTGACCGACCAATAGCAGGGATAGGAGGGGTGGAACCCCTACCACCTCACTCCTATCTTGGACATCTCCAATACTCCTTTTTTTCCGGGTCACGGTGACCTGTATGACCCCAAATCGCCGCAGATTGGCGGTCTGAATTGACCCCCCCAGGCGTTGGCACGGGATGCCTGCTGAATGATTTCCCAGGGCATACAAGTACGCCCTGAGTCCTTAAGGATCGGTGATGCAGGGCATATCTGTATGCCCTGCGTCCCCAAGAGGTTAAAACGCAACTGTCACTATTCTTTCAACCCCCAGAATTCTACCAATATAGTACTGATGACATAAAACTAAATACAGACATACCTTCAGCTTGGCTTCTTTATCTTTTATCATGTTTAAAATGTTTATTTTCTGTGGTCAGCCACAGTTGGATAGGTGTTGCTTGAGGTTCATAAAGCCCCACCGCCACCATGCCTATTCTCTCCATCAGTGTTGGGATCCCTGTGTAACAATACACAGCGGTCCACATCACATGCGCCCCTGTTGGCTCTGCCTCCAACACTGCATGTGCGCATGGAGGTGTCAGCCGGTGGAAGCGAGCGCTCGCTACCGCTGGCTGACACCTCCGTGAGCATGTGCTGTGTTGGAGGCAGAAAGCTTGCCTCTGTTAATTCATGTCAGATCCTGCAGGGGTGCATGTGCTGTGAACCGCATTGGCTAATTACACAGCGATCCCAGCTCTGACAGAGAGGATAGGTGTGGTGGCAGTTGGGCTTTGCGAACCCAAAGCCATGCCTATCCGACTGTGGCGCAGAAAATGAAACCAAGCCGAAGGTATGGCAGATGAAGAAGCCTAGCGAAAAGTATGGCTGTATTTAGTTTTATGAAATCAATACTATATTTGTAGTAGTCCGGGGGGGGGGTCATTGTCCCTATTTTATATAAAGGATAGCCTTATGCCTATGCCATGCATGCTTAACCCGATAATGACCATGGACGTCTATACTCGTCCAATGGCCGTTACCGGGGTATGACGCGGGCTCCCGACTCGAGCCCGCATCATACCGGCCAGCCCCCAGCTGATTCCTGTAGCTGGGGGCCGGCGTTAATAGCCGACATGCGGCGATCGCCGCGGCCGGCTATTAACCCTTTAGATCGCCGCTGTCAAAGTTGACAGCGGCGTCTAAAGGTGCCTGTATTAAGTCCCTGGTGGTCTAGTGGGGTGTATCGCTCCCCCGCAGCGCGATCGCGGGGGAGCGATCCACTACTGAGGTAGCCTGAGGGCTTACCTCTCCTGCTGCAGCGGCTCCGGTGCTCTGAATGATAAAGCCTGGCAGGGCCAGGCTTTATCAATCGAGCGCAGAGCACGCAGATCATTGTGGTTTTATACAACCACAATGATCTGTATGAGGAATCTAATGATTCCTCCTAAAAGTCCCCTAAGGGGACTAAAAGTGTAAAAAAAAAAAAAGTTTAAAAAAAGTTTAAAAACACACACATTAACCCCTTCCTTATTAAGAGTTTAAATCACCCCCTTTTCCCAAATTCCATATTAAAAATATGTAACCATAATAAAAATAAACATATGTGGTATCACCGCGTGCGTAAATGTCTTAACTATAAAAATATATCATTAATTAAACCGCACGGTCAATGGCGTACACGCAAAAAAATTCCAAAGTCCAAAATAGCATATTTTTCGTCACTTTTCATACCATAAAAAAAGGAATAAAAAGCGATCAAGAAGTCCAATCAAAATAAAAATGGTACCGATTAAAACTTCAGATCACGGCGCAAAAAATGAGCCCTCAAACCACCCTGTACGTGGAAAAATAAAAAGTTATAGGGGTCAGAAAAGGACAATTTTAAATGTATACATTTTTCTGCATGTAGTTATGATTTTCTCCAGAAGTACGACAAAATCAAACCTATATAAGTAGGGTATCATTTTAACCGTATGGACCTACAGAATAAAGATAAAGTGTCATTTTTACCGAAAAATGTACTGCCTAGAAACAGAAGCCCCCAAAATTTACAAAATGGTGTTTTTTCTTCAATTTTGTCGCACAATGATTTTTTTTCCGTTTTGCCATAAATGTTTGTGTAAAATGACTGATGTCATTCCAAAGTAGAATTGGTGGCGCAAAAAATAAGCCCTCATATGGATTTTTAGGTGCAAAATTGAAAGGGTTATGATTTTTAAAAGGTAAGGAGGAAAAAACGAAAGTGTAAAAACAGAAAAATGCTTGGTCCTTAAGGGGTTAAACACTTTTACTGTATTTGCAGTGATCACTTCAGAGAGGCCTGTAATTTTCATCATAGGTATACCTCAACTATGAGAGACATAATGAGGAAAAAAAAAACATAAAATCATATTTTCTGATTTTGAATGAATTTATTTGCTTATTATGGTGGAAAATAAGTATTTGGTCACCAACAAACAAGCCAGATTTTCGGCTCTCACAGACCTATAACTTATTTTTTCTGTCCTCCACTCATTACCTGTATTAATGGCACCTGTTTGAACTTGTTATCAGTATAAAAGGCACCTGTCCACAACCTCAAACAGTCACACTCCAAACTCCATTACGGCCAAGACCAAAGAGCTGTCGAAGGACATCAGAAACAAAATTTCACCTGCACCAGGCTGTGTAGACTGAATCTGCAATAGGCAAGCAGCTTGGTGTGAAGAAATCAATTGTGGGAGCAATTATTAGAAAATGGAAGACATACAAGACCACAAGACCACTGATAATCTCCCTTGATCGGGGGCTCCATGCAAGATGTCACCCCGTGGTGTCAAAATGATCACAAGAATGGTGAGCAAAAATCCCAGAACCACACAGGGGGATCCAGTGAATGACTTGCAGAGAGCTGGGACCAAAGTTAAAAAGGCTACCGTCAGTAACAAATTACGCCACCAGGGAATTAAATCATGCAGTTCCAGACGTGTCCCCCTGCTTAAGCCAGTACATGTCCGGAGCCATCTGAAGTTTGCTAGAGAGCATTTAGGACGATCCAGAAGAGTATTGGGAGAATGTCATTCATTCAGATGAAACCAAAGTAGAATTTTTTGGTAAAAACTCAATTCGTCATGTTTGTATGAGAAAGAATGCTGATTTGCATCCAAAGAACCCCATACCTACTGTGAAGCATGGGGGTGGAAACATCATGCTTTGGGGCAGTTTTTCTGCTAAGGCAGGGGTGTCAAACTCAAATTCATCGGGTGCTCCATCAGCAATTTGGTCACCCTCAAAGGGCCAGTTGTATCTGTAGGACCCCTCCCCCCCCCCCCCGCCGTATATGCTGGCGTATAAGACGACTGGGTGTATAAGACGACCGCCAACTTTTACAGTTAAAATGTAGAGTTTGGGATATACTCGCCATGTAAGACTACCCCTCCTACCGCAATGTACAGTACCTTGTAGTTCCCCCCACATTAGGTAGGCAGCATGTTCCCCCACATTAGTAGGCAGCATGTTCCCCCACATTAGGTTGGCAGTATAGTTCCCCCCACATTAGGTAGGCAGTATAGTTCCCCCACATTAGGTAGGCAGCATGTTCCCCCACATAAGTTGGCAGCATGTTCCCCCACATTAGGTTGGCAGTATAGTTCCCCCCCACATTAGCTTGGCAGTATAGTTCCCCCCACATTAGGTTGGCAGTATAGTTCCCATCACATTAGGTTGGCAGTATAGTTCCCCCCACATTATTTAGGCAGTATAGTTCCCCCCACATTAGGTAGGCAGCATGTTCCCCCACATTAGTAGGCAGCATGTTCCCCCACATTAGGTTGGCAGTATAGTTTCCCCCACATTAGGTAGGCAGTATAGTTCCTCCCACATTAGGTAGGCAGTATAGTTCCCCCCACATTAGGTAGGCAGCATATTCCCCCACATTAGTTGGCAGCATGTTCCCCCACATTAGGTTGGCAGCATAGTTCCCCCCACATTAGGTAGGCAGCATGTTCCCCCACATTAGTTGGCAGCATGTTCCCCCACATTAGTTGGCAGTATAGTTCCCCCCACATTAGGTTGGCAGTATAGTTCCCCCCACATTAGGTAGGCAGCATATTCCCCCACATTAGTTGGCAGCATGTTCCCCCACATTAGGTTGGCAGTATAGTTCCCCCCCACATTAGGTAGGCAGCATGTTCCCCCACATTAGTTGGCAGTATAGTTCCCCCCACATTAGGTTGGCAGTATTGTTCCCCCCACATTAGGTAGGCAGTATTGTTCCCCCCACATTAGGTAGGCAGTATAGTTCCCCCCACATTAGCTAGGCAGTATAGTTCCCCCCCACATTAGGTGGGCAGCATGTTCCCCCACATTAGTTGGCAGCATGTTCCCCCACATTAGGTTGGCAGTATAGTTCCCCCCACATTAGGTAGGCAGCATGTTCCCCCACATTAGTTTCCAGCATGTTCCCCCACATTAGTTGGCAGTATAGTTCCCCCCACATTAGGTAGGCAGCACCCCCCCCCCTCCCTCCCCACAGACATACAGCCTCCAGCCATATACAGTGTATGGCTGGAGGCTGTATGTCTGTGTGCTCCCCCCCACTGTGATCCGGTCACCGCTCCTCTGGCCCGGGGTCAAGTCTACTGCTATGGCCTATGGACCATAGCAGTAGGTGCCAGGACCGGTCGAGCGGTGAAGAAGATAAGGCGCCGCCGGTCACTTACCAGGGCCTGCGCGCGTCCTCCTGCGATGATCCTGCCATCCTTCTGTTCCTCCCGCGTCTCTATGGTTGTACGCATGGGATGTCACTGACATCCCGTGCATACAACCATAGAGGCGGAGGACCAGGAGGACCGAAGGAGGATCGCCACGCATGCGCTGAAGCGGCGGCTTTCTTTCTTTTTTTTTTTAAAGCGAGATTAAAGGTGAAGGCTGGCGGCCGGCGGCCGGCGGCGGGCCACATGAGGAGGTCTGGCAGGCCGGATTCGGCCCGCGGGCCGGGTGTTTGACACCCCTGCGCTAAGAGACCAGGACGACTGATCCGTGTAAAGAATGAATGGGGCCATGTATTGTGAGATTTTAAGTGAAAACCTCCTTCCATCAGCAAGGGCATTGAAGATGAAATGTGGCTGGGTCGTTCAGCATGACAATGATCCCAAATACACCGCCCGCTCAAAAAAAGGGGTGGCTTTGAAAGAAGCATTTCAAGGTCCTGGAGTGGCCTAGCCATTCTCCAGAACTCAACCCCATAGAAAACCTTTGAGGGCATTGAAAGTCCATGTTGCCTAGTGACAGCCACAAAACATCACTGCTCTAGAGGAGATCTGCATGGAGGAATGGGCCAAAATAACAGCAACAGACTTACAGAAAGCGTTTGACCTCTTTCATTGCCAACAAAGGGTATATAACAAAGTATTGAGATAAACTTTTGTTCTTGACCAAATACTTATTTTCCACCATAATTTGCAAATAAATTCAGACACTGGGATTTTAAGGATTTTTTTTTTCTCTCTTTCTGTCTCTCATAGTTGAGGTATACCTATGATGAAAATTAGAGGCCTCTCTCTTCTTTTTAAGTGTGATAACTTGCACAATTGGTGGCTGACTAAATACTTTTTTGCCCCACTATAAAACTATGTCCTTTTTGTAGTAGTTTTTCTTGTCCTCTGTCTCGTTTTTCTTCCAAGCTATACATGTTAAATGGGTTCTCCGGTGCTTACACATCTTATCCCCTATCCAAAGGATAGGGGATAAGGTGCCTGATCGCGGGAGTCCCGCAGCTGGGGACACCCGTGATCATGCACGCGGCACCCCGTTTGTAATCAGCCCCCCGGAGCATGTTCGCTCCGGGTCTGATTACGGGCGACTACAAGGCCGGCGGCGTGTGACGTCATGCTCCGCCCCTCAATGGAAGCCTACGGGAGGGGGCATGAATAATTACCCCTAAATCCCTTTCCTCAGGTACTATGGTCAGGACTGTGTGAGAGAAAAAGTGGAGTGATGTTCGCACAGCAACCAATCACAGCTCTGGTAAAGTGAAAGCTGAGCTGTGATTGGCTGCTGTGGAAAAATCTCTCCACTTTTTCTCTCACAGATTGATTAATCTGGGCCATAGTCAATATTCTGCCGTGGGTTTTATGCCCAAGGTGCATTATCTTGCAGTTATAAACATTACATTTCTGATCATTCCTCTAGTTTATTGATATCCTTTTTCATTTGGTGTCTTTCTCTAGGAACATCACCTGTTACAAATCTTTGTGTTATCAGCAAAAAAACACACACACCTTACCATCGAGACCCTCTGCAATATCACTGATAAAGATATTAAACAGGGTTGAGCTTCACAGGTTGCCACTGGTGTCCTCATGGAGCTGGTAGATGTTAGAGACCTTGCATTGCACCCCACCTTCTATTTGAGGAAGACCACAAATGGTCAATAGGGTTTAGGTCTGGAGAAATTTTTGACAAGTCCATCACCTTTACCCTCAGATTCTTTAGCAAGGCAGTGGTCAACTTTTGAGGTGTGTTTGTCATGTTGGAATACTACCATTTGGTCCAGTCTCCAAAGGGTGGGGATCATGTTATGTATGCTTCATTATATCTCTATATATGTTAGTATTCATGGTTCCATCAAAAAACGGTAACTCCCCAGTGCCAGCAGCACTCATGCAGCCCAAGACCATAACACTCCCATCACCATGCTTGACTGAAAACAATTCACACTTTTCTCTGTACTTCTTAACTGGTTTCCGCCACACGCTTGACACTATCTGAACCAAATAAATGTGTCTTGGTCTCATCAGACCAAAGGACATGGTTCCAATAATGTATGTCTCTTTAGCAAACTGTTTGCAAGCTCTTTTATGCTCCATCTTTAGAAAAGGCTTCCTTGTGGGACAACATTTGATGCAGTGTGCGGCGTATGGTCTGAGCACTGACAGGATGACAGCTCTGCGCAACGGAGGCGGGGAGCCAGCTCGCCACACTCCATTGCCTTCTCAATATTCCCCGCTCTGGCCTGCCCCTCTTATAAATATGCAAAACTATTCACTCTCATGTTGCTAGGACATGAAAGCCTGCCAGCGCAGAACACAGGCGAAGGTTATCATGTCCTGAGACTTGAGAGTGAATAGTTTTGCATATTCATAAGAAGGGCAGCCAGAGAGGGAATATTTAGAAGGCATTGGAGTGCGAAAAGCTGGCTCCCCTGGGGGAGAGTTATCAAAACCTGTGCAGAGTTAAAGTTGACTAGTTGCCCATAGCAACCAACCAGATTGCTTCTTTCATTTTTCACAATCCTGTTTAATGGTCTATTCACATGTACAGTATTCTGTTCAGATTTGACGTGCAGATTTGATGCGCAGGATTTTCTGCTGAAGATTTCAATGTAAACTGAACACAGCTTGAAATCCTGTGCATCAAATCTGCGCAGAATACTGTACGTGTGAATAGACCCTAAAAATGAAAGAAGAAATCTCCTCCATTTCCCCTATGCTCCATGGTTGTTGCTAAATAACAAATCCCATTATGTTCTCCAGCTGTGGTAAAACTCACAACTTTAGCTCCTCTCATGCTCTTCAGTTGTCTCATGCATTCCTGCTGTTGCAAAACTACAACTCCTAGCATGTTCGCTGGCTCTTGCAATATGACAATTTCCATCATGCCCTCCAGCTATTACAAAACTATAACTTCTGTAGCTTTAGGCTGATGATGGGAGTTGTACTTTTTCAACAGTTGGAGAGCCACAGGCTGTGGACCACTACTGTAGGTGTCTGGTTTGTGGAAATATAAAATACAAGCTGCTTAGAACAGCGCCCCCTACTGGCAAAAAACAACTTGTCACTAAGCAAACAATAGAGGGGGAAGCAGCAGATTTCCTTATGGAGAATGACAAGGGGACACTACAGGGCGCAGGGTAACCCCTCAGTGGAGTGACAAGTGACTTTCCTAGCAGACAGCAGGCTGTGGTGTGTAGCTTTAAGCGCTCCCGCCCTGCCTGAGGTGATGCATGCAAATGCCTCCATGTTCTTCCCAGTAACAATGTGCTCATCATTCTCCTCCCACTCAACTCCACGGAAAAAAAAAACAATGCATCACTCTGGGTGTTTCCACTCCGGATTTTTATGTAACAAATCAATAGAGTGACATTTGACGAACATGGCCGCCTTTCTCTTCTGTAGAGCAGGCTGGAGGTTCTGGCAAGTGTGAGCAGCCTGGGGACTGCGCCTCTATGTCCAGCCATTGGCGCACAGCTCTGCTGCATATGGCTCCCACATCCCGACAGCACACAGCCAGCCCCGCACAACGTCCCTCATTCACCGGAGGACTGGGGATGGGCAAGGTGTCTGGCTGGGGCAGCTGCAGCAGGTAGGCATTAGGAGCTGCCAGCCTGACGTGCCCTCATTCTCCTAGTACTGGGCTACTGCTGCCGCTACTGCTGTTGCTGGGAGAGACTGTGCTGCTGCGACAGGGGAGGATGAAGCGAGCAGCTCAAGAAACCTCACAGCGCATGCGCCGTCCGAGCCACTGACTATATTCTCAGGCAAGGTATCTAAGGGGAAAAAATCAGCATTTTATAGAAAGAAGAAGCTCCAGCGGAAAAATATACTCTTGTCAGGATATATAGCACCAACAGGTAGGACCCTTTGCTTTCACTTATCGATGAGAACGTGTGAGTGGCATTCTGTTCAGCCATATAGCTGATGGTTGTTCCATAGAGACAAAAGCAGGGCTTTTCCTGGTAAATGACATAATAGGGGCACATAGGAGCCATCTACCTATAATATATACTGTGCATATAGCATGGCTGAGCCTGGAGGGTGCAAGAGGATCCTGGGGAAGAGAGCTGCATTCCTGTGATAATGGAAAAGCCCTAACAAAGGGACGTTTTCTATGGCCATACCCCATAGTCAACCATGATCAAGGCTCAGATAAAGCTGCACAGCCTGCATGCTACATACATGCTAAGGTGTGTGCCTGTGTGTAGGTGTATGCCTCTACACCATCCATGCCTCATTCCCCTATGTGACTATACCATAATACACCATTTCATGTCAGATCTGCTGCTTTATCCCTATAATAAAGACACAGCTGACCAACAAAGCCCCCATGCAGAATAAAGACAGATTCCCCTTCTCCTTTGAGATCTGAAAGCAACATAGTAACAGTAGCAATGCTTCCTACAAATATTGGAGCCTGATCTTCTTCCACTGTCTGTTACACATCAGCCCATGTATCCTTTATCCTGGAAATAAACGGGAGATGGCTTCAGCCTGAAAATGTTCACCTATCTCTATGCTACATGGAGATCCTCCAGCCTGTCATATATGGCAACCCTGTACCGGAGACATTCTAGAGATTTCCTACAGTTTGTGATCATTTGGAGGAAGATGATGGAAGAAATTGGCATTCTTGTATTTTGCCCATAGGCTGGCCGTGTAGGCAGGGGTATTGATGCATGAGCTATAAACCATCCTGCATGATTTATATGGGTGTGATCTTTATCTACTACACAATGGACCCGATCTAGGTGATAGACTTGGAATATGGGCATGTGTATGTTTGTTGTATTCTGTATCAATCTATAATAATATTGGTTTCTTTGTCGAATAACAATGTTTTATGTTTTCATTGTTTCCGTATTAACGCAAAGCTTTACACATGATAGTACTCGATTGTAACTTTCCGCTTCTCCATTAGCATTAAGCATTGTTAGGTTAGCACCTTCTCATCATTGAGCTTAAAAACTGATAGCTTTTTTTTTTTTCCAGATCTCTTGACAGTATGACACATCAGAAGAAGGGAAGAGCAGAATGTGTGCCTAGACACCAGCTCAGTTGTTTTTGTGGATTACATTTGCAGTAAAATGTATGGATCTATCTTGTGCTTGCCCTTGTATATAGACCATGAGACTTGACTGAAGCAATAATATATATCCTCCATCTATGGCGAACGATAGCCATGCAGCTGACAACATTCTGCAAAATGTGTCTCCTTTAACAGCATTTTTAAAGCTAACATCATTGGGCTTTATAATAGGAGTCAGTGTGGTGGGTAACCTTCTTATCTCAATTTTGCTTGTCAAAGATAAGACCTTACACAGAGCTCCTTACTACTTCCTGTTGGATCTGTGCTGCTCAGATATCCTGAGATCTGCTATTTGTTTTCCATTTGTTTTCACCTCCGTGAAGAATGGCTCTACTTGGACTTATGGGAATCTTACTTGCAAAGTGATTGCATTTCTTGGGGTCTTGTCCTGTTTTCACACTGCATTCATGTTATTCTGTATAAGTGTCACCAGATACTTAGCTATCGCCCACCACCGGTTTTATACAAAAAGGTTGACATTTTGGACTTGTTTGGCGGTAATTTGCATGGTGTGGACCTTATCTGTAGCTATGGCCTTCCCACCAGTCCTCGATGTTGGCACCTACTCCTTTATTGATCATGAAGACCAATGCACATTTCAGCATCGTTCCTTCAGGGCCAACGACTCCTTGGGATTTATGTTGCTCCTTGCTCTCATTCTTCTAGCCACACAGCTTGTCTACCTCAAGCTGATATTTTTTGTTCATGACCGAAGGAAAATGAAGCCAGTCCAGTTTGTAGCAGCAGTAAGCCAGAATTGGACTTTTCATGGTCCTGGAGCCAGTGGTCAAGCAGCAGCTAACTGGCTTGCAGGCTTTGGAAGGGGTCCCACACCACCAACCTTACTTGGAATAAGGCAAAATGCAAACACCACAGGCAGGAGAAGACTACTGGTTTTAGATGAATTCAAAATGGAAAAAAGGATCAGTAGAATGTTCTATATTATGACATTCCTTTTCCTGACCTTGTGGGGACCCTATTTGGTAGCTTGTTACTGGAGAGTTTTTGCCAAAGATCCTGATGTACCAAGAGGATTTCTAACAGCAGCTGTCTGGATGAGTTTTGCCCAGGCAGGAATCAATCCTTTTGTCTGCATTTTCTCAAACAGGGAGCTGAGGCGCTGTTTCAGCACAACCCTTCTTTACTGCAGAAAATCCAGGTTACCAAGGGAACCTTACTGTGTTATATGAGGGAGAGCATCTGCAAAATCTTTAGCCTTGTGAAACACTACCCTTCTCTGCTAAGCAATTGTGGCCTGTAGCCATGTCTTGAGAAGAAGATCAAGAATGGAGCATCAGCAGCATTGTGCACACTTTGCAATAGCGCACCTGTAACCCTTTTTTATCCTAAAGTGTTCCTGCTGGCCACCAGGGAAGGTTTGTAATTGGAAGCAAAGGACTCGACCACAGATTCCTTTGTGTTTCTGTGGCTGGAGGTTCAGTCTTGCAATGGCAGGTGCTAGGAACCACTGCTGAATGCTGTGTATATCACCACATTTAAACAAGAACAACCAGAAAGGTTAGCATTGGACATCTTAATAAATTGAATTGAGGTAAAATGTATTAATAAACATGATTTTAAGAGTTTGGAGACTCTTTGAATACTTAATACAGTTTGGGGTTTCTATTGCAAAGATTGACAAAATGAGAATTAAAAGTACTGTAACTGATAAAGGATGTGCCATGCGTTACTGGATTATCTTACTGAGAGATTTCGTTACCTGTAAGTCAGTTGTGGGAGCATTCCAAAGCAGTATTTTTGGTTAAAATTATATTCTACTTTTTCAAATATTCTTTCTATAAAAACGGAGGTTTTCTTTAACAGTGAAATTCGCATTTCAATGTATTCTATGTTATTTTTTCTTCTTTTCATTTGGCAAATACCGAGTTAAGTCTTGTTCAAAAGAAAACCTGGGTATATCAATCAGTTTGGCAACGTATGATCCAAATTGCAGTATTAAAGAATCTACATATGGAGCTCTCATAATAATATAGAATAAATACAGGTTGCCTTAAAGGGTTATCTAGTAGCTTCCATTTTCTTTAACCTTGAAGTAAACCGATCCAACCAGTAAGCCTGGTAAGTGATTTGGGAGTGCATGAAAGAACACTTGAACCACCTCTTTCTTTAAGCTCCTACTATTCCCAATATCAGTATGTACATCACATGGGTGAAATCATTTGCCCAGATGTGCCACCCCTTCTGGTTCACCCCAAGAAACAGAGGCAGTGGAGTATGTTTATATTAAAATGAGCTGTCTTGGAGAGACTGAAGCCTTAGTATTATATTTTGCAGCGTTTGGGAAGCATCTATTCTACTGAAGGCACAGTCTTGTTTATACTTTCTGCACATTTTGATGTATTGGTTGTTCAATTTATTTCATTTCTTTTCCTTCTTGTACAAAACATATACTTTTTAGTATTTTAGAATAACATTATAGTCTGTGAGTCTTTCATTCTTTAAGATACAGATGTGTGTGAAATTTAAATATAAAGTTGCATTTGCCAAACTTTTCCTGTGTAGCTTGTTAATTTTTTCTGGAATAAAATTTTACATTTTTCCAGTTCGGCAACTAACCTTATTTTTTCCTGTTTTGTTTAGTGGTCTGGAGTGAACTAGTGAGAGAGTGAGATTATGTTTTTTTTCCTTTTGGTTATCATTCTGTTCGTAAACTGTAAATGTATGATTGATGGACAAAGCAAATGGTTATACTATTTAGAGCTGTTATGCTGTATGTTACCCAATATATCTTTCTGGACTGATGGTGGTATGCAATTCAAGTTGTATTTTACATTTGTGCCTTAAATCGAGAGAAACTGTGATTTTAGATGCTGCCTGAAATGATTAAAAGGAAAACAGTATTGACATCATGCTTTTGATATACCTTTTTGGAATTGCAGATGTATGTCTTGGCATGCACAGAACATATCAAAATACTTGTACAATAATTATGTAATCAGTAACTGAGATAGATAGATAGATAGATAGATACTCTATTAAACTGAAACTTCCTGGAGGTTGTTGTAATGATGGCTTAGGGAGCTCCATTATAAATTTCCCCTTGAGTACAATCATTATGATAAGACCCATATAAACCATAGCTCTTGTTAAGCGTAGTCTGCAGTCCTCACATTATCTGCAGTATCATGTCCCAGACAAGCAACCATGTAAACAGCCGTGCATTCAAATAAATTCAACTAACTAAAGGCACTTTTAGTCGATGGATCATCACAGTAAGAAGACGCATTAGTATGGAACACAGCTTCCTAAGTGTCCAAGTAATTTGGTGATATAAATCATATAGAAATACTATGAATAGGTTTGTCAGGTGTAAAAAAAATAAAAAAATATTGAAATGAAAGCACCAGTTCATATTCTCACTAATAACTTATCATAACAAAGAACAATTACATGTAAATACACGCACACAGACAAACATATTTGCGTTTTCTACAATAAATATTGTTTACCACAGTTATGATTTGAAAATCCACAAATGCTGTTTGTGAGAAATCAGATGCAGATACAGTTGTTTGAAACAAATCCAGTATGCTTGTTTTTTGTTTAGTTTTTTTCTTTAAAATTTGCTTTTTTTTGTCTTTCCTTCCTCTATATAGAGAGAGGATCATTATCAGCAACCTTCAAGTTATCTTTAAAAATATAACTAAAAGAATTAGCAAAATATATGAAACATTTACTGAACAATTATGGCAAACACATATGCTGGTTTGTTCAAACAAGATACCAATAGACCTTTAAGTTCCAGACTCAAGGCTTTTCTAGGCCTAGGGATATACATCTGAAAATCATAACGTCTCTTCAATGAAGTTATTGACCGGTGTTTAGGATTACAACATGTTGGCAGTGCCATACTGCCTTTGTCAAGTACTTTACAAAGGCAGTATGGCACTGCCAAAATGTTGTAATTACTTTTTGTGAGAATAAAGCTGGTTCTGCGGTTTTATTGCTGAGTAATGGGGCCCAAAAGTTGGGGACCTATGCTGCGTGCACTGGTTATCAGAAAGCATATATCCTGAAATAAGAAATCAATGTGGTGGTGCTGCTTGGCTTATGACTGTTAGTAGATAAAAAAATGTGGAAGAGTATTATAAACTTTATGAAAGCTTTATCAAATGTTAGAATAAAGGAGCAGTGAGGAAGCCAGTCTCCAAATGTAGTGCCAAGGCGATCTGCTGATCTGGAAAGGGGATGGTTCAGCTACAGCCACCCCTACCCCCACCTCTACTTCCCCCACCCCCAAATATGACATAGTATTGCAGAGGCAACCTTCTAATGGGTTAGATGGCGTTCATGAAGAAAATACATCAGTAGCAGCTAGTCCCTTGTTTCAGTGAGGACCCAAAGAAGAAACTTTGTAAGTTTAATGTGTTTTCCAGAGAAATAGCAAAGTTTAGTATATGTCTCCCCATTCATTAAAACAATGAAAACCACCCTACTTACCTCTCCTGCTGCTCCCACTCTCAGATCTTCTTGTCCCTGCTGCGGTTCTTCTCCATCAGATGAGATCTCGCTCCCCACTCAGCTAATCAATATTAACACATAAACTATACAACAAAAAGAACATAACTATAAAAAATAAGTCTTCTATGTAAAAAAGGGGAAAAAATTGGAAAACCCTTCCCCACTCTGATCATTATAAATCTTAATATTTGTTTTACAAGTTCTGAGCAATTATCAATCCATATTTTTCATTGAATGTTACATTTCAGTACAATAGCTCATTACTTTAAGGAACATTTTTCATATTGAAGAGAAATCAACCTTATTACAGCTTTGACATGTCACAGACGTTAAAAGAATTTCTCATTAGCTTTAAATGGGTTTGGGAACTTTGTATACAACCACAGTCCCTTTAACTTGGCAATTTAGACAACTAAAGTTCATAGATGCTACAAATGGCATCATCTGACAAATGTATGTGATATGTCAGTAGATATATTAAGGTGGAATTTTCTATTTCAGCCGAAAATATACTGATATAATATGAGTATAATAATATAAATGTAGTATTTGAGTTTATTAACCCCTTAAGGACCAGGGTTTTTTCCATTTTTGCACTTTCATTTTTTCCTCCTTACCTTTAAAAAAATCATAACTCTTTAAATTTTGCACCTAAAAATCCATATGATGGCTTATTTTTTGCGCCACCAATTCTACTTTGTAATTACATCAGTCATTTTACCCAAAAATCTACGGCGAAACGGAAAAAAAAAGCCAGTTTGTAACTTTTGGGGGCTTCCGTTTCTACGCTGTATATTTTTTGGGGAAAATTTAACATTTTCTTTATTCTGTAGGTCCATACGATTAAAATGATACCCTACTTATATAGGTTTGATTTTGTCGTACTTCTGAAAAAAATCATAACTACATGCAGGAAAATTCATACGTTTAAAATTGTCATTTTCTGACCCCTATAGCTTTTTATTTTTCTGCATATGGGGCGGTATGAGGGCTCATTTTTTGTGCCGTGATCTGAAGTTTTTAGCGGTACCATTTTTGTATTAATTGGACTTATTGATCGCTTTTTATTCATTTTTTCATGATATAAAAAGTGACCAAAAATACACTATTTTGGACTTTGGAATTTTTTTGCGCGTACGCCATTGACCGTTCGGTTTTATAATTTGGACATTTGAATAAATGGTTTCTCATAGGAAACGATTGATAGTTGATTCTACTGCTTGACTGCTCATGCCTGGATCTCCGACACTGAGCAGTCATTCGGTGATCGGCACCAGGAGGCAAGGCAGGAGACCCTCCTCGTGTCCCAGAGCTGTTCGGGATGCCGCGATTTCGCCGCGGACATCCAGAACAGCCCCCTGAGCTAGCCGGCAGTGATTTACTTTCACTTTAGACGCAGTGTTCAACTTTGAATGCCGCGTCTAAAGGGCGTGTTATAGAAAGGGTTATAGAAAGGGAAAGGACTGAGGACGTACCGGTACGTCCTTGGTCCTTAACAGGTTAATATAATAATTAGTCTAAAGAAATACATTATTATTTCATTTACAGCCATTATATTTTGTCTATATGTAATGCATTGTACAGTACATAACATTGGCAGATTACATAATTACCTAGTGAATCTTGAACACTAGAGCCACAGATTTAAAAATATAGATTTAGATATCCTCAATGTTAATTATTATCATCATCAATAATAGTGGTAGGTCCGAAGGACTAAAAGCTAAGTCATTGACTCTCATATCTGTACACTAACAATTCACGCCTTGAGTATTTTAGTTTGTGATGGTGAGTTTATCATATTGAGTGAATAAGTCATTAATCTGCCTCTCTAATGTGTAAAAATCCCCAAAGTATCAAAGAAAACACTAAGCATACTCTGAGCATATTTCTTGTTAGGGATCAACACTGCAGGTTTCCAACAGGCTGGTATCTCTCCATTTATTTAAATACTTCTAACCTTATTGCTTCACAGAACACCATGGATTTTTATTCCCATTGGCAGTATGGTTGATATTTCGTACAGACAAACTACACAATACAGATCTTGATGCATGTACAGCAATTCTTAGTATGTGTGTATGGGAAATTAATCTCTTATGATTAGGCTCATTAAACTAATCAAAGTTGTTATGTTATTCGGGCTATTATTTTATATATATATATATATATATATATATATATATATACATACGGGTGTAGATAGATATGCAGGATGGCACTACTAGCAAACAAGGTAACTCAAGGGTAAAATTAGCTCAGGTCACTAGGATGTAGATATCTGTGCAGCAATTGAACACTGACAAGAGAGTCCACAGTGGTGCTGGAAGCAAGTGTAGAAATAGATATGTCAGATATAATGGTAGTAAAAGAATGCAAGGATTATCCGCACTCACCGCAAGACAAACGACTCGATGCTCCTAGTTAGAGACGCCGAAGGACCCGGGTAACAGACCATGCATAGCGCTCAGATAGCAATCTGAGCGCTATGCATGGTCTGTTACCCGGGTCCTTCGGCGTCTCTAACTAGGAGCGTCGAGTCGTTTGCCTTGCGGTGAGTGCGGATAATCTTTGCATTCTTTTACTACCATTATATATATATATATATATATATATATTTATACAGCAAAAAAGGAATGCAGCAGCACACTGCCAGCACAAGGATATAGGTGAAGCATGAATATGCAGTTAAAACATGGAGAGCTATACAGCTATGGTGTAATAGATGCAAATGTGAAACTATGAAATAGTGAGGCACTTAGCTTGCAAATTTGTCTCCGCCGGCGGTCAAATGGCTTGGACCGTCCCACCGTGATAAGGTGGCCTCATTGGGACGGACCCTACACTGTGAATATGCCTCTGTGTGAACAGTTCAGTAAGCATGGCAGGGTCTGGAACATCCAAGACACCTTATATACACCTGATAGAGGTGGGTGGGGTGCAAGGCCAACATGGAGGTAGCCCCTCCCCCTGTAGGTGCAATACAGACAAAGAATAAGTCAGCCAGCACTTTAGTTGATACCAAACTATTATATATTTTATATATATATATATATATATATATATATATATATATATATATGTTTGTGTGTGTGTAAATATATATGTAAAGCCCATCAAGCCAATCACGTTAGCTTTTTTAGCTTCATAGTGTTTGTCAACCCTACTGGAACTGTTTAAGCACCAAATCCATACCCAGCACTGCAACACACTTATTACATCTTTACCAAGACAATTGGGTGACCTACATACACTATACATGCTTTTATGCCCATTGTATGCCAGATTCACTTTTCTTTTGAATAAACATTTAGCATATTTGATATACAATTGTAAATTAGCTTTTTATACAGCTGCCAATTTTAAAGATGAAGTGTTTAAAATGGGAATATTTCATTAGTATCTGCATTATAGTTAAGTCATAATATTTATAAATATTATTATTGTTGTTGTTATTATTATTACCACTACTATTATAGTTTAGCATAACTATAAAGGCAGCAAATGTAATGGCACATCCAACCATCCAAAGTTGCATAAAAAAATACCTTCTAGAAGGGTAGTACTCTTATAGAGGATGCCCGATATATATAGAAGATAATGAAACTGAAACTGATCATCATTATTATTTTCCACTGTAGCCATTGATGAAGTATTAAAGGGGTATTCCAGGATTTTTTTTTTATTTGACTATGCTACAGGGGCTGTAAAGTTAGTGTAGTTCATAATATAGGGTCTGTACCTGTGTGACTGTGTTCTTGCAATTCTTATGTGATTTTCGCCTCAATACTTATTTTTTACAGCATACAAAATTGCTCATGTCTCGGGATTTCCCAGATCGTAGTGCGTCGAGACCTGACATCACTTGTCAATTGTGCAAAGGGAGCCAGTCCTGCTTCAATCGGTGTAGTGACAGAGAGATAATTTTGCAACAGCTGTAGGCACTCTGATTAGAAAACACTGATGTTTTGAGGTTATTTGTGCTATAGTGGGTGGGGTGGCTGATGTGTGGGAGAGAGAAATGTAACTTCACACTTACAAGCATGGAACTATTTGATGTGTCTTTTAAGAGACCAAACTTCAACAGGAAAAACCCAGATAGCCTGGCAGGTATGTACTAAAATCACCTTATGGTGAATAACCCCTTTAACCTGTTAAGGACCCATGACGTACCGGTATGTCATGAGTCTGCTCCAGTTCTATAACGCGGGGCCACGGCGTGGCCCCGCATCATAGCGGGTCGGGCCCGGCCTCTAACAACGGCCGGGACCCGTGGCTAATAGCGTGCGGCACTGATCGTGGTGCCGCGCGCTATTAACCCTTTAGACGCGACGTTCAAAGTTGAACACCACATCTAAAGTGAAAGTAAATCATCGTCGGTTAACTCAGGGGGCTGTTCGGGATATCCACGGCGAAATCGCAGCATCCCGAACAGCTGAGACACAGCAGGAGTGTCCCTTACCTTGCCTGAGATCCAGGCATGAGAAGTCAAGCGGCAGAATCATTGATCAATGGTTTCCTATGAGAAACTATGGGGGCTATAACATTGCAAAGAAAAAAGTGAAGAAAAAAAAAACTAATAAAAATTTTAATCACCCCCTTTTCACATTAACAAAAACAAAAAACAGCGTAAATAAAAATAAACATATGTGGTATCGCCGTGTGCGGAAATGTCCGAATTATAAAAATATATAATTAATTAAACCGCATGGTCAATCGCATACGCGCAAAAAAATTCTAAGTCCGATCAATATAAAAATGGTACCGCTAAAAACTTAAAATCACGGTGCAAAAAATGAGCCCTCATACCGCCCCATAGGCAGAAAAATAAAAAAGTTTTAGCTGTCAGAAGATGACAATTTTAAACGTATACATTTTCCTGCATGTAGTTATGATTTTTTCCAGACGTACGACAAAATGAAACCTATATAAGTTGGGTATCATTTTAATTGTATGGCCCTACAGAATATAGATAAGGTGTCTTTTTTACCGAAAGATTTACTGTGTAGAAACGGAAGCCCCCAAAAGTTACAAAATGGCGTTTTTTTTTTTCATTTTGTCTCACAATTATTTCTTTTCCATTTCACCAAAGATTTTTGGGTAAAATGACTGATGTCCTTACAAAGTAGAATTGGTGGCGCAAAAAATAAGCCATCATAAGGATTTTTAGGTGCAAAATTGAAAGAGTTATGATTTTTTAAAGGTAAGAAGGAAAGAACGAAAATGCAAAAACGTAAAAACCCCAGGTCCTTAAAGGGGTTCTCCCTTGTTTATACAGTTTTTTGTTATTATGTTTGTGTGTTATGTGTGTATAAGTATGTGTTTTTTTTATGTGTGTTGTGATTATGTATATATGTATTTTCTTACCTTTTGTGAAGATCCGGAAGCTGGCCCCTTTTTCTTCCAGTGGCTTGCTGTGTACCTCGGCCTCCGCCATGTTGTGTTCGGTAAGTGGGATGTCGGGGGGTGTGTTCTTGCTTCTGTCCTTCCTATCTTCTGACGTCCGAGGTGAATCTTTTCTTCCTTTTTCTTCCATGGCTCAGTGACGAATCTGTGGCCTCTTCCGGCGCATGCGCAGGTATTTATTTATTTTTTTAACCAATAAAGTTCTTTTTGTCTAATTGACAAACTGTCTGCGCTTGCGCGAAGCTACGCTATTAGCGTAGCACTTGCGTACTCGCGCATGCGCAGACAGTTTGTCAATTAGATCAAAAAAACTGTATTGGTAAAAAAAAAAAAAAACTACCTGCGCATGCGACGGAAGAGGCCGCAGATTCGTCGCTGAGCCACGGAAGAAACAGGAAGAAAAGATTTGCCTCGGACGTCAGAAGATAGGAAGGACAGAAGCAAGAACACCCCCCCCCCCCCGACATCCCACTTACCGAACACAACATGGCGGAGGCCGAGGTACACAGCAAGCCACTGGAAGAAAAAGGGTCCAGCTTCCGGATCTTCACAAAAGGTAAGAAAATACGTATATACATAATCACAACACACATAAAAAAACACATACTTATACACACATAACACACAAACATAATAACAAAAAACTGTATAAACAATGGAGAACCTCTTGAAGGGGTTAACAGTCAAAAACCAAAATATGCACCAAATTCGGTGAAGAAGCCATGCTCTGAGCAGGGTGCACACAGCCACTGAAGGGACTGGGGCCAATGTCCCAAGTTGGATCCACACAAAATATCACTGCAGCACTCCATAAGATTGGTAAAACAAAATAGAAAAAACTTTTATTTAATCAAAACATGAGCAGGCACAAGTGTTAGTCCTCTTCAAGAACTTTCTCGCCTGCTCACATTTGGATGGAATAAAAGTTTTTCTATTTTTTTTCACCAAACTATAATACTAAGGAAATATTCCCTTTTTTGAAAAGGTTATCTTTAAAATTGGTGGCTTTAAAAAAAGCTAATATTTAGTGAATCATCTGGATATATTATAGATGATATAATATTGTATAACCAATGTTTCTGGTAAAGTGAGCAACTATCTTTGTTTCTTTATGTATTTCAGCCCAAAACAGGAAAAGTATTTTTGGCCATTCATGCTTAGTTCATCTGAACATGCATATCAATTTCTATGGAGGAATCAACTAGTGGACACTTGTGAAAGAGTGTACATGTAAAAATGTTTGCAAGGTCCACCCAGGGAGCACTTAAACTGTTGTTATAATTTAAAAACATTTTTGATGTGAGACATGTTAAAAATTTTGATCGTCGGGGTCTAAGTGCTCAGATTGCCACTGATCACTGTAATGACCGGGGTGAAGCACTCACCTAAATGCTTGTCTTCCCATCTCTCTCCTTGCTATAGAAAACAGACTCTATAGAAGTCTATGGAGACCATCTCCAGCAGAGAGACAAGGAAAGAAGCACCCAGACTAACACTTCTCCCTGCTCGTTCTAGCCCTTGGAGGGGTCTGATTTTGACCGATTAAAATTTTCAACATGTCAGACTTTTTTTCAAATGTTAGTTATGCATTCAGAGATGTTTCCTATTAACTGAAAACCTTTTCTATGTTTTTATAGGAAGTAATGTTAAATATTACAATTTACCATTAGGGTTGGGCACCCCTACTGCTTTACTATTGAGTTCAGAGAGATGTATAGACAGTTAGCTTCCCCTAGGAGTGACTTTATGGAAACCTAATGGACTTGTTTACTAAGAGTGGAGTGGAGTTTTCTTTGTGGGTTTTAATTCCCAAGAAGTATTTTTTCCACAGTATTTACTAAGGTTTACCCACATTTTGCACGTTTCCCTACATTTTGCTTATTTTACACATGCTCTCAGCTGTAGGATTTTCCTCAGCTCAAATCCACCACATTTTTTTGTGGAAACCTTAGTAAATATGTTGGGATTTTTAGAAAATGCCCCCTTTTTGGTGACCATGCCCCTTTTCCCCGACTGCCTCTGATTTTCTGAGTAAACTGAAGAGTTGGTCGTTTTTTTTTGTTTTTTTTTTCAATTCTGGCACAGATTCTGGCACAGACAAAATTTCTGGCACACTGCACCGGAATCTGGCGCACAACGAGACAACACGGGTCAGGTTTACAATAGTAAATCAAGGCCAATGTTATCTGTGGCTTTGTGAATGAATATTTGTAGCTTAGTATACCAAAAACAGAACTTGAACCCCAATGAAAATATCGGGCCTATTTAAAGGTAACCTGTCACATTGAAAATGTAGTCCAATCTGCATACAGTGTGTTAGAAAGCAGCAGGAGCTGAGCAGATTGATATAGGGTTTAGTTGGAAAAGTTTTAGTATAACGTCATTTATTCATGTCATTGTCTGCTCATTCCTGGCTAGGTAGTTGTGTGGATGGTCCTTATCAGTGATTGACAGATATCTGTGTATAAGTGTACATATGAGAGAGAGCTGTCAATCTCTGAGTAGGACCACCCATATGACTACATAGCCCAGAACGAGCAGAGGTTTACATGAATAAATGAAAAGTTATCCCACAAATCCGTATATCAACCTGCTGATCTCCTGCTCTAAAATAGGCTGCCTGTAGATTGGTTTCCAGTTTAAAGGAATACTCCAGTATTTATTTATTTTTTATCAACTGGTGCCAGAAAGTTAAACAGTTTTGTAAATTTCTCCAATTTAAAAATCTTAACTCTTCCAGTACTTATCAGCTGCTGGATGCTCCAGAGTAATTTCTTTTCTGTCTGACCACAGTGCTCTCTGCTGATGCCTCAGTACATGTCAGGAACTGTCCAGAGCAGGATAGGTTTGCTATGGGGATTTTCTCCTGCTCTGGACAGTTCCTAACATGGACAAAGGTGTCAGCAGAGAGCACTGTGGTCAGACAGAAAAGAAATTCAAAAAGAAAATAACTTATTGTGGAGCATACAGCAGCTGATAAGTATTGGAAAAATTAAGATTTAAAAAAAAAAGTAATTTACAAATCTGTTTAACTTTCTGGCACTAGTCAATTAAAAAAAAAAAAAATAAACCCTTTAATGCGGACAGTTTAATTTTAAAGGGGTTGTCCAGTGACAGAAACTACCCATCTATGGTCTTAAAAAGCATAATAAATGTTATTAGCCATACTGAACAGATCTTTCCATATCAGTCCTGCTCTCTCCCCTCCTGCTTTTTAATAGTGTTTACCTGAGCAGATAGGAGCGGACAACTCCTTTCAATTAAATTTAATGTGCAGAAACCAACTAAACTCATCCAGATTCACTATTTACCAGAACTTTATTTATATTTACCTATATTTACAAAGATCTAGAGATGGATCGTTGATCCAGAGACTTATTTTGATTGCCAAATTTGTAGACAGAAAGGAATTTTCTGTCTAAGATGAGGAAAATTGTCTTTAGTCTCATCAGGCTTTTTGCCTTCCTCTGGATCAACACTACCTGTTAATAGGCTGAAGACATACTGTATGCCTTTATTTAGCCTTGCAAGCTATGTTGCTATGTTACAAAATAATGGAAATTTGGGTAACAGGAAAAAGGGGATTTTCCAATTTCGTCCATGGGCCCCAATGCACTTGGAACCTTGTTTATTAAACCCCTGCTCTATATGAATTCAGAAGAGAGTTGGCAGGGTTATTAGAATCTGACTAAAATGATGAAGTTGTAAAGTTGGAGCAAGTAATGAATTCCATAGCAACCAATCAATTATACCTCTTAGATCAGTGCTATTCAATTTGGATGAGAAGGAACAAATACTACATCTGTTGCTATGGATTACATTTTCCTTATAAAGCCTAGAGCTGATAGTCTTGCTTTGCTCTGGTTTTACAACACCAATTATAATAAATCCAATGCAGAACAGATGATTTAAATAATAGATGAGGTGGATGTGACTGTCTGTATAACAAGGTTGTGTCACTGTGATACTTTAGATGCCATGCTGTGCTCTGTGGTCAGAAGGTCACATGAATTTAATGCTAATAAATATTTAACTTCTGCTTTAATGTAGACAGTCTGAAAACACAAAAAGCTTGTAATGCTTTCATTGCCATTCTCGCCTAGGTACACTGGTTTACCTACTGAAAAAACAGGGATTTGTAGTTGATGACAATGCCTGTGCTGTATGTGCTTATTTATTGCCCAATATACCTATATTATTCATATATTAAGATGATTAAAAAAATATTTCAGAAAAATTGTTACCTGAAAATAGTGTTTACCTAAATTGTTTATTTTTAAGAATCGTACTCTACATTTATTACAACTCCAACTGTGTTATGCTTGGTACAGAGGCTGAGGTTGGGCTGCATGGGAACCAAAGTAAGAATAGCAGTGGGTGTTAATAAAAAAAAAAAAAGGTAAGCAAACTCTTTGAAATTACCTGGAATTCTGTATTGATTGCTAATGAATGTGGTTGTTTTGTGATCTAAGTTACAAATATAGACAAACACAGTGTAACTAAACTAATGATACACCTTCCCCAAATTAACTTCTTCACAGTCTCCAAAGTCCAAGCAGTACCACCCTTGGTGGTCACTAGAATCAGACCAAGATCACTGTAAGTAGGCTACCAATCAGAATTAGAACCCTGATACTTAACTTTCATTTCCCTACTTATAAACAATATATACCCAAAATACCCTCACAGCACTTACAAGGCAGAGGTAGAAGGGGGCAGGGGATAAATGCCCAACTATTCTACCACCCAGCTCATCGATTCTTTAGGATGCCTTGTGTGCCCAGCCATCATCAGGTCATGCCACTGCTTCTCACTAGGCTTACGTTCAGGTTTCTCGTTTTGCTGTTACAAAACACAGTTCTTGCAATGATTCTTTAGTTGATTTGCTTTTGTGGTTTGGTTCATTGCTGTATCACTCAATATCTCTTCAATATAACAACATGGACTGATGTCCTTACTTTCTTTTGTACAATGTTTTCATACACCTTTGAATTAATTGTTTCCTCAGCAAAGCTGTCCTGTATGCCCACTCCACCTTGCTTCACGTCTGGGATAAGGTTTTGATGTTGGAATGCAGTGTCTTTTTCCTCTATAAGGGTACGTTCACATGTCGCAGATGTGATGCACAGGATTTTCTGCTGCAGATTTCAGTGTAAACTAAATGGCTGAGCACAGCTTCTAATCGGCAGTTACAAATCCTGCGCATCAAATCTGTGCAGGATCCTGTATGTGTGAATGTACCCTAAGGCTAGGTTTCCACAGAGGTATTTGTTTTTTCAGCTTTTAAAAAAAATTACTTTTAACTGGCACTGCATTTTTTGAGCCAAAGCCAGAAGTGTATTCTAAAGGAATATAAAATATAAAGGAAGTGACACGGAGCTGGATGTGGATCCTCTAACCTGTGTGGCTGATGACTCGGACCGTATCGGGGAGCGTAGTCTAAGGTGCCGCTGGTCTTCACCAGAACCCGCCGCAAGGCAGGATGGGCTTGATGTGGCAGGTGACATCCAGGTCACTACCCCAGCTACATGGCTCGACCCCCACAGGTAGCTGGGCAAGGCGAGGTACCAAAGTATAAGGCAGTAGCGTAGTCAGACGTAGCAGAAGGTCAAGGCAGGCGGCAAAGGTGCGAAGTCAAATAACGTACCGGGAAGGTCTGGATACATGGATAAGGCAAACAGGCAATATGGAAAGCTTAATCTCAGGCTAGGGGCCCTGAAGATCCGTCAGGTAAGTGGGAGAGGTGCGGGAACTTTATAATGTAGTAACAGGTGTGACAGTAATTATGGGCATACTGGCCCTTTAAATTTCAGAGCTCAAGCACGCGTGTCGGAGCTGAGACACAGAGGAGGAGGCAGCAGCGGAGCATGGTGAGTGATGGGCTGGAATTCGCATGCAGGCGCATCCTGCGATGCGAATCCCAGCATGGCAGGTGCTTGCGGCCGGAGCGCAGAGTGTAACAGGAAGGACTTATACTGCTACGGAATCCACTTCTAATTTTTGCTCATAAACTGCAGTGGCAGTTTTTCAAAAGATGCCAGAACAATATCTGTGTGGAAATCTAGCCTTAATAGCATTTTTGTCTCATCTGTCCATACAAAATGATACCAGAAGCATTGTGGAATTCTGGTAACATCCTGTTGGTCTCAGGCTTTTGTTGTTTTTTGTTTTGTTTTGGTGTATCTTTCCATGGACACTATTCTGAATTGTTGTTTTTCAAATAAACATATAAACAGAGACTGTTCTCTGAAAGTCTTTTGCTGTTACTCTTGGGATCTTTCTCATCTCTTTGATGATTGCCCATAATGTTGTTAGAGTGATCCAAGCAGGACTCTCCACTCTTATAAACAACAGCAGTCTTTGTACCATTTCTACAGTTTGTCTAACAAAAAACCCAGTTCATTATTATAGGAGGCACTCCGGCCCTAAATATCTTATCCCCTATCCAAAGGAGATATGTAAATAAGATGTCTGATCGCGAGGGTCCGGCTGCTGGGACACCCCTGTAATCCCCTGTGATCTCCGGCTTTTCACCCCAGCCAACCGCTGCACTGAGAGAACTCCACTCTGTGCCGGATGATGGGCGACCACAGCCGCCACGCCCCCTCCATGCATGTCTATGGGAGAAGGTGTGATGGCTATGTACTAGATTTCACGCTCCCTCTCATAGACATAAATTGGGGGGGCGTGGCATGATATCATGAACATGCAAGCTCCAAGCTTTCGTGTTCAAAATGCTGCCAGGGCTGGCCCGGAGATATCTTTGGATAGGGGATAAGATGTCCAGGGGTGGAGTACTCCTTTAATGGTTTAATATCCTTGTCCAGAATTGTTTGTCTCTTTAACACATCTTCTGATGTCTTCTGTAATTTTTTTGGGAAGGACATATTTGTTAGCATATAGTCATATGTGCTTTCATTTAATGGGCAAAGCACCACACTTCCGATCTCATCTCCTTAATTTAGAAAGAGAATACTTACTTTTTCTCCCTGCACTATGGATGTGCTCAATCAAGGATATGAACATTACAATTACTCGTGTGTTACTAGTTTAGATAGATTGGCCCAGATTGATCAATCAGCCTGAAACCTTGATTGACTGGTTTTTCCCATAGCAACCAATCACAGTTCAACTTTCACTTTACAAGAGCTCGTTAGGATATGAAAGTTGAGCTGTGATTGGTTGTTATGGGAAAAACCAGACAATTAGGGTTTCAGGCTGATTGATGAATCTCCCTCATTGTGTTTATGCATAATTGTAACATTGATAACAATCAGACCAGGGTATAACTTTTTATCTGGAGCGTTCATTTAACCCGTCCAGGACCAAGGGCATACAGGTATGCCCTCGGACCCTGGTACTTAAGGACCAAGGGCGTACCTGTATGCCCTGGTCCCGTTAACGAGGTTTAAACCGTTATCACCAGCGGAGAACGGGGTAAACTCCATGGGTTCCGGTTGCTACGGGCAGCTGGGACCCAAGGCTAATGCCAGGCTGATGCCAGGCATTAACCCTTAAAGGAGAACTCCGGAATATAAAAATTGTCACCCATAGTGCCGGCAGTAAAAAAATAAAGATGTACATACCTTCCTCCGCTCCCCCGAGGCCTCCGGTAACCGATCCACTTCCTGGTTGCCGATGGTCGGATGAATCATACTGCGCTCAGCCAATCACCAGCCGCAGCGAAGTCAGACTCAGCCGGAGTCAGACTCACAGTGTGAAAACAGTTCAGGACACAAAATTCTTCACTACACCGGCACCTGCTGCCGGGGCCGAAAACGCCACACTGCCGCTCAACCTATCGCCGGCCGAGTCGGGATTTCACTGTGGCCGGTGATTGGCTGAGTGCAGTAAGACTCTCCGACCACCGGCAACCAGGAAGAGGATCACGGCGGAGGCCGGAGCCGGTTACCGGAGGCCCTGGGGGAGCGGAGGAAGGTATGTACATCTTTATTTTTTATTGCCGGCACTATGGGCGACAATTTTTATATTCCGGAGTTCTCTTTTAAGACACCGCAATCAAAGTAGATCGCAGCATCTAAAAAGAAAGTTAAAGTGTCCCGGCAGCTCAGCGGAGCTGATCGGGACTATCGCAACATAATCGCGATGTCCCAATCAGCTTACTGGACAATGAGAGGGTCCTCACCTGCCTCTTCGTCATCCGCTTGACGATCTGCTGCGCAGCAGGCTAAAGCAGCAGATCTCCGGTTACACTGATAAGTGCTTTGCTATGGCATAGCACTGGTCAGTAAATGCAATCAGAATATTGCATGTTTTAGCCTCCTGTGGGGGCTGAAAAAAAGTGTTAAAAAAAAGTTAATAAAAGTGAATTAACCCCTTCCCTAATAAAAGTTCAAATCACCCCCCTTTTCCCATTTTTTAAATAAAATAATGTAATGAAAAATAAAACAATCATGTGGTATCGCAGTGTGCATAAATGTCCTAACTATTAAAATGTAAGGTTAGCTAAACTACACGGTCAATGGCGTACACGTAAAAAAAAAATACTAAAGTCCCAAGTTGCGCATTTTTGGTCACTTCATATACCATAAAATATTAATAAAAAGCGATCAAAAAGTCCCATCAAAACAAAATTGGTACCAATAAAAACTACAGACCACGGTGGAAAAAATGAGTCTTCATATAGCCCCATATGCAGAAAAATCTAAAAGTTATAGGGGTCAGAAGATCACAATTTTAAATATACTAATTTTGGTGCATGTAGTTAGGATTTTTTTAAAGTAGTAAAATAAGATAAAACCTACATAAATTGGGTATCCTTGTGACTGTATGGACCTACAGATTAAAAAGCAGGGGTTGTTTGTACCGGAAATGACACTATGTAGAAACGGAAGCTCCCAAAAGTTACAAATTGGCTTTGTGTTTCGGTATCAGTAAATATGTCTTTGTATGCTGTTTTCTACAACCATGGTGTACCAGTTTTTAACATCAAATATATAATAAAGATGCTTAACCTCTTAAGAACTCAGCGTTTTTCCGTTTTTGCACTTTCATTTTTTCCTCATCACCTTCTAAAAATCAAAATGCTTTAAATTTAGCATTCAATCCATGGCGAAATGGAAAAAAATTCATTGTGCAACAACATTTAAGAAAACATTAAATTTTGTAACATTTGGGGGGCTTCTGTTTCTACGCAGTGCATTTTTCGGTAAAAATGACACCTTATGTTTATACTTTAGGTCCATACGGTTAAAATTATACCCTACTTATATAGGTTTGATTTTGTCGTACTTCTGAAAAAATCATAACTACATGCAGGAAAATGTATACATTAAAAATTCTCATCTTCTGACCCCTATAACTTTTTTATTATTCTGCGTATGGGCCGGTATGAGGGCTAATTTTTTGTGCCGTGTTCTGAAGTTTGTATCATCTATTCATTTTTTTTATGATATAAAAATTTTGAATTTTTTTGCGCGTACACGGTTTAATTAACAATATATTTTTATACTTTTTTTTTTTTGCAGTGCTATAGCTCCCATAGGGGGCTATAACACTACAGACACTGATCTTTTACCCTGATCCCTGCAAAGCCATAGCTTTGCATGGATCAGCGTAATAGGGGGTTGATTGCTCAAGCCTGTAGCTCAGGCTTGGAGCAATCAAACGCCAATCGGACGCGACGGAGCAAGGTAAGGGGACCTCCGCTCACTTCCTAGCTGATCTGGACATCACAATTTTATTGCGATAGTCCCGATCAGCCCGGCTTTTACTGCAGGGAAGCTTTTACTTTTGTTTAAGATGCGACGTGACCCCGTTTTAAATACCAGGATGGGGCGCAGGGCATACAGGTACGCCCTGCATCCTTAAGAGGTTAAGCTTTAACAAGCTAAAGTCAACAAAAACTTTTTGTGAGCAGCTCTCCACTTAGGCTCAACGAGGATGGTGTCAAGCATGGAACCTCCCTCTATGACAAGCACCCTAATGTTGCATATACACAGGGTTATACTTCATTCTGTGTCATTACAATGAACAAATACAAATAGCAGATATGTACAATATTTTTTCCACATTCATTAATTGAGTTACTGGCGTAACTGTCACTAACAAATACCCCCTATAAGTAAGCACGCTAGGGGAGATTTATCAGAACTTGTCCATAGGAAAAGTTGCTGAGTTGCCCATAGCAACCAATCAGATTGCTTCTTTAATTTTTTAGAGGCCTTTTAAAAAATGAAAGAAGCAATCTGTTTGGTTGCTATGGGCAACTCAGCAACTTTTCCTCTGGACAGGTTTTGATAAATCTCCCCCAATATGTACAAACTTTGTTACTGTGTGATACAGCCATACCTTTGGCTGCTTAATTGGTGGCTTTATGTGCTCAAAAATCACTTTTGCCCTCAGTCAGCACAGTTGGAGAGGAGTGGCCAGGGGTCTAAAATGCCCCAGGGCTGCACTGCTTCTCTCGGGCTACATTAGTTCTTGGCCCATTGTGTAATGGACATACAGGGCCTCCACACATGTGTGTCTTCTACTACGCCGCGCCCAAGATATCTCTGCGAACGCTCACACCTAATGCTTCCCAGTTTAGCGTGCATGCGCAAGATTCAAAATTGACTTTTGAGCATATAAAGACACCAATTAAAAAGTCAAAGGCATGGCTGCATTACACAGCAACACAGCTTGTACATACTTTGTTTCCTTATGAGGGGTATTTGTTGTGCTTTAAAGGAATGTATCACCTACAGTTGTTTTTTCTAGAGCCAGATATTAAAAAAATGTCTAATGTGTTTCTATTTTCTGATTGTATTTTTGTTTTTCACTATTATGGGTTCTGCCATTTTGCCTGAGCTGTTTAAAACAGTGTTCAAAGTGATTTGCTTTACAGCAGGACCCATGGACATAAGAAACAATAGACAGGACCTTTCTCATTCAAATTAATTGCAGACATTACTGTGCATACTCTGTAACCCTTTTGGTCATTCTACCACAAGGGGGGGGGGGTGCTGTTCTCTGCTGTGAATGATGGTGGATCCACTGTTATCTATACAATTGTATAACCTTTCACTGTACTTCATGTTTTTTTCTGTGTAGAAAGGCCTTACTGGGAAATATTTTGTATGAAACAGGGAGACTCAGCTTAGTTTAGGACTAGAGGCTATAATGAAAACTTCAAGATTCCAGAATTATTAACAAATATAGATTAAAAAAAATAGAAAATTTGAAAAAAAAACATCACAAAAACTTCTTAAAAATATGGTTGACATTAAAACCTGGTTTAAACAATGTCATTTTCTGATGACACATTACCTTTAAATCTCAAAATGTACTCCAATGTTCAAGAAAACATAGGTGCTCTGGCAATTTAGTGTAATTTTTTTATGAACACAAGATGTCAACATTTGGCAAAAAAAGTTTCTAATCTTTTCATATGTTTAACATAACATATTTGGGCCATGCATACATCTAAGAAAACAAAACAAATCACATGCATGTTGAGGGCAGCGCTACGGCCATTCATTCCGGCCATAAGCACCCCCTCTCCCCTAACATCTGTGGCTTGGGGACTTGCGGTGCGGGACGCACCTGCACGCGTTTCCCGGGAGTTGTTATGGGCATTGATCCGGCCGTGAGCGCACCCTTTCTGTTAGTCTCGGGGGCTCCGGGACTCGTTAGGCGGACACACCAGCATGCGAGCCCTTCTCTTACTGTCCCCAGCCGGTCTCCTGGGTGCATCGCCGGGGCATGCATCCCTGTACCTTAGGGCCCGCGCCAGCTTTATTACATTTAAAGGACCAGTAAGCCCTCAATTAGTTCCCTGCAGGGCAGACCTTATATCATGGTGCCGGATCTTCGTGCTTTGTGCCTTAGAGAAAGCGTTCATTGTGTGTGCCTAATTAGTGTACCTGAAATCCAGCTTGTGATCTGACCTTGATCCTTTTGATCCACCTGCTTACTGACCTTGTACCTGTGACCCGACTATGCTCCCTTGCTGCCTGTCTTCTGACCGGTGCTTCATGTGACTATGCTTTATCATCCGTGCCAAGTTTCATCTGGGTGGACGGGTCATGCCAGTGGTAGCAACCTGGGTGCCGCCTGCCACATCCCGCTTTGCGGTGGGCTCGTGTGAAAATCAGCGGCACCTTAGACTCCGCTCCCTGGTACGGTTCAGTCATTGTCCACACAGGGCAGCAGATCCACTACTCAGCTGTTACGGCAAGACTGTTACAGTTAGATCCGGCCATGGATCCAGCCCAGGTTCCCCTGCCAAGTGTTGCCGACCTCTCTACTATTGTGGCACGACAGTCTGCACAGATACAATGATGCAGCAACTCCTAGCTACACAACAGCCTCAACCACCGCTGGCAGAACCTTCCGCGACTCCTGCTTCTGTTGCTTCTGCTGGTTCCAAAATTCATCTGTCTCTACCTAATAAGTATGATGGTGATCCGAAGTTGTGCAGGTGCTTCGTAACCCAGTGTTCCGTACACCTTGAACTTCAAGCGGACCAGTTTCCTACAGAGCGTGCCAAAGTGGCATTTATCATCAGCCTTCTTTCTGGTAAACCATTGGCTTGGGCTACACCGCTGTGGGACTGCAATAACCCATTTTTGTCTAGTCTCTGGACCTTCCTTACTGAATTTCGAAATGTATTTGAGGAACTGGCCCGGGCTTCTTCTGCTGAGACTGCTTTATTGAATCTCTGTCAAGGATAGTCTTCTGTGGGAGAATATGCAGTACAATTCCGCATCTTGGCCTTTGAACTGGCCTGGAGCAATGAGGCTTTGTGCGCTACTTTTAAAAATGGTCTTTCAAGTAGGATCAAGGACGCCTTGGTGGCTCGAGATCTTCCATCCTCCCTGACTGAACTTATCAATCTTGCCACTCGTATTGACATTCAGTTCTGGAAGTTATTCCATCAGAAGGAACCACTCCAGTCACGGCATTATCCCCATTTGGCCCCGGTCTTTCAATGTCCTCTACCACCTTCTCCAACCCCTCCTGCAGAGTAGCCCATGCAGGTGGACCCCGTTAGACTTTCTTCTCAAGAAAGAACCCGTCGACACAATGAGAACTTGTGCCTTTATCGTGCCAGTCCTGAACACTTCCTTAAAGAGTGTACTCTTCATCCTCAGCGTCTGGGAAACGCTCGCACCTAGGGCACGTAGGAGAGGCATCCCTGGGTGTGAATAGTACCTCTTCCAGCTTGATCTTGCCCGTTCAAGTTCATACTCCTACGAAGTCTTCTTTCTTCGCCTCTGCCTTCCTGGACCCTGTTTCTGCAGGAAACTTTATTTGTGCTACCCTAGTTCAAAATCATTGGTTGCCTGTGTCCCGCCCTGATAAGCCCCTGTTTATCTCATCTGTTAATGGAGAGAACCTAAGGGGGATGGTCCATTACCGAACTGAAACTCTATTCATGTAAGTAGGAGTGTTGCACAGGGAGAAGATACAGTTTTTGGTGCTTCCACATTGTACTTCTGAACTTCTTCTCGGACTTCCTTGGCTTCAGCATCATTCTACTCAATTTGATTGGAATTCTGGAGAGGTTTCTTGTTGGGGAACTTTTTGTCAAGGTCACTGTCTGGAGCCCATTCTGCCTAAGACTGTTCCATCGCCTCTCATTACGTCGAACATACCTTCCCCTTATCGTGACTTTGCTGATGTATTCTGCGAAAAACAACCATTGGTGTCTTGCAGCAGCATACCCTTCCTCTCTTTATTCAAAATACTTGTACACTCAGCCAAGCTAAGTATGCATGTGTGTGATGAATTAGAAAAAAAAGCTCTTGGCTAAACAAGCACTCATCTGGCATATATGTTGGCCTGCTTAACTAGCTAATTAATAATAAGTAGAAAATGGGTTTATTTGGATGTTCATTTAGAATGATAACACTGTGCGATCAGATGACAAAGCTAATTGTCAAGTGCAATTGTGCATGCTTGGGTATGGGCTTCAGAGTGATAGTCCGGGTTTTTTTTCCTGGCACATTTATGTGGGAAGGCATCTCTGTTCCCTGTAAAATTCAGTAACATTACTTACTCAAGATACAAAGTTCAGACTGTTGAGCTTCTTGTAAAGCTCAGTTATGGAACTAGCAATAATTTGTGAATGTGTAGGTGTTTTGCTCATTGTGATCTCTACTAGAAAGACATGTACCTCCTAAGGTCTGTTTCTTTCTGCATAATATGTGAAAAGAAGTTTTCATAAAGTCTTGATTATAATGTATTAGAATACAATGTGCACACATTATAATGCACTTTACATTTTACATCAATGCATAATAATGACACTCGTTGTCTATTATTCATAACAATTATATTTTAGTATTTATATTTTTGTTACTTCTTTTTTCTGCTCCATCAACCACCCAGTTTATTATTGTGCTTTAAGAAATCCTTATTGAAACTGCAAATGTAGTTTCTGTAAAATGTTTATGCCAAAATAGTAACTAAACAATGGGGCAATAATGGGTACCTTTGTGCAGTAGAACTTCCATGGTAGGCTGTGCAATATGTTAATCCATAAGATTTCATTTAAGTGTTACAGGGATATTCTAGGACTTTTTTTCTTCAGCCTTTGAGCCCATAAAGCCAAGTTATAATACTGTGTAATATGCTTCTATTACCTCTTTGAGCTGCTTTGACCTCTTTGAGCTGCTCTTTGACCTTTCCCTAGCATTCCGTGCGGCCAGAGACAGTAGGCCATAACAGTGATCTTCAAGGATTGTGGCTATGCTGCTGTGGGTGGATAGCAGTAAATCCCTTCCACCATACTATCCACCCACCCACTGTAGCATAGTCATGCCCCTGGAAATGATGTGACTTTTTATATAAGAGAAAGTAAAATAAAAACAGACGGAAAAATAAAAAGAATTATACTACAGCACTTCCGGGTGCAGGTCCTTTGCGTGTAAATGAGAAAAAGTGGAGGTATTATTAGAATATTACACAGTATTATAACTTGACATTATGGGCTCAAAGGCTTAAAGAAAAAGAACATGGAATACCCCTTTAATGTTAAACAGGTACTTCAGTGGAGAAAAATATTTTTAAATGAACTGTTACCAGAAAGATAAACAGATTTTTAAATGACTTTTACTTAAAAATCGTAATTCTTCCAGTTCTTATCAGCTGCTGTATTCAACAGAGAAAGTTCTGTAGTTCTTTAGACCACCGTGCTCTCTGCTGTCACCTCTGTTCTTGACAGGAACTGTCGGAGCAGAAAAGTTTGCTATGGGGATTTGCTTATGCTCTGGACAGTGCTTTCTGACTGTACTTTTAAGTACCCTTTTAAGTAAGCATCAACTACAAAAAAAATGTAAGGCAAAATGCACCATTGTCATGATGAAAGCATTGTGTTGAAAAGGTTTTCAAACCCTTTAAAAAAAATGACCAAGCAGCAGGAATGGGTAGAAAAAAAAACATGCTACCCCCCTTCAATCAGTTCTGGTCCTGCGTCATCAGTGCTTTTTGGTTGAAAAAGGATACAAAATCTCTGTCATATGTTCGCAAAATCCCTGACTTTAACTCATTTTATGAATTGTGTACTAAGATAAAACAGCCTTGTTGTTCACAGCAACCAGAGTGCTGTTTTCTTTTTCAGAATTACTCTGATAAAATAAAAAAAAGTAGATTGGTTGCTATGAACAATCAAGCCACTTTTTCTCTGGGACAGTTATGTTATATAAGGCCCTTTAACTGTGCATCTGATTTTATTTCATAGACTTAAAATTACAGCTAATGATGAATGCCCAAGAAAAGCCCTATAACAATTAATGTTAGGATGTGCTAATTATTCATGTCACTATTAGTGCGTGGCTATAGAGAAAATTTTTGATCTAACTAGGCACACGACTTAAAAATATCTAATAGGAGTTCTGAAATGATTAACTATTGAGCTTGGGATTCTAATAATCTATGTCAGTCCCTATCACATTTTCCCTGAGGAGACTTTGCTCCTAATAATCTCATACAGGCAAGTCCTGATAAAATATTTCCTGGTGTAGCAAACAGAAAATGTACAGTACATCAACTTAAAGGGGTACTCCGGTGAAAAACAGTTATTTTTTGTTTTTGTTTTTTTAAATCAACTGGTGCCAGAACAGTAAACAGACTTGTAAATTACTTCTATTAAAAAATGTTAATCCTTCCATTACTTATCAGCTGCTGTATGCTCCACAGGAAGTTATTTTCTTTTTAAATGTATTTTCTGTCTGACCACAGTGCTCTCCGCTGACACTTCTGTCTGTCTCAGGAACTGTCAAGAGCATCAACAAATCCCCATAGCAAACCTCTCCTGCTCTTTACAGTTCCTGAAATGGGCCGAGGTGTCAGCAGAGAGCACTGTGGTCAGACAGAAAATAAATGTAAAAAGAAAATAACTTCCTCTGTAGTGTACAGCAGCTGATAAGTACTGTAAGGATTAAGATTTTTAATTTACAAATCTGTTTAACTTTCTGGCACTAGTTGATTTAAAAAAAGAATGTTTTTCACCAGAGAACCCCTTTAATAAAAATATGATTATCATTGTAAATTAGGTATTAACATGTATGGCAGGTGCATGATACTTATCAGTGTAAACAAAACAATATTAAGGCTTGTGCATTTAGGAAAATAAGTGGATTTAATCACTAAGTGATGTGGTGAAACAACCTTGAAGCCTACTATTATGACCATTTATGATTGTACTATGAATTAAAAAATTTAAACTTGTCAGAAGTACAAAGATATTTATTATAATATGGAGGTTGTCTAAGAGAATAATATGATATTAAACTATATTAGGAAACTTGGTTAAACCCAAGCAACACATTTTGCTTTCATTGTTTTCAAAATTGAATAGACAGATATACTTGGGAATATAATCTGTATCTGAATATAATCCCTCCATAATGTATCCTTCCAGATATTGATCAGAGGTGAACAGGAACACTGGTACCCACTACCATGACTTACAACTTTCACTCAGCAGATTTTTTTTGTCTTTTGGATGCAACACTAAGGCTAAGTTTCCACACAGGTTTTTTTCTGCCATTCTTTTGGAAAACTGCCATTTCAGTTTTTGAGCCAAAGCCAGAAGTGTATTCAAAGGTTATTGGAAAATATAAAGAAAGCACTTATACTTCTTCTTCCTTATGGATCCACTTTGTGGTAGATACACAAGTGTCATAGTAAGGCTAGGATTCCACTTGTTTTTTTTTTCCAGCATTTTTTTCACTGAAAAAAACACCAGAAAAAAATGCCAGCGCAATTTCCTGCGTTTTTGCAGTTAAGTTGAAATAGCATTTTTGGTCCCTTTGGCGTTTTTTTTTTTTTTCAAAATGTGTTGGGTACCAAAAAAAAAAAGGATGCAGTAGGGTTGGGAAAAAAATTATTTAGGGATATGTTTATTTTTTATAATGAACTTTTAATACATTTTTTATAAAGTCTGTGTGTTTCAGTTTTTTCTCTCTATTTGTAAAATTTTTTAAGGTAGTACTACTACTCCCAGCATGGAACAGACTGTTCCATGATGAGAGTAGTAGTACCTGTACTAATAGACATATTGCCCTGGGTGTCAGTCCTGACACCCAATGCGATCATCCATAATATAGCAGAGATGCATAGCAACTCTATACAGCGCTCCGCATCTCTGCACTATACTCCGGCCGGCCAGTGATGTGAATAGAACATCACTCATTCGTATTTTCCGACCAGAGTGGTCAGATGATTGCAGCCAATCACAGTTCTCAGCAGGAAATATGAATGAGTGATGTTCTATTCACATCGCTGGCTGGCCAGATTAAAGTGCAGTGCAGGAGAAAGCAGCTCCACATCTCTGCAATAGATAGGACGATTGCGGTGGGTGACAGGAGTGACACTTGCTGTGATCTGTCCTTAACTGCAGGTACTACTACTCCCAACATGGAGCACACTCTGCTCCATGTTGGGAGCTATAGTACCCGCAGTTAAGGAAAGATCACAGCGGATGTCACTCCTGACACCCACTGTGATCCTCCTGTATAATGTATAGATGAGGGCAGACGCTCTTCTATGGTCCCCTGCACTAACATGTATATATACACACCTATTCATAGAGCTGTGATTGGCTGGAACCATCTGGCCAATCACAGCTCTCTGCGAGAAATATGAATAGGTATATATAGGGGACCATAGAAGAGCGTCTGGCCGCATCTCTAAATTATACAGAAGGATCGCAACGGGTGTCAGAAGTGATACGGGCGATCTGTCAATTAGTACAGGTACTACTACTCCCATCATGGAACATCTTTTTTATTGTTATTTTTTAATGGTACCCTATGAAATGTTATTAAAAAAGGTATCTCCATCACTTTTTTGGATTGCTTAAGTCCAAAAAAAGAATAAAAATTGCCTGCAAAAAAGTTTTTTTACTCCCATAGTCTTCTATGGGAGAAAAATGCCACGATTTCAGGGAAAAAAGAACCATAGGCTCAACATGCTGCGATTTCCGCCAAGGAGCTGAAAAACGCAAAAAAAGAGTGAAAAAATGCAAAACTGAAAAACGCCAAGTGGAAAAAGAATTTTGCGATTTCTAATTGATTTACAGCTAACATCTGGCTGCAGTGTTTTTTTGCCAAAAAAACACCATGCGGCAGAATTGGCGTTTTTCTTGGCGTTTTCTCAAAAAAAAAAAAAAAAAAAGTGGAATTCCAGTCTAAAGGAGTAGCTAGAAAGGTCAGTACTAATAGAAAGGAGTAGATAAAGAACAATACTACAGACAATAGTTTTATTGTTTTATTGTTAACTAGCTGAGTACCGGGCGTTGCCCGGTTTTTCCTTCCTAATCCTTGTTGTGGAGGAAAATCAACAGAGGAAGCTTTTGACTTCATATCCCGTCCTCATATATTGTTGTCATATCCCAACCCCATATCTTGACCTCCTATCTCGACCTCCTATCCCGACCTCCTATCCCAACTCCCTATCCCGACCTCCTATCCTGACCTCCTATCCCATCCTCCTATCCTGTCCTCCTATCCCGTCCTCCTATCCCGTCCTCCTTTCCCATCCTCCTATCTCGACCTCCTATCCCGACCTCCTATCTCAACCTCCTATCCCGTCCTCATATCTCGACCTCCTATCTTTACCTCCTATCCCGACCTCCTATCTCGACCTCCTATCCTGTCCTCCTATCCCGTGCTCCTATCTCAACCTCCTATCTCGACCTCATATCCCGACCTCCTATCCCGACCTCCTATCCCGGTCCTCCTATCCCGAACCTCCTATCGCGTCCTCCTATCCCGTCCTCCTATCCTGTGCTCCTATCCTGTCCTCCTATCCCGTCCTCCTATCCCGACCTCCTATCTCGACCTCCTATGTCGACCTCTTATCCCGACCCGTAATATGTGTACCAGTTATTGAAATATCTCCAGCCGTACAGAAGTTATGTGGGAACATACATTTCCCATTGATTTGCATGGGACTTTAAACAAAAACCATGACCCTCACAAATGGGGGTAGTTAAGGGTTAAATTAACTATCCTATATTTTAAGTGGATATATAAGTAACATGTGACCAAGTATTATTGAAATATCTCAAGCCGTTTAGAAGTTATGCAGTAACATATATTTCCCATTGACTTGCATGGGACTTTAAACATAAACCCCGCCCCTGGCAAATAGGGGTGGGTAAGGGTTAAATTACCTATCCTATGTTTGTTGTTGACATATAAGTAACATGTGTGCCAAGTTTCATGTTAATATCTTTAGCCGTTTGAAAGTTTTTGTGGAACATACACAAGTATATACATACACACACACACGTTGGGGGAGATTTATGAAAACCTGTGCAGAGGAAGAGTGGTGTAGTTGCCCATAGCAACCAATCAGATCGCTTCTTTTATTTTTGATGAGGCCTGTGAAAAATGAAAGAAGCGCTCTGATTGGTTGCTATGGGCAACTAATCCACTTTTTCTCTACACAGGTTTTGATAAATCTCCCCCGTTGAATTTTATATATATATAGATGTAGATAAAAAGCCTTTGCTTAACTCCTTAAGGACGTAGGGCGTACCTGTACGCCCTATGCCCGGTCCCTTTTTTAAAACGGGGTCATGCCCTGGGCTAACCCTGGGCTAACAGCGCGTGGCATCGATCGTTGTGCCGCGCGCTGTTAACCCTTCAGATGCGGCGATCAAAGTTGACCACCGTGTCTGAAAAAAAAGTAAACGAAAATAAAATCGCGATGTTCCGATCAGCTGGGACGCAGACGGAGGTCTCCTTACCTGACTCCGCAGCGTCCGATCGTCGATTGATTGCTCCAAGCCTGAGCTACAGGCTTGAGCAATCGAGCCCCTATCTGACTGATCCATGCAAAGCTATGGCTTTGCAGGGATCAGCATAGAAGATCAGTGTATAGCACTGCAAAAAAAAAAAGTGAAAAAAAAGTGAACAAAGGTCATTTAACCCCTTCCCTAATAAAAGTTTGAATCACCCCCTTTTCCCATAAAAAAAAAATAGTGTAAATAAATAATATATAAAAATAAACATATGTGGTATCGCCACGTGTGAAAATGTCCGAACTATAAGAATATATCGTTAATTAAATTGCACGGTCAATGGCGTGCGCACAAAAAAATTCAAAAGTCCAAAATAGTGTATTTTTGGTCACTTTTTATATCATGAAAAAATGAATAAAAAGCAATCAAAAAAGTCTGATCAATGCAAAAATGGTACCGATAAAAACTTCAGAACACGGTGCAAAAAATGAGTCCTCATACCGGCCCGTACGCAGAAAAATAAAAAAGTTATAGGGGTGTGAAGATGTGAATTTTTAACATATAAATTTTCCTGCATGTATTTATGATTTTTTACGAAGTACGACAATATCCAACATATATGTAGGGTATCATTTTAACTGTATGGACCTACAGAATAAGGATAATGTGTTATGTTTACCGAAAAATGCACTGCTTAGAAACGGAAGCCCCCAAAAGTTACAAAATGACATTTTTTCTTGACAATTTTGTCGCACAATTAATTTTTTTTCGCCGTGGATTTTTGGGTAAAATGACTGATGTCACTGCAAAGTAGAATTGGTGGCGCAAAAAATAAGCCATCATATGGAATTTTATGTGCAAAATTGAAAGCGTTATGATTTTTAGAATGTGATGAGGAAAAAATGAAAATGCTAAAATGGAAAAACCCTAAAGGGGTTAATGAAACCTGCCAGTGAAAAAACTGTCAATCATAGCTGGTAGTGGATGTAGGAAGCCCACGCAGAATATACTGGACAACTTCTTATAGTGTCATGTCACCAAACTATGCCTGCACATAGAGCATGTCATATAAATTAACATGCAGCCATATAAAGGGCACCATTTTAAGTTTTATGTTAATGAATACTAGCCAAATATGACAAAAGGATTAATATCTAAAGCATAACTGTCAGATCCAGCCAAAAAAAATAAAAATAATATGTTACTCCGTACCTAATCCTCACCATGTACATATACTTTTTATTTCTCTAGCTCCTTTATTTTTGTAAAAAAAATACATGTTTTATGTAACTCACTTACTTGAAATCCTCTCAAAGGGAGGGGGCGTGGCCTCACTTCATGCATTTCCTCCCTCCGTCTGCTGTCATCATCTGCCCATTCACATCTCCCCTAGCATTAGCAAAACTACAACTCCCGGCATGCCTTGACAGTTTTCCTAATGCTAGGAAGCTACAGGTTGGAGGATGCTTTGTTAGAATACAGCAATCTCCAACCTATGACTCCCCAGCTCTTGCAAAACTACAACCACCACAATATCCTCACTGTTGGCATGCTGGGAGTTGTAGTTATGCTGATGTTAGAGGAGATGTGGGCAGAGGAAGATGTGAGCTGGGAGGTGGAAGATTTGAACAAGGCGGTGGAAGATGTCAGGAGCAGCAGGGGAAGGCCAGTAACAATGGTCCTCACCCACCCTGGTAAGGTCAGGCTGTTGGTATCTGGCTGAGAATGAAAATATGGGGAACCCCACATATTTTTTTCATAAATAATCAAATATTTAAAAACAAAAAAAAAAAACATTGGGTTCCCCCTATTTTTATTCTCAGCCAGATACCAATCAAGCAGCAACAGTCTGACGTTACCAGGGTGGGGGCGAGGACCATTGCTACTGGCCCTCCCCAGCCTAAATAACGCCAGGCTGTCACCGACGAGGCCCAAGAGCGCAAATTTTAACATTCCAGGCCTGTTGGTACTGGCTCTTCCCGGTAGCCCTGTGGCAGTGGGTTCCGGGTAATAATTGAGGGTTAGCTCTAACTGTTTTTGTGGATAACGCTAAGCCCTGGCTAAGCCTGTAAAGTAAAAAAAAAAACACAATGGGGGAGATTTATTAAAACCTGTGCAGAGGAAAACTTGCCCAGTTGCCCATAGCAACCAATCAGCTTGCTTCTTTCATTTTTATGAAGGCCTGTGAAAAATGAAAGAGGCAATCTGATTGGTTGCTATGGGCAACTGGGCAAGTTTTCCTCTGCACAGGTTTTGATAAATCTCCCCCAATATGTTTAATAAAACTTTTATTCCAAAAACACTCCCCCTCGTTAACCATTTTATTAACACTAAACAAAAAAAAACACTGGTCATCGACGTAGTCAACCGAATCCAAAGTAGCCCACAGGATATATGGATCTGAAATGAGAAGAAAAAAAAACACGGAAAATAGGATAGTACATTTATTGTCACCCACCCCCACAACTCCCCCCTACACCACATGACTACAATTCCCAGCATGGCCTTCACTCCCAGCATGAACTTACTGCAAGGGTTTTTACTGTTGCAGTCATGCGACAGTGGGCTGGTGGGAGATGTGCAGGCGGGTGACAAGCAAGCCAAAGAAGCTTGTCACCCCCTCGCACATCTCCTGCTACCTGCGCTGCATGACTACAACTCCAGCATGCCCTTGCAGTAAGGACAAGGGGGGGGGAGAGATGTGCGAGCGGGTAACAAACTTGTCACCTGCCCTGCCGCATGACTACAACTCCCAGCATGCCCTTACAGTAAGGACATGCTTGGAGTTGTAGTCATGTGACACGGGCAGGCGGGAGATGTGCTTGTCAGCCACCCCTGCAGCATGACTACAACTCCCAGCATGCCCTGGGCATGCTGGGAGTCGCAGTCATGCGGCGGGGGCAGGTGACAGGCTTGTCACCTGCCCCCTTTTGCAGGACCACAACTCCCAGCATGTCCTTACTGTAAGAGCATGCTAAGAGTTGTAGTCATGCTGCAGGGGTGGGTGACAAGCACATCGCCTGCCTGCCCATGTCACATAACTACAACTCCAAGCATGTTCTTACTGTAAGAGCATGCTGGGAGTTGTAGTCGTGCAGGCCGGTGAAAAGGAAACTAGGGAAGTGGGTGGCATTGTGCTCTGCTCCCTGGCTTCCCAGCGGGGAAAATGAAGTTATGGTGTCAAGGATGCCTTCAAGTGAGGCCTTAAACTGTGAGTGACTACTGCTGTGCTATTTTGCTGAGTGTGGACATAAGCAAATTCACACCAGATAATGTTGGTATAAATCCCCTTCTCAACACTGACTCCCAAGGAGTTCTGTCAGTTTATTAGAAAATCCCATTAGTTTTTGCATTTGGCAAAAAGAGGAGGCATTAGTTATTAGTCAAAATTTGATTGGTTGTTTGAGTATTGCATCTGTATATATTAGCATATCTAGCATCCAATTCTTTCTTGGCAGAAGTTCTTCTACCGGGAAATTCAAGAGTTCTCTGTCCGTCAGATATTTTGTCTTTTGACTTCTTATCTTGGTCCTCCTGACGTCATCTCAAGGTCTCTATCTTAGTCACGAGCAAATTGAAAGCTGATTTATGGGTTAAGGGTAGTTAACAAATATCTTTCTCTAGCATCAGCAATGGCATATCAGTATTAATATATTGATCAGTCATCAGAAACATAAGGGTCATCCTTATCTATTCCCCCCAAAAGATATTTGTTAAACGTTCATGACATCTTTCCCTAGAATAAACTCCGCCTAACAGTCTCAGGTTCAGGGGAAAAAAAGAAAAAAACGGGTATGGGATGCTTCACTGGTTTGAGACGAGCGGCTCCTTATGAACCACCCCCCTTTGCACCCAGACTGATCCTTCACCTGGGACTTCTATATTAGCCCTACTTTACTGCAGCAACTAATAAGCACCAAGAATACTATAAGTCAGTGAATGCAATCTACATTTAACCCAATTGGACAACAATGGCTAAAAAGCAGCATTGTATGTTTTACAGGGCCTGAAAAGTAGCTAAAGCAAAATTATGCAAAACAGAAAAGTGACTTAACAGTAACTGCGAGGCAAAGAGATAAGCTATACTGAGGGGAGAGAAAAACCAAAATAAAGAGAAGAAGAGAAAAAAATTAAGGGAAAAACTAGGAATTTTTTCATTTACTAAATGTATTACTGCAAATATTAATTACCTTTTGTCCCATGAAATTATCTATTTTGTCACATATTAACCCCTTAACGACCATGGACGTGTATACACGTCCAGGCAGGATGAACGTTCCCACACCAGGACGTGTATACTCGTCCATGGCTCTCATGGGTGCTGCCCAGTGCACCCACGAGATCGCGGCAGGGACTCGGCTGTAACACACAGCCGGGACCCTGCCGCACTGCCGGGACCAAAGTAAACCGCTGGCTGTAAGTGTTATGACAGAGGGAGGGAGCTCCCTCTGTCACCCCTGCAGCACCCCGCAGCGCGATCGCAGGGTGCTGTGTGTAATCCCCGGCGGGCGGGGACCTGCCGCACTGCCGGGACCGAAGACAACTTCGGTCCCGGCAGTTTAACCCTTACAGCCGTGGTCGGAAGCGACCGCGAGCTGTAAGGAGTTTTGACAGAGGGAGGGGGCTCCCTCTGTCTCTCTCCTGTAGCAACCCGCAATGATCGCGGGGTGCTGCTGCTTACCTGGGCAGCCGGGGGTCTTTACATGGACCCCCAGGTCTGCTCCGGTTATTGCCTGTGAGGACGTGCCAGAGGCAAGTCCTCATATGCTGCCTGCTAATGTAAAACTAGCAGGCAGCATATATCTGCAATGCTTTGGAAAGCTAAGTATTCCAAAGCATAAAAAAAAAGTGAAAAATAAAATAAATAAAAGTGTATAAAAACAAGAAGTATAAAAAAAGTGTAAAAAATAAATAAAAAAAGTGTGTAAAAAGTGTAAAAAGTGTAAAAAAAAAGTTATAAAAATACATTTATTAAATAAATATAGTAAAAAATAAAAATGTATAATGTGTAGGATCACACGGCACACATCCGCAGCATATTACGTGCTGCGGATGCCTGCCAACAGTCACAATAATGAGCTCCCTGCTGCGGCCGGGTAGCTTTCTGTGTCCACTAATAGCGGCGGATTTCCCGCCGGCAGTCATGAGCGGACACACTGAGCTACCCAGCCACAACAGTGATCTCGCCCTTGTGACTGCCGGGGGCATCCGCAGTGTGAAATATGCTGCAGATGCACTCTATGTGACCCTACACTGCGTCCCATTCATACTGCGTTTCCGCAGTGTTAGAGGTATCCGTCAGCATCATGTCAAAAAGAGTGATGCTGACGTATACTGTAGCAGCTCAGTATACATTGGCATCCCTTTTTTGACATGACAACGGACACCTATACTGCAGAAATGCAGTATGAATGGGGACTATTCATATAAAGATGCCCTGAAAGCCAAAGGGTGCTCCTCTCCTTTGGGGTCCTACCACGCGGCCAAGGAACCAAATATGGCCTAAGCGGGGGTATTTCCAAACACGGGCCGAGCAGCTCAATATAATATAGGGTGCATTTCTTGCAATATCAGAAGTGATGTACAAAAATATGCCCCACAAATGATGCATTTGTGAAAAAAGGCAAATTTTGAATTTTTAACACTGACATAATTCCTGCCAAAAAACGATGGTGTTAAAATACTCACTGTACCCCCTAGCGAATACCTTGAGGGGTCTAGTTTTTAAAATTGGGTAATTTGGGGGGTTGTTCCTATGTTCTACTACCTTAAAATTTCTGCAAACCTTGCATAGCACACAAAAAAAAAATTTACTTTTCAAATTTTCAAAATTTCAAGTTCAATTGTTAGGCTTCTAATTAATTTAAAATGTTAATTAAAAACAAAAAAAATGCTGTCAAAATAAAGTAAACATCTGAAAGTATAAGTTTCATAAACTATTTGGTCAGTATGTATAAATATATGCAACCTATTAGTGTTAAAATAGCAAAAAATCTTAATTTTTTTTTAAATGTCATGATTTTTTGCATTGTAAAAAAAAAACTACACATGATATCGGCTCACTTTTACTATGTACATGAAGGATGACTTGTGACAAAAAAACAATGTCTGAATTATCTTGATTGGCAAAACGAGTTATTCTCTAATAAAGACAGACATCCCCGATTTGAAAAAACAGGCCTGGTCTTTCAGGGGCGTACAGGTTTATTTGGGTTGGTCCTTAAGGGGTTAAACCATTATTTATTTAAAAAGAATATACATCAGGAACATGTTGTATGAGTGTAGAAAACCCTCCTGCAGTGCGAGGCGTGTATCCATGTTGATTTTTCTTCCAGCTTCACCGATGTGGGTGTAATATGCAAAATCCTGCTGATTGGGGATGGCATACACAATGATTTGTTATTTTTATTAGGTGTTTAGAAATGATCTTTCACCATGTGTACTAATTGATATAATTTTCATCCACATTGTAAAGATGATCACAACCAATTAAGTACATTACCAAAATATGTGAGGCCTCTAACTTTAAGTAATGGGAAAGAGAAGATGCCCCTGAGCATTAAGACTCCAGAACAACATGGACATTAAGTGGTTAAGTTTTGCTTCAACAGAATATATGTAAAATAGGAGAATAATGTCTGACTAAGAAGGGCATTGTAGCTAGGACCTTAAGAGCTAACCCAAACAAAGCTGATAATGGTGCTTGAGAACATCCTGTTATGAAAAAATGTCCATGAGAACAGAGGTTAATATGTGCATCTTTAAAACTCTATTAAATGTTAAAATCACATGTGTTATGGGTGATATAGTGTACAGCTTATATACAGAGTGTGAATATAAAATATATGTTTGTGTAATGCACCATTTCTCATGTCTCCCCACTTAATTCTGATCTGATTCTGATCAAAATACACAACATATTTAACCCCCCCCCCCCCCATTTCTGTGAGTAAATAGGAAACTGAAATGAAGGAAGGGTAAAGTGTTCCCCATCATCATATATTGGAGAACATACCTTGAATATAAAAATAAATGGACCTCAAATTGTGTGTACTTTTACGACACATACCCAATGTGCAAATATAATTATGCAACTTCATTTTCAGTGTATTGATGTTGATATTAGTTGTAAACAAGTAGTGAATATGTGTCCTAATGTTAGTTACAATCATTTACATGACCACGGTAGGAAAACATTTATCAATTATTGATTTAAGAAACTCAGCTGCTAGTCCGGCACCTGATACCTCAGATGTAATGTGCCAAGCTTCTAATTTTTCAATTTAGTTACAATTCAATTATTATCATTTAGAATTACATTTGACCTTGATTTGGTACAAACTGCTACGTGATGCAGATAAGAGATGTTGACAGTGAGCTGAAAAAGAAAACTTTTACATAAAGCTGCAAAAATGTGACAGCCAATTTCTCCCTTCGCTATGCCCCCCTCCTTCTTTGCTTTTTCTATTATAGAGGGCTGTTAAGCGTTAAAGTATACAGCTCTGCCGTTCTTAGAGATTTTTTTTCCTTTATCAGGGATTATTTGTAAAGAATATATAAATAAAAATATACCTCTATTATCCTGCATCACACTCTCATATTTATTGTATTTATAGTTACGGAATCAGTACAGTCAGACAAGGACATACTTTTATTGGCCCTCCGTAGGCAGTCAGATGAAGTCTACTAATAGTCTCTGAAACAGGTAAGATGATTATGAAGTGTGTTGGTCGGGTACCTTTAAGGTTTTACCTAGGTCATAACAGATGCAGATAATGAAACCCTCTTTTTGAATTGTTGAATCCTGAGGCCACCCAATATACGGACATTACTACACACATAGCTCCCTTCTGCTTAGCGTCTGAGGCCACTTATGTTACCATGGGGCACAAGACTGTTGGCACACCTTCAGATGCCGTCTTTGGCTTGTACCACCTCTGTCTTCTTCCATTGGTCTCTCTCAGCATGCATTGCCGATTCCTGCAAGAGACTTAAACAAACAAATCCACCTGTACACTCTGTACCATAACTTTGGGAGGACAGGAGCACTGTAGCCTTGGCAGCCTCTTTGACAATTCAGTCCCCTTGGCTTCTGGGGCTATTTCCTTCATGTGGCTCTGATCTTTATGATGGCTACTTTCTCTGGCCGCTCTCGGACTTTGAACACTTGAATTGACAACTACAGATTGGTTTGCCCCAGGATTCAAGAAAACCTTTACTTCAATAGGCCCATGCTTGTGGGTTGTAATAAAAGTGTACCCATACTCATTGTGTCATACCTTCAAATATCTTACATATATCAGTGAATATCTTCAACTCTACTTTCTGAACCACCAGCTCAGAACGAATGGTTTATTGCAGTAGAACTTCATTCTGCGTGCGGTCACCATATATCCTGTCTTATGTATTACATCTTAACATTACTTGGAACAAGCTTACATTTATAACTCAGCATCAACCATGGACTCTCTGATATTTTATCATGGCTCTTGAATTCTTAACCTCATAAGTTCAAAACAATTTTAATCATAATCTGGGAGTAGCAAAGCTACCAAAAGGGGATGAAGGAGAAAGAGAAAAAAATATTATATGGTTATTCAATCAAAAAATTGGTATTATTCAAATAAATGCAATGTAGAATGTATGGGTATATCACATTGTGTATGCAGGTCCTATAAGCATACTCAGTTTAAAACAGTAAATATGTATATATACATTTTCTTCAAGTGTGATTTTTGTATTTTAGAAGAGGAGGCTGTCATTCTTTCTATATGGCCCCACCTTTCAAGAATGGACCCCCGCCTTTCTTCTTCCAATACTCTATGTCACCAGTCACCGCCCCTTCCAGCCTGGCCCTCTGCTTTCCGTCAAGCTAGGTCAATCTTCCACAACTTTGAACGTCCAGTGCTTGACTGGATCACGAAACATACAAGACACATGTAACATGTAACAATACCGACTTACAACACACACAGGGCCCATATAACACACAGGGCCCACATTCTCACCAAAAGTGCAAAGGAATAAAAAAAATATATAGAGCTCTTTCGGGGGGGGGGGGGGGGGGGGAATTAGCGTATTTTAAATATTTAGGTAATATTTGTCAATTAAATAGTGATCATTTTCTTCCTTTTTATCTTATTTTAAAAACGTCTTCTCTTCTTACTCCTGTAATATAATCAGATAATTAATTGCATTTCCTGATACATTTCATTTTTTGGCATCCATCCTGTGCAACTGTGAAAACAAGGAAATTAATGAAATATCATCAAATAAATTCTGTGAATACCACGTGGATTTTCTTTTGTTATAACATTCACTGGTCATATTTCATATATTCCTGATTCATTAATACACAACACACATATACAACATACTTTATCTCATAACAACCATTCTATGAATGTCATCACATGACTACATACACACAGCTTTCCCAGAGATCTAGCATACCATCAGTATTCCACAGCACCAAACATTCCTGAACAAAGGATTAACACTATTTACAGTTTCAACAAACTTTTTGGACTCTTCTACATTCTTGAACCATAATATCACTTACATGAACACTTTCAACTCTGCTAATCCTAATCTTCATTTGCGTCTTCTGCAGCATACTGTTTCTCATCCTCCTAAACAGCAGCAGTCACCTTTACATCTCCCTTTGCCTTTCAGCTTATACCTGTAAATAAATACTGTATATAACACTGCTGTATATGAATACCTCTATCCATTAACCATCAGTATATTCCAAACTTTCAACTGCCTTAATATCCACATGCTTTTCCTTCTTCATATGCTTTTTCATCAAAACGTTGAGTCTCTCTATTGTTTCTCTCTCTAATCCTGTCAAGATACTTACAACAGTCCGCCCCGACCTCACCTGTGTCACCATTTGTACACACCACCAACTCCCGGACCAAAACCACCAACTTCCACAACACAATGCACACAGCCATTTGTACACTCAAACTACCATCCAAAATCACCAAGGAACATTCTTTAGGAGACACTGAGACAATCAATCCTGCTCAACAAATTAATTTACAACACAGACACAGTTTTGAAACTTTTCTGCCCTCTGCACACTTCTTTCCTTCGCACAACACAGTCACCCATTTCTTTAGAGATAAAACATTAGGGCTCAATTAACACATAACAGATTAAAATACAGTTGTTTTGGGAGTAGTGAGGACCATGTAATTATCCTATTAACAAGATCTCTCGGAGGATATATCAGCCATACAAAGATTGGGATTCAGCACAAACAAAAAAGGGTGTGTATAGGTACAACCAAAATTTGTCTCTGATACTACTCTTATCTTCTAATCTAAATCTTTTACTGATACACCACAAAAGATACAAGAGTAAATATTTTGCTCAAGTACGTCACAAAAGATATCAGTATGCCGCCACAAAAACGTCCTCTGATACAGAAATAGAAACTGAACTGATACAAATCAAAAGCCATCAGATTAAAATATGATACACACAAAAGGTATCAGCAGTACAATCAACCAAAAGTTACCAAGGACTTTGAACACAAAAATCTATGGCACTCTTAATTCCCTTGACCGTATCAACTGAGTAGATCAAGGAAACTAAAAAATCTAAATCCAAGACTCAAAAATCTAAAAGAAATCCTATTAAGCAGTGCATTTTTGATGTTAAGGTTGGCAAAAAGAACATTTTACTGGTTCTCTCACAATTTCTCCCGATTTTGCAAACTGTGGACTTAGATTAAAACAGTAGCAATCAGTCACCTGTGACTAGAACTCGTCTATGAAATTGAGACCACACAGAGTGAAGATTCCCCGCCGCTAGGGCTAGATATAGAGGGTTGACATAAGCCATTTCCCAGGCTCCCAGGCCTGCCCAAAAGACACCGATAAACTACAGTTTCATAAAGAAATCAGCAGACTTACCGTGTTCTTGTGGAGATTTTAACTCCTAGTTTGGGCAGTTTTGGTTCCCCCTGGACAGCTGGGAAAGTGTTGGCCCAACAGACTTTGCTCTTCCCTCGAGTGTGTTCCAGGGATCAGAATCCCACTTCTGACACCAACTGTCAAGGATGCCTTCAAGTGAGGCCTTAAACTGTGAGTGATTACCGCTGTGCTATTTTGCTGAGTGTCGACATAAGCAAATACAGACAATGTTGGTATAAATCCCCTTCCCAAGGAGTTATGTCTGTTTATTAGAAAATCCCATTTGTTTTTACATTTGACAAAAAGAGGCGGTTTAGTTATTACATCAAAATCATCATGTTACATTTTGATTGGTTGTTTGAGTATTGCATCTGTATATATTAGCATATCTAGCATCCAATTCTTTCTTGGCAGAAGTTCTTCTACCGGGAAATTCAAGAGTTCTCTGTCCGTCAGATATTTTGTCTTTTGTCTTATCATGGTCCTCAAGGTCTTCATCTTTGTCACGAGAAAATTGCAAGCTGATTCATGGGTTAAGGGTAGTTAACAAAAAATTTTCTCCAGCATCAGCAATTTCATATCAGTATTATTATATTGATCAGTCATCAGAAACATAAGGGTCATCCTTATCAATGGCACTGTAACTTCATATTTCCCTCTGGCAGCTGTGATTTGCCAGGCAGTCTGGACCAATCACAGGTCTGCCCGGGAAATATGAAATTACAGTGATGTAATTTAATTTTTCTGTTGGTCGGCACCGCTCCCCGGCCACCCGCCCGCATCTACCACCCACCTATTAGCTATTGCAGAACTACAACTCCCAGCATGCTGGTAGTTGTAGTTCTGCAATATCTAGCGGGTGGGTGATAGATGCCTGCGGGTGGCTGGGGACCTGAGATACGCAAAAGGTCACACAAAAGTTGCAGTTGTGACTTTTTGTGTGACTTTTAAAAAATGCTGTCAAAGGCAAGTTTGTAAGCCAGGTCTGACCTGACTTAGGCTGCATTCACACCACGTTTTTGCAATACAGTTCCCGTATACGGTTTGAAAAATGATGTCCGGTTGCATCCGTAATTTTTTTTTTACAAAAAAAAAAAAACGTATACCTTTTTAACTTTTCATTACCAAACCACTCCAGAAGAAAGTTCTAGAAGGTGGGTGCGCATGCGCATGTGCAAACTCGAAAACCGTATTGTGCAAACCAGATGGAACCGAACCCACTTACGACACCATGTTTTTGCAATACAGTTCCTGTATACGTTTTCAATATGAAAACCGTATGGAACCGTATTGAAAACCGTAAATATTGACGCCTATGTTAAAGGATTTCAATACGGACAAAAAAACGTGGTAGGCTACGGTTTTGGGTATGGGAAAAAAATGGACAAAACCGTACAAGACGCACAATGTACACAACTGGATGCATCGTTTGGCATACGGATTTCAATGGAGAGTCAATGCATACGGTTTTCAATAGGGTTCCATATGGTTTTCAAATTGAAAACGTATACAGGAACTGTATTCCAAAAAACGTGGTGTGAATGCAGCCTTACACTTGCAAGCTTTTGAAGGGGGTTTGCATCTTTTATGGCTTACTTGCGACTTTTGCACTTGACAAATTCCTGATATTTTTTTTTTTTTGTGCGACTTCTGTAAGCAAAAAAAAAAAAAAAAACCCTCTAAATCCCTTGGCAAATGTTCCTCCAGAACTTTCCACTGGATACCAAATGTTTTGGAGGTCTGGACACCACCACATTTCCTTTTATGTTACTCTATCTTCCTTTCACTCTTTTATGCCAATGGTGACATGACTGTAGGGAGAGATTTACACTGTACATGACAATATATCAACTGCATTGATTGTTTTATGTATGTATGCCTTTAGAGTTCATCTAATAATACTTTTATTATTATATACAGTACATTCGGAAAGTTTGCCGACCCTTTCACATTTGTTATGTTGTGGACGGATGCCGAGCTATTCATGTCCCGTTCCTCGTCCTCAGTGATGTCAGGGAAGGTGTAATCTTCTTCCCCCCAGCTACGTACAACACCAAGGGAACTAGATAGGTGACAAGGAGCATCCTGGGATGCCTGCTGTTGTTGGTCTTCCTCCTCCTCTTCAAAGCCACATTCCTCCTCTGACTCCTCTTCCTCACAATCCTCTTCCAGCATTGCCGCAGGTCCAGCAAGCGATGCTGATAAGGCTGTTTCTGGTGGGGATGGTGTCCACAACTCTTCCTCTTCACGCTCATCTACTGCCTGATCCAGCACTCTTCGCAGGGCACGCTCCAGGAAGAAAACAAATGAAATTATGTCGCTGATGGTGCCCTGGGTGCGATTGACCAGGTTTGTCACCTCCTCAAAAGGACGCATGAGCCTACAGGCATTGCGCATGAGCCTCCAGTAACGTGGCAAAAAAAATTCCCAGCTCCACAGATGATGTCCTAGCACCCCGGTCATACAAATATTCAGTGACGGCTTTTTCTTGTTGGAGCAGGCGGTCGAACATAGGGAGTGTTGAATTCCAACATGTCGGGCTGTCGCAAATCAAGCGCCTCACTGGCATGTTGTTTCACCGCTGGATATCTGACAAGTGCGCCATGGCCGTGTAGGAATGCCTGAAATGGCCACACACCTTCCTGGACTGCTTCAGGACATCCTGTAAGCCTGGGTACTTGAGCACAAATTGTTGTACAATCAGATTACACACATGTGCCATGCACGGCACATGTGTCAACTTGCCCAACCTCAATGCCGCCAACAAATTTGTTCCATTGTCACAAACCACCTTGCCGATCTCCAGTTGGTGCAGAGTCAGCCACTGGTCCACCTGTGCGTTCAGGGCAGACAGGAGCGCTGGTGCGGTGTGACTCTCTGCTTTGAGGCAAGTCAACCCCAAGATGGCGTGACACTGCTGTATCCGGGATGTGGAATAGCACCTGGCGAACTGGGGGGGTGCCGGTGATGTGGAGCAAGACGCAGCAGTGGAAGTGGACTCGGCCGAGGATGTTATGGAAGAGGATGGAGTAGGAGGAGTAGAGGGGGTGGCAGCAGGCCTGCCTGCAAGTCGTGGCGGTGTCACCAACTCCTCTGCAGAGCCACGCATTCCATGCTTGGCAGCCATCACCAGGTTTACCCAATGCGCAGTGTAGGTGATATACCTGCCCTGCTTGCAAACCAGGTATCAGTGGTCAGATGGACCCTTGCCCCTACACTGTGTGCCAGACATGCCATAATTTCCTTTTGCACAATGGAGTAAAGGTTGGGGATTGCCTTTTGTGCAAAAATATTTTGTTTGTGATGTGACATCATGTGCCTTCGCAAAGCAGTTGTGCCTAGGTGGGTGATGGACTTCCCACAACTCAGTTTCTTCTGGCACAGGTTGCAAATGGCCTCGCTGTTGTCAGAGGCAGACACACAAAAAAAATGCCACACTGCTGAGCTCTGCGATGACAGCATTCTGGTGGTGGCAACAGAATGCGTTGATTGGCATCCCATCTTGCTGACCCCGGGTGCCGATGCATGCTGTCTGACTGTGCCACTAGCTTCTTGCGATGACCTCCCCCTGCTTCCAACTCGTCTCCTCCTCTCTGTCTCCCCATCTGAACTTTCCCCCTCTTCTTCTTTTCTAGCGGGCACCCATGTGGCATCCACGGACACATCATCATCATCAACACCTTCACCGCTATCTGACACCTCAAGAAAGGAAGCAGCAGTGGGTACAACATCATCATCACACCGTACGTCCATGTATGTTATGCTGCCTGAGTGAGACATATCCCTGTTAGCTACATCCTCTGGCAATAATGGTTGCGCATCACTCATGTCTTCAAACTGATGTGTATATAACTCCTCTGACGGATCAAGTAAAGCTACTGCGGTGCTAGTGTTGGTGGTGGCGGCAGGCGGGCAAGTGGTAGCATGACAGGTGCCCAAAGCTAAGCTAGAGGAGGAGAAAGGACGGTGCGTCAAGGTATAGAGCGGAAGTTGTAGTAGATTGGGTGTCTTATGATAGCCAGTCAACTAAGTCCTCAGAACTTTGGGGGTTCAGGGTACGTGGCCTCTGAACACGGGCCATTCTTCGGCCAAAGGGAATCCCAGCACCACGAAGGCCCCCGCGGGGTGGCCTTCCTCTGTCTGTCATTTTTTTTTTAAATTTGTACAACTGTCACACCTAATGTGATTTGCACTAGGGTGACACAATTTGCCCTGCAGGCAAAAAAAATGGCAACTGTGACGTGAACTGACAGGGACGACTGATTTTATTTAACAGCCAAAAAAGGTTTTTTGTTTTAATTTGCACAACTGTCACACCTAATGTGATTTGCACTAGTGTGACAATGAGCAAAAAAGCTTGCCAGCGGAGTTCCCCTTTTAGGCAGTGGTCCCCAACCAGGGTGCCTCCAGCTGTTGCAAAACACACGGACTGATATATTTCAGCCCTTTGAACACTGTAGTAGTTAGTTGCTTTAAAGAAAAAAAGCTTGCCAGCGGAGTTCCCCTTTTATGCAGTGGTCCCCAACCAGGGTGCCTCCAGCTGTTGCAAAACACACGGACTGATATCTTTCAGCCCTTTGAATACTGTAGTAGTTAGTTGCTTGAAGGAACTTAAAGAAGATATCCCATGCATCAAAGAAAAAAAAATACCTAGCCATTCCATAGTATATTCACCTACCACCTCTCTGACATGTTTGTGATTTTTTTTCCGTCCCCCATTCACCAGCTATTCAGCTCATAAATTCCAGTTACTTCCTGGTTATGGTGGCTATGCCTGTGATCTCAAAGACTACATTTCCCTGCATGCACTGCTCACATTTCCTGCTCTCAGCTGACTGAGCAGAGCACTTGTTACCACCCCTAACTTATGTTAGTCACTCCCACAGCTCTGCTAGCTCACTCCCACATAACACTGAGCTCCAATCATAGCCCTATACAGCAGGGTGGCCACATAACACTGAGCTCCAATCATAGCCCAGACAGCAGGGTGGCCACATAACACTGAGCTCCAATCATAGCCCAGACAGCAGGGTGGCCACATAACACTGAGCTCCAATCATAGCCCAGACAGCAGGGTGGCCACATAACACTGAGCTCCAATCATAGCCCAGACAGCAGGGTGGCCACATAACACTGAGCTCCAATCATAGCCCAGACAGCAGGGTGGCCACATAACACTGAGCTCCAATCATAGCCCTATACAGCAGGGTGGCCACGAGGAAACAAAATGTAAACTCAGTGCTCAGAGAGAGGGACCCTGGAGTTGAAGCTGCAGTTTTACACTGTAAAATCACTCCCTCCCCCTCCTGCTTTACAGTGGCACAATCACCTCCCCCCCTTCTCTGCCCTGCACTCCTCTCTCCCCAGTGCTCAGTGTGACAGGTCTACGCTGGCAGCTCCCTCCCCTCCTCCCCCTCCTCCGTTCTCAGTGTAAAAACATTAGCAAGGAGAGGGGAGAGAACTATGATCTGAATCAGCCGGCATATAGGCAGTGCTGCTCAGCCAATCACTGCAGAACAGAGGGAGGACAGTGTGAATATTCATCAGATGGGAGGGGCTAAGGCCGAGCACAGGGAGCTCTCTGCAGCACAGGGGTTTTCTGGGTAATTGTCACGTCACGGCCCCGGGATGCTGCTGATAACAGCCTGAATAGGGGGTCGAAAGTCATGAAAACCTGGAACAGCTGAATTTCCTGTCAGACAGAAGAATGCAGAAAAAGCTTGTTTCTAAGCAGCACTGGTAATGGAAGTGATTTACAAACCTATATAACTGTATCTTCTGCACTAAAAGCTGAACAATTATTTACTGTGAGACTTGTCCTTTAAGTTTGATTCTGGAGTACCCCTTTTAACCAGCGGTTCCCTCCCAACCAGGACTGATATCTTTCAGCCCTAAAAAGGGCTTTTTTGGGTGCTGTCCTTAAAGCAGATGTTACACTAGTGCTTTAGAAGTAAACTGGACCCTGAATACACCACCTAGCAGCAACCTAGCTATCGCTTTCCCTATACAGCAGGAGCAGCTTCTCTGACCCTCCACTTCCTAAGCCTGCAGCATGCTGAATGAGGCTAAAATGGCATCCGTGCAAGAGGTAGGAGGGTCTGGAAGGGAGGGACTGCTGCTGATTGGTTGTAATGTGTCTGCTGACTCTGACTCACAGGGTCAAAGTTTACTGCAGTGTTAAAGTATAGGGGGCGGATCGAACTTCACATATGTTCGCCCGGCGATAAGAACGTGAACATGCTAAATTTGCCGGGAGCTGTTTGCCGGCGAACAATTCGTGACATCTCTACTTAGATGTTGTTCAATCCATAAGGCCTAAGACTTTGAGGCCACATATGATTTTAAGCTAAGGAAGGGCACTATTAGTCCAAAAAAATGAATGCCTTTTTTGGTGTATTTTGCGACACATTTTATAAAAAGTGTCCCGAGTCATTAGCACCACATTTTTTAACGAATTATGTAAAAATGTTACTTTGTTTATGTCATGCTCCCCACTTTTTTTTTTTTTTTTTAAAGGATTGCAACGTCTGCAAAAGGGACAGGGCTTAAAATGCTCAAAAAATTCAAACTTTTTAGATGCAATTTTTAAGCCTAAACTAAGCCACCTAATAGTTGGTGCAGACTTAGAGTAGACAACGTAAGATGTGCCTGATTTTTAAACAGCCTGAGTCACTATTAAAAATGTGGTGCAATCTTAGGCTGCCTGCTTTAGTTTAGACTTTCTAAGAATGAGACCAATTAATTTTCTCCCCCAGTGTGTTTTATGTTTCAGGATATAGGGAGAAAAAACAAGACAGTCAGAAGAGCAGAGGGTATTCGCCACTGTTTGCATTATTGTTGCTAGTATATTTTATATTATTCATTTTCATTACATAGGGGGAAATTTATCAAAACCTGTCCAGATGAAAAGTTGCTGAGTTGCCCATAGCAACCAATCAGATTGCTTCTTTCATTTTACAAAGGCCTTTTTAAAAATAAAATAAGTAATCTGATTGGTTGCTATGGGCAACTCAGCAACTTCTCCTCTGACAGCTTTTGATAAGCCTCCCCTGTAGACCCTACCGGTTCTTTGCGCATTCATACTTCATACCTTTATGTAAAGTGGTGCTAGAATACAGTGTATTCCATTGTATCCGACAAAAAATCTGTTTCCATAGAGAAAACTTAAAGAGATGTACTGGTTGTACAAATTCATTTTTCAACCAGGGCCCTCAACAATGTGCTAAAGGAGACAGCAGCTAAAAGTACCCAAGATATCTGAGCATTAAACAGAGTGCCCTCTAAATATTGGTATATTCTTTCTCTAGAAAATTCAATAATCTGAAAAATCTTCAAAAAGAAAATAAGCTACATAGGACTAAGTATTTTACTCCTCTCTGTGTCAATTGTTTGTACTGTATTATACAACAACTGAGAATTGTTTTCTCCCAATACCTATACAGAGCATATAGCAATAATTTCATATAAATAGGGAACCCTATAACTATGGAAAACAATGTCATATAATTATGGAACCCTATAACTATGGAAAATATATCCAGGTCATATTCCTGCTTTACAGAAGCTGAAGTCAAGAAAACATCCTATAATTTTCAGCAACCACTATATCCTGACTGGAATTTGTTGACTATTTTGGCATATATCCTTGAGCAGGTTTAAATAAGTATGCAGTTCCTACTGTAAAAGTGACAGGCTTTTGCTGATGTGTGTTCTGTAGAGCTTTATGGAACCCCGTGGGCCATGATTGAGAAATACTGGTGTATAGTAAAAAAAAAAAGAAAAAAAAAAAATTATTACTAAGATTATTATTATTATTATTATCACTGTATGTTACATTAAATGTTTTAGTTGTTTTTTAACCAAAGAGGGAAACTGATTTTTTAGTTGACAAAGAACCAAGCAGGAAAGTTATTAGAGAGTTGCATCAATAAATGGCTTTGTATATATCCTCACTGTCAATGCCAGATAAAAAATAATAAATACAACAAAAACAGATAACCTTCTGTACACAAATAGAAGAATCCTCCATTTGAATATAATGGTCTTTTGAAACAAAAAAAAGGGGAAGGTGAAGTTGAATATACAGGAAAATTGCACAATAAATAAATATTTGCTGTGACTTTGTTCAATGGACCTCATGTATGAAAACTATTTTTAAGAGTTTCCCAGTTGCCCACTGCAAAAAATGTATGACATTTAGGGCATACTGCTAATTTAAATATCTGCTAAATCAGTATCATATTGTTCTGTTGTTATCTCCCAAACTACCCAAATTATAATCTGCAACTGGTTGGGGTTTCAATTCATAATTGATATCGCAGTTAATATGTGAACACTACAGTTTAATGAAGAATTGTTGAATAATATTTTATAACTCATGTTTTATTTGTATTTGCCAAAAGTATCAAACGTGTTCTGACAAAGAAAGGTATTTATATGTATTTTTTGTGATGTTTTTCCTAATATTTCATCTTACTATCTATATTATAATATGATCCTAAAATCCTTTTTCAGCAGTCTCCTCATTATCATCACATATCAAATTACAGGCAAATGTGAGTTCAGTATATAGATAAGATGTAGTCAGGCCATTCACAACAGTAGATGATGCTCAAAGGTCCACCTGTACCTCTATGACCTGTACAGGTCAAAATGCGTGCCTAGAAAATTCTCTCATAGAATCTGGGCCAGTCTATTGTACCTTTGTCCATAGAGCTTGCTGTAAAGCATCTCCAAATGCTGTTAAAAGTAGCTTCGACGAGATGACCACTCCCATATTAATGTACTAAAAATAAAATAAAAATTACAATTAGAAAACAGAAAAAGATTAGAAAAAACTGTTTTAAACAGTAAAAAAAAAGTGATCGTCTACTTTAAGTGAAATTTAAAGAGGTTGTCTCATTGAGATAGCCCCCCTTTTAAAATGAAGTATGCATTCAGCGATACCAAATATATTTATTAATTCTTTTTTTAACGCTTTCTGGGGGGGGGGGGGGGGAAATGGGAAAAACTGATGATTTACATTTTTATTGGGGGATGGAATTTTTCACATTTTTCAACTTTTTTTTAAACATTTTTCAAATTATTTTTTTTACACTTTAATAGTCCCCATAGGGACTTTGACTGCTAATACTGTTCACTGCTATGCATAGGGCATAGCACTGATCAGTGTTATCGGCTATCTTCTGCTCTGTTCTGCTTGATCTCAGACCAGAGCAGAAGACCCCTGAAGATGGCTGGAGGCAGATGAGGGGACCTCCGGCCTCCATGCTGGATGATCGGATCCCTGTGGCAGCGATGCGGGCGACCTGATCGTCCATTCAAAGTACCACACTGCCCCAGATGCCGTGATCTGTATTGATCACAGCATCTGAGGAGTTAATGGAGGAGATGTTCGCCATTACCGGTAGGTCCTTGGCTGCTCATAGTAGCAGATTTCAATGTAAATTACATGACAACACAGCTTCACATTTTGCGCTTCAAATCTGCGCAGAAGGTTTAATGACAATGTCATTTTATATGTTACATCCTCATTGTTAAAGGGGCTATCCAGTGTTTTCTAAATAATATGTTGCTGGAATGGGGGGCTTTGGAAATAAAAAAGACCATACTTACTATACCTCAGTCCCCTGCTGGCTCCATGCTGCTTTCATTAAATGGGCACTGTCAGATCTCAAAACTTTTTATATGTTGTTACTGATGAAAATTAAAGACCTTTTGAAATATGGTTGTTTAAATTTTTTTGAATATTTAATAAAGAAAACAGCTCCTGTGTTCATAACTTCTGGGACACTAACCAGTCCTGAAGCAGCATCAGGCTTGTCCTTGAGTCATGGACAAGAGATGACTCATGGACAAGGCTGCATGAGCAGACACCAATCACCTCCTATCACCACTAAGGAGGGACACGCCCCTTCCCCTGAGAAGACTTCTGACACTGTGAGCTAATGAAAAGAGGTATTTTTTTATAATAAATATAGGTGATAGAGGCATAACAATAGAAGTACATGGTCAGGATTAGGTACAGAGTTACATTAACAGTCTTTTTTTTTTTTTTTTTGGGGGGGGGGGGGGGGATCAGACAGGTACGCTTTAAGCTCAGTCCAGTCCCCCAGTCTTCTTCCTGTTTCTGATTCTAAGATGAGTATTTTCTGCAGGACCTGCACGCTCAGCCATACACTGGCTTCAGCTGTGTCCTATCTTAGCCTATACAATAAGCCCTTATTTAGGAAGCAAAAAGAAAAAAAAATGGGGACTGTACATAGCCGAACAGGAGCTGCATGGAACCAATGGGGGGCAGGGCATGGTAAGTATGGGCCTTTTTTCTATTTTCTACTTGCCACAGCATCATATAATTTTTTTACAATATCTTTATCTATCTTTGTGTAAATAACCCTTTTCCACAGCCCCCAATTATTTTTGCATCATTCCAATATTAAAGAGTACCTTGTAATCAAACTAAATTTTCTAAACTAACTCAGATTATATTTCCTAACTACTCCTAACATCCTTCCTGTCTTTAATAAAATTTTCAGAGCTTTAAAAAACTCTTTATCCTACCTTTTCCCTAACTACTCCTAACACCTTTCCTGTCCTTAATAAAAATTTTCAGAGCTTTAAAAAACTCTTTATCCTACCTTTTCCCTAACTACTCCTAACACCCTTCCTGTCCTTTTTATAAAATTTTCAGAGCTTTAAAAAAACTCGTTATCATACCTTTTCCCTAACTACTCCTAACACCCTTCCTGTCCTTAATAAAATTTTTAGAGCTTTAAAAAAAACTTATCATACCTTTTCCCTTGCTGACATTGTGCGAGCTCCCGGCAGAAGAAAGTGTGTGTTCCCCAGCAGGCGCGACGTCACTGAAACCTGCAAGAGTTGTGCCTTTCCATGCCCCACACGCACTTCCTTACTGAGTTTGGTCTCCTGCTAGGCCAGGAGGAGACCAAACTAACTGTTTGACTTGCACATGTAACAGAACAGAGCCACCTAGTGGCCGTTTTTTCAATCACATTAAAAACATATAAAGGGTGAGAATTTTAACAGCAAGTAAATAGCAAAGTGTCTTATAATTACTTAAGGAACAATATACTAAAAGTTTAGTTTGGTGACAGGTACTCTTTAAGTTTCTCCTATGACTATGCCTTTCATATCTTGGTAATTTTTTTCATTGTATGCATTTTTCCTGTCTGCTCTGTAAGTAGAATGTTTTGCCAGTGCCTTTCAGTGTGTATCTTTCTGACAAAGAAGCGGTCTGCAGGGTGTAGGAGTGAGGCCGTGCAGCGGGAAGCACTAAGAAAGTAGGTTTTCTCCTGGTATTTCACACAACATGTAAAACTGTGGAGAAACCTTGCTCCCATTATCACAATGACTCAGAGTCTTCTCTCTCCCACATGGATGTTGAATATGCCAATTTCAAAGCCTTAATTATCAAGAAAAGGCAACAGCACCAAGGCGTGCTTCCCAGATGCCCTGCTTTTAATAATAGGGTGACTACACATTGTGTTAGCACACATTAAGCTGAAGTTAGTATTGGAGATAAACCTTAAAATGTTTGTATGGTCATAAGAGCTTCAGGGATACATCATTTCAAAGATTCATTTGTCATTTGATTTGCAAGGTTACTCTGCTAACTATAAGAAATAGAGGAGAGTCAAGTTCTTTTTAAATGAACAAATCCAAAATGTCATTTAAGGCTATGCCACATGAAGAAAAACACATCAACAATTTATCACCACTGGGATTCCCCTATAAATAAGTGTCAGAGCTTCCTGTTACCACTGCCACAGTGGAGTTTTCAACAGCATATGTGACAATGTGAGAATTTCAAACACTGGAAAATATTTATTTGCAGGTGACAAATGAACAGTAGTGTCCCCCCATGGATTAAGTCTGGATTCATTTCATAGTAGTAAAGTTAAATTTAAAATGGAAAAAAAGATAAATGTTTGGCCTTATCAAAAATATGATTAAATAATAAATATTTTCAACTATGCTAAAAGGTTTGTATTATTCCCAAAACTGAAATTGTAGGTGCAAACAAATGGCTCAACACTCTATATAAAAGAGCCTTTACTTGTCTCGAGCATCAGGGAGGGCATCAGGGGAACAATAAGAGTCTGAGGGCCTAATACTGTATAGGGGCCTCTTATTGGATGGGGCAGTATCTGGTCCTACTACTGTATATTGGGGGGGGGGGGGGGTAGCATGATGCCTAATAGTGTATAGTGGCAGTGTGAGGGCCTAGTAACTATATGGGGAACAGAGATATATAGGGGTAGCCTAAATACTACTACTAGTATTACTGTGTGGGGCAATAGCCATGGGCAGTTTTACAGAAGTGGGGATGGTGCTTGAGAAAAAAGCATAAAATGTATTTCTGTCAGATTGTATGAAGACCAGTCTTGGCCGGAAGAAGTCATTAAGGTGGCCTGGTCTGGAAAGATAAGAAAAGGAAAAGTGAACAACACCGATCAGAGAAGACAATGCATTCAACTAATGTAATAACTTACATGGTCTGCAAAGATACTACCATAATATAGTCATTGTATGTGGTAATATTGTGATTTGTGTAGTGGATTTTATTCAGTAACAATACAGCATTATTAGTCAGTCATGAGTTAATGGTTGTGGTAGTCATGGTGTGGCGACATTATTTGACCCCTGTCCCTTACTGGTAACACAAAAATCTAGCAGTGTGCACCTGTGCATGATTATAATTATGTTGTTTGGAGGTGCTAATTATTATTATTTTTTTTTGTACTGGTATTATTTGTGAGGTTGATCTTGGTATACTGTATTTTCTCAGTAACAGTACAGGAGTAACACCATTATTATGAGGTATACATAATAATCTCCTGCATCGAAATTTGTCTTTGCTATGTTATACACACACCTATAATAAATAAATATACTGTGAGAAGGTGAAAAGCATTGTGGTTGATGGTCGGTATGTGTCTCCAAGGCTCCTGGCCTTGGTGAAGTAAGAGCCGATAATTGTCCAGTATCTGTGCTGTGATGCAGACTGACACTGTTGCTGTAGTTTGGCTGAAAAGTCAATCCGGGACGGCTCTTACTGGGAATGGTCAAGTGTTGGGTGGGGGCTATTCCCCACAATTCAGGCCACCTTATGTTTGCCTTAAAGGTAGGCTGCTCCCCCAGCTGAGGGGGGTTTGCATGTAGCAGCTCACACTGCCAAAGAGCTGAGTTTTAAGATCTTCCTTGTGGAGTGTGGAAACTGGTCAGCAGAACAAACAACTAAGTAACTCAGGTAGACTTTTGTTACTTTTTCTTTGATCTGCATTTAAGACAGTTTGCCAAGTGTGAATAAAACACTGAACTTTGTTTTGAAAATTCCTGTTTCCGTGCCTGTATACTGCAGCTAGAGATGAGCGAACTTTAGAAAAATTTGATTCGGCCGATTCGCCGAAAAATTTGGTTCGATCTGAATTTATTTGCGACAAATCTATATTAAAAACTTCTATTTCAACCTACAAAGAGCCTCAATAGGGGTGTAAAACACTTTGCTGTGTTCTAACACGCATATGGAGTGTGCTGGGTTAGTGAAATAATACTGTTATTCAGTATGATATGCAGATTACAGGCATCGCTTTTAGAATCACTGCCGCAGAACGGCACAATGACAGAGCCTGGAGGTGGCATCAATATGAGGAGACCATTTAGTGACTAAATGACACAGCGGGGAGGTGTTGGCAGCATGAGGAGGCCATATAGTGGTCTAAATGACACATTATGTAGGTGTTGGCAGCATGAGAAGACCATATAGTGGCTGAATGACACAGCTTGGATGTGGCTGAAGCATGAGGAGACCATATAGTGGCTGAATGACATAGCGTGGAGGTGTTAGCAGCATGAGAAGACCATATAGTGGCTGATTGACACAGCGTGGAGGTGTTGGCAGCATGAGACCATATAGTGGCTGAATGACACAGCCTGGAGTTGGCAGCAGCATGAGTAGACACTAGGGCTTCACAATCCCTAAGATTAAAAGATGAATTTTAAATTTGAAGATTTATGGTAGCTAGTGCTACCAAAAAATTTTTTTTAGGTCCAGGCCCAGCAGCATCAGTAAACCATATATTGCCTGATTGACACAGCCCAGAGGTGGATGAAGCATGAGGAGACCATATAGTGTCTGAATGGCACAGCCTGGAGTTGGCAGCAGCATGAGAAGACACTAGGGCTTCACAATCCCTAAGATTAAAAGATGAATTCTGAAATTTAAACTGGAAATTTTGGGTAGCTAGTGCTACCATGACAATTTTTTTATTCCCAGACCCAGGCCCAGCAGCATCAGTAAAACATATATGGCCTGAATGACACAGCCTGGAGTTGGCTGAAGCATGAGGAGACCATATAGTGTCTGAATGGCACAACCTGGAGTAGGCGGCAGCAGCATGAGTAGACACCAGGGCATCAAAATCCCTAAGAAAAAAAGACGAATTTTGAAATTTAAATTGAAGATATAGGGTAGCTAGTTCTACCATAAAACATTTTTATGTGGAATACAAAAAAAAAAAAGAAAGGCGCGCTCCTAGTTTGATACTGTCAATTTGAAGATATTTCAAGTGCTGGGTTATTGCACCTTACCGTCATATGTTGTGCTCAGAGCACAACGCCTCAGTAATTCCAGATGTGGCTGCCTCTGCGTTCTTGACCGTGACTTGCAGGTCCGGTGGGTGAATAGGAGCAATAAGGGGAAGATGAGAATGAGATAATGACGCCTTCCATCAATTCAAGAAAACTTACCAGAGTTGTATAAAATTGAAAAAGGCAGTTTTTATTGTAGAATGCAACTTAAAAGTTTTAGAATAAAACTTTTAAGTTGCATTCTACAATAAAAACTGCCTTTTTAAATTTTATACAACTCTGGCAAGTTTTTTTTAATTGATAAAAATCGCCGTTATCTCATCCTAATCTTCACCTTATTGCTCATAAAAAAAATTTAGGCCCAGGCCCAGCAGCATCAGTAAACCATATATTGGCTGAATGACACAGCTTGGAATTGGCTGAAGCATGAGGAGACCATATAGTGTCTGAATGGCACAGCCTGGAGTTGGCAGAAGCATGAGGAGACCATTGAAATGTATGATATTTAAATTTAAAAATTTTTATTAAAATTGAGGGTTTTGAAATTGAACTTTTAACTCCCAAGTTTTAGTGTCCCGGGACCAAATCTAAGAAGGAGTCACATGTCACATGGCAGCACAATGACAGAGCCTGTAGGTGGCATCAGTAGGAGGAGACCATATAGTGGCTGAATGGCACAGCCTGGAGTTGACCACAGATGAGGAGACAATGGGGCCTCACAATCTCTAAGAATAAAAGATGAATTATGAAATTTCCATTGAAGATGTATGGTAACTAGTGCTACCATAAACATATATAGGTAATGTCCTAGGCCGAGCAGCATCACTAAACCATGTAGTTGCTGAATAGTGATGAGCGGCATAGGCCATATTCGAATTCGCGGTATTTCGCAAATATATGGACGGATATTCGTCATATATTCGCAAAATTCGCAAATTCGTTATATTAAGTTTCTGAGTTGCCCATAGCAACCAGACTACTTCCTTCATTTTTCAGAGGCCTTTTCAAAAATGAAGGAAGCAATCTGATTGGTTGCTATGGGCAACTGCACAACTCTTCCTCTACACTGGTGTTGATGAATCTCCCCCATAGAGGGAGATTTATCAAAACTTGTCCAGAGGAAAAGTTTCTGAGTTGCCCATAGCAACCAATCAGATCGCTTCTTTCATTTTTCAGAGGCCTTTTCAAAAATGAAGGAAGCAATCAGTATGCTATGTTAAACAGTATGCTAAGCAGGACTGCCTTGGGGGCACAGTGGGATAGGAGACCACCATGGGTTTGAGTCCCGGGGTAGGACAGAGTGTTACAGTGCTGTAGTTTAACTTTACTTTCCTGGAAAAGCAGCTGAGTTGCCCATAGCAACCAATCAGATTACTTCTTTCATTTTTCACAAGGCCTCTGCAAAATGAAAGAAGCGCTCTGATTGGTTGCTATGGGCAACTCAGAAACTTTTCCTCTGGACAGTTTTTGATTAATCTCCCTCTATGGGGGAGATTCATCAAAACCAGTGTAGAGGAAGAGTTGTGCAGTTGCCCATACTAACCAATCAGATTGCTTCTTTCATTTTTGAAAAGGCCTCTGAAAAATGAAGGAAGCAATTTGGTTGCTATGGGCAACTCAGAAACTTTTCCAGGAAAGGTTTCTGAGTTGCCCATAGCAACCAATCAGATCACTTCTTTCATTTTGCAGAGGCCTTCTGAAAAATGAAAGAAGTAATCTGATTGGTTGCTATGGGCAACTCAGCAGCTTTTCCAGGAAAGTAAAGTTAAACCACAGCACTGTAACACTCTGTCCCACCCCAGGACTTGAACCCGTGGTGGTCTCCCATGCACTGTGCTGCCAAGATGGTACTGCTTAGCTTACTGTTTTACATGCTGTGAGATCCCCATAGACCACAATGGGCCTATTGGTTTCAATGGACAAAAAAATCACAGAGTTAATGCACCAGTCACAGTTCCCTATACCATTAAATAAGGGAGGACTCAATATTCGCGAATATGCGCATATGCGCATATATTTTCGCATATGCGCATAAAATTTCGCATATGCGAAAAAACGAACATCCGTAATTACGAATATATAGTGCTATATTTGTCATATTCGCAATTCGAATTTTAATCACGAATATCGCATATTCGCGATTAAAATTCGAATTGCGAATATTCGCGAGCAACACTATTGCTGAATGACACAGACTGGAGCTGGCTGAAGCATCAGTAAACCATAAATTGGATGAATGGCACAGCCTGGAGGTGGCTGAAGCATGAGGAGACCATATAGTGGCTGAATGAGACAGCCTGGAGGTTGCAGCAGCAGCATCAGGAGTCCTGAAAGTGACTCGGTGACAGAGTGGTGCGGTGGGTGGCAATACCAGTACCCAGTGACGAATGTGTGAGAAAAAAGGTCTGATGCTTAGGAATGTTTGTAACTGAGGAGCAGCGCCTTAACCTCTTAACGGAGTGACCCCGCATCACACTGGGTCAGTCCTTGCTGCTATTGATAGCTGGGCTAATAGCACGCGGCAATGATCGTTGTGCCGTGCGCTATTAAACCTTCAGACGCAGAAATCAAAGTTGATCGCCGCATCGAAAGTGAAAGTAAAAGCTCTCCGACAGCTCAGTCGGGCTGATCGGGACTGTCGCGATAAAATCGCGATGTCCCGATTAGCAAGAACGCGAGCGGAGGCCCCCTTACCTTGCTCCATCACGTCCGATCGGCGTTTCATTGCTCCAAGCCTGAGCTTGGCGTTTCATTGCTCAACCCCCTATTACGCTGATCCATGCAAAGCTATGGCTTTGCAGGGATCAGGGTAAAAGATCAGTGTGTGCAGTTTTATAGCCCCCTATGGGAGCTATAACACTGCAAAAAAAAAAGAGAGAAAAAGTTAATAAAGGTCATGTAACCCCTTCCCTAATAAAAGTTTGAATCACCCCCCTTTTCCCATAAAAAAAAAACTGTGTGAATAAAAATAAAAATAAACATATGTGGTATTGCTGTGTGCGTAAATGTCCGAACTATAAAAATAAATCCTTTTTTGTGTTATACATATGGGGGGTGGCTACCTCCATATTGGTTCCTGTACCCCACCCATCTTATAAGGTGCTGGATGTCTCAGACCTTACAAGCCTGGTAACTGACTGCACAGAGGCACATTCATAGTGTAGGGTCCGTCCCAATGAGGTCACCTTATCGTGATGGGATGGTCGAAACTATTTGGCCAAATGGTGAGCGAAGCACCTCAATTTTTCATTTTTCATTGTAGCAATATAGCGTTTCATTTTTTATCTGTATTGTTGTGCTAGCAGTGTGCTGCTGTATTCTCCTGCTTGTGTATATTTAGCCTAGCAGCCTGTATCTGTATGCTGGGTCCATGAAATAGTATAGTATCAGTATGTGCTGGCCAACTTATCCTTTTTTGTATTATATATATATATTTCAGTTTCAGCACGGTTTCCTTGCAGCACTGTGGTCATGGGTTTCATATCTAGCTGAAGGTTCCTTCTACACTCCAAAAACAGGTTGTTTGGAGTTTTATATGCTGAAATAGGATAACTGGCTTCTGATGAAGTTCCCCTGTGTATTTGCCCCTAGACCAGACACTTAAATTATTTCAGACTTCCCCACACAACAGGCTACACCCAGTGGCGTAGCTATACAGGTCACAACGGTCACCATGGCGACCAGGCCGTTAGCCAATCACACAATGGCCAGCACCGCCATCAATTAAGGCCGGCACAGCCATTAATTAATCAGTATGACTGCAGCCGCTGCTCCCAGACCTGTCCGTCTGGCAGCAGCGCAGTCTACATGAGGAGGACCTGGGGTGGGACCTGAGTGACTATCCCACCCCTGCCTTTCCGCCGCATTAAGTGAGTGGAGGAGGAGGGGTATGGCACGTACGGTGCCAACAGGAAGCCCTGCCTCTCTCCTTCCGCAGTGACTGCCCGTAATCTTACCTAGTCACACCGCCTGCTGGACCGTCAGTCACAGCCCGGTAATCCACCAGCAGGACCGTCTGTCTGACTGCTTCCCTTTCCTCCGCCCCGTATGAGTAAACCCCGCGCATTATAAATGAACGTTGCTGCAGCGCGCAGCGCAGTTCATTTATGGCAGTGTTCTTCAACCTGCGGACCTCCAGATGTTGCAAAACTACAACTCCCAGCATGCCCGGACAGCCGTTGGCGGGGGGATGAGGGGGTTTGATGATGACGGGGGGGATAAGGGGGGGCTGGATGATGACAGGGGGGATGATGACAGGGGGGATGATAACAGGGGAGAAGAAAGATGATGGATGATGAGAGCGGGGGGATGATGTATTTCCCACTCTAGGCTTATACTTTAAGTCAATAAGTTTTTCCCAGGTTTTTGGGGTGAAATTAGGGGCCTCGGCTTATATTTGGGTCGGCTTATACTCGAGTATATACGTAATTAAATTGACAACTGGGCATTACCAACCCCTTGATGATAGGATATTATATTCTAAGGCTAGGTTCCCATATAGAATTTTTGTCACTATTTAACCCCTTCAGGACCAGGCCAATTTTGGCCTTAAGGACTAAGGCCCATTTTTCAAATCTGACCTGTCCCACTTTATGTTGTGATAACTTTGGGACACTTTAACTTATCAAAGTGATCCTGAGATTGTTTTTTCGTGACCCATTGTATTAATGTTAGTTTTAACATTTGGTCAATGCATTCTGCATTTTTGTGTAAAAGTCATGCTAGATAAATTAGTTATTAATTTGCATTAACAATATGTCTACTTTGTGTTGGCATAATTTGTTAAATGTTCCTCTACTTTTTTAGGACATTACGGGGCTTAGAAGTTTGGCAGCAATTTTCAAAATGACAGAAAAAATTTCAAATTAGATCTTTTTAGGGACCAGTACAGTTCGGAAGTAGATTTGAGGGGTCTGTAAGAACCTCCTATAAATCACCCCATTATAAAAACTGCACCCCTCAACGCAATCAAAATGACATTTGGGAAGTTTATTAATCCTTAAGGTGTTTAACAGAAATGAAAGCAAATTGGAAGGTGGAATTTAAATATATTAAATTTTTTTCTGTAATACAGCGGGTGCTGAGAAATGCAAATAAATATTTATTCCGCTAATTCTGCCGTATTTAGAAATATCCCAAATATAGCCCTAGTGTACTACATGACTCACATACAGGCATCAGATATAATGGAGCACCGTGGGTCAAATTGATGTTTTCATTGGTACCATTTTGAAGTACATGTGACACTCTTTGCCTTTTATTCCATATTTTATGAGGTGGTACGAATAAAAATAAATCGGTTTTGCCATTGTCCTTTATTTGATTTTTTTTCTGTCATCCATTCTGTTCTTTCAAAAATATGTTTTTTATGGTTTATCCCGTTTACTTCACAAAAATATTTTTTTTTGTAAAAAAATATTTCTTTTGAGTGTTACTTCTGTATTTTTTGAGCTGTTACTTCTGTATTTTTATTGTTATGTGATGGCAAATTTTTTCTGGCGGAGTTGAGGTTTTTAGTGGTACCATTTTGGGGTACATGGGACATTTTGATCACTTTTTATTTTAGTTTTACAGAGGCGGCATTGATATAAAGCTGTAAAGGTTTGTATAAATTTTTTATGGCGTTCATCGTGCAGGTTGAATAATGTGATAGTTTAATTGCTTGGGTTGTTATAGATGCGGTGATACCAAATATATGTATATAATTAAATTTTTTGGGGGGAAGGGGGAATTGTGTTTGTTTATTTATTTTTTATTCATTTGATTATTGTTTATTTATATTTATTTATTTACTGTATTTATTTTACTTTATTTTACTGTCCCATATGACATATGACTTGTGTTCCACTAACATAGCAGATCAGACTTTGCCTCAGGCAGAGGCCAATCGGCTTCCATAGCCAGGTAACCAGATGTCGTTCAGAGGTCTCTGGTTGCCATGGCTACCAATGAGACCCCATAATCACACGGGGTGTCAATGGAGAACAGGGGGAGCTCCCTCTGTCAATGCGATCTGTAAAGGGGTCAACTTGCAGGATCGGAGCACAGCTCCACTCCTGACAGTTACATCGGGTGCCCAGCCATATGCGATCACCAGCTCCCGTCTCCGATCACCGCCCGCACAGCTGTGGCGCCATGATCGTGAATGGAAGTATATATGTCCATTTGCGGCAAGGCAACACTAAAAAAGACGTTTATGCATCCATTTGTGGGAAGGGGTTAAAACTCACTTTAGAGATCATTTTTAGACAAAGCCAGTAGTGGGTCCAAAGCTCAGAAATTTTACTCTTGTACTGACCAAAATGAAGACAAAATACTAAGTGTGAACCCAGCCCAATGCTGTCCAATCAATTCTTTCAGTTTCTGACTGCATTGGGATGCACACTACTGGTAAAGCCCAGTAACGGGCATAACAATTGTAGTCACATGGAGTACAACACATTCCGGATCAACAAATGAGCATAGCTTTTAACTGTGTGTGAGTTGAACCACGCCACTGCATAGGGACTGCTAGGACTTACGGTGCATGCAGCGTTTCTATCACACAGAGGAGAGGATAGGCAGACAGAGGAGCCTCAGGAGGACACAGATGAATGGGAAGCAATGTGACAGGTGAGTATTGTTTGTATTTTTTATGTTGGCACATGTGGGGACACTGTGGAAGACCTATCTTCTATATGGGGACAGTGTGGGGCCCAAATACTAAATTGCGGAAGTTTGGGGGCCTAACTACTATATGGAAGCAATGTGGGGGGGTCTTACTACTTCATGGAGGCAGTGTGAGGAGCCTAACTACTATATTGGGAAAGAGTAGGAGCCTATCAACTATGGGAACAGTGTGGGCCTAACTGCTATTTTGGGGAAACTGTGAGGCCCTAACTACTACATAGGGGCAATGTGGGAGACCTAACTACTATATGAGGGAAGTGTGAAAGTCCTAACTACTATATGTCCTATACTATACTATAGTACCTAACTACTATATGATCAAAATGTGGGGTGCTTAATATCATAAGGCTTAGCTACTATATGGGGCAGTATAATACAGTTTGTATAGAGGTTAGGAGGATTTTGAATGGAGTAGGATAAAATATTTGCCTGCTAGATTCTGTGGAGATGGGTTGTAGGTGGGAGAAGTCTTCATGATGCCCTGGGACTGATGGAGAAGAAGAAAGGAAAGTGTATGACTCCAGTCAGAGAAAACATCAAAAAAACAATAACATATGTTTGTATAGCACTTTTCTCCCAGTGAAACTCAAAGCGTTTTCACTACATGTAACTCTATGCAATCACTTATATGGTCTACAGAGCCTGTGTAGTTCTGGTATCTACCTCTGTATGGTCACTGTATGGGGGAAAGGGTCTGTGTATAGTGGATTTTATTCAATAAAAGTATAGTGGTATTATCCAGTCACTATGTGGTATAATATTAGTGGTCACAGTGTAGCGTTATTATGTGTCCCTTGTACAGTGGCATTATTGGTACTGTTGATCTTGATATACTGGACATGGTCAGATACGGTATACCGAAAATATATTTCATGAGAGTGTAGGTAAACAGTATTATCATGTGTTTAACCCCTTCCCGCTTTAGGACATATGCATAAGTACCTGCACCCGACATGTTCGCGTGCTGGGACTTATGCATACGTCCTAGCGATCTCCTACACTGCTGCAGGCTGCCAAGGCTGCCACCTCTGTTCATTTTAGGAACTGTCCTGAGTAGGAGCAAATCTCCATAGCAAACCTATCCTCCTCTGTACAGTTCCTGACATGGACAGAGGTGTCAGCAGAGAGCAGTGTGGTCATACAGAAAGGAAATTCAAAAAGAAAAGAACTTCCTTTGTAGTATACAGCAGCTGATAAGTACTGGAAGGATTAAAATATTTTTTTTATAGAAGTAATTTCTCTATCTGTTTAAATTTCTGGCACCAGTTGATAAAAAAATTTTTTCCCAGTGGAGTACCCCTTTAACATAGTGATGATAGTAAAAAATAAAATAAAATAGGGCACAACAGAGACATTACCAAGAACTGGATGTCCCTCCAAAAATTGATGAAAAGAATACTGGTTGGGGAGGTTCCAAGAGGCCTTCTGAAACATTAAAATGAAGCATGGTGGTGGCAGCATCATGCTTTGGGGATGATTTTCTTCCACTGGAACCGGGGCCTTGAGCAAATAATTTTTGCACAAAACTTTCAGGCGTCCATTAGAAAGCTGAAGAAGAAGTTCACCTAGTTTCAGCATGGCAATGACCCAAAGCACACATTCAAATCCACAAAAGCATGGCTTCACCAGAAGAAGATTAACATTTTGAAATGGCCAAGCCAGAGCCCAGACTTAAATCCAATTGACCACCTCTGGGGTGATCTGAAGAAGGTTGTGCACAGTAGATGTCCCCGCATTCTGTCAAGTTTGGAGCGCTTTTGCAAGGAAGAATGGGCAGATATTGCCACGTCAAGATGTGCCATGCTAATGGACTCCTACCCAAAAATAAGGAAAGGTGCTTCAACAAAGTATTAGTTTAGCAGTGTGCACACTTAAGCAACCAGGTTATAGTGTGCTAGATTTTTGTCCTGTGGCCTACAGATCAATGGGGTCCAGTGGTGCCCATTGTGACCCGTCCCGATAATGGCTTTTAAATACGAAAAAACAGACAGTTTTTTTTTTTTTTTTTGGCGAGTCACAATGGCAGTGTGAAAGTAGCCTAATAAAGGACTAACAGAGTAACAGCACAACAGAATCTAAGCATTCCCTAAAGCTGAAAGGTTATCTTTAAGTAATCTTCAGGCTGGGTACACACACAGTTGATGTTTATCAGTATTGTTCAGTACACACATGTTGATCAGTATTTTGATCAGTTATTGTTGCGAAAACCAGGAGTGGAAGTGAAACAAACATTTTTGAAAATCTTCCCTTTATAGTTTTCTCTGTTTTCTGGACCCACTTATAGTTATAGCTAAAAATGACAAATCAAAATACTGTGTGTGAACCCAAAATCATTTATTACATGTTTGGAACTTATTCTTCACTTTTATATAACATGTTAACCAACTGCAGCCTAGTTCTTGACCACTTTAAGTTATGAGCTGAGTTTAACATTTGATTACCAAGTTACTGAGTTGATTATTTGACTACAAATTCCTGGTTTGTTTTTTTAGCCTTTTCCTATCTCACCCAATTATTTGTTTTTTTCCCCCTGCTATTGTTGACCTTGGTCAGTTTTCTAGATTGTGCATGTTCTCATTTAGACCTGCTCAATGCTCTTGTAATCTTGGCACAAACATACTTCTTCATAAATATCAAATTATGTCGATTTCCACAATCTGACCTTTAGAGCTTGTTTAGCGAGTCACTTCTGTTGCCTTCAAGTCAGCTTGTTTATGCTGTGTTCCTAGAAACATTAACAACATTGGGATGTGTGGGTTTACTATTAAAGGTCTGAGAACTATTCATGCAATCTTGCATTTCTATTCATGTAAATAGTAGCCTTTGGGATTAACCCCTTAATGACACAGCCCATTTTGGTCATTTTTGTGTTTTCTTTTTTTCCTTCTCATCATAACATTTTTATGTTTCCATACCAATGTGAGGGCTTATTTTTTGCACGACCAATTGTACTTTGAAATGACACCATTCATAAAATGTATGAATGTATGGTGCAACAAAAAAATATTATTTGTGGCAGGAAATTAAAACCTTTTTACACAGTGCACTTTATAGTAAAACTGAGATGTTCACTTTATTGTGCAGGTGCATATGATTAAAGTGCAACTGTCATGGATATTGTACCCCCCCAGACTAATAACATGATAGTATAGATGATGACACTTGTAATGCAGCTATAGTTTTGGCTGCTCTTTATCACACTTTATCAGCAGGAAAATAGTTTTATTGTGCGGTCAGCAACAGTCGGATAGGCGTGGCTGGGGATCGTAATGCCCCACCTCCACCACGTCTATCCCCTGTAAGTGAGCGCTGGGACCACTGTGTGAATGGCACACAGGTCCCCACCCTTGATTTCCATGATGTGTGGGCCAGCGTGACTCCACTGAGCCATTACATATTATATGCACCTTTATGATATACAGTGCCCGTACTCCTTTCTTCTCCTGGTGCTGCTTCTGCTTTCACTAGAGGCAGAGAGAAAGTGCTCACTCCCATTGTCTGCCACCAGCTCAGTGCGCCTGTGCAGTGCTAGAGGCAGGGAGCGAGCTCTCTGCCACTAGTGAAAGCAGAAGCAGCGCGTCTCCGGCACCATGAGAAGAAAGGAGTACGGGCACTGTATTTCATATAACATTAAGGTGCACATTATATGTATAGGCTCAGTGGAGTCACGCCGGCCCGCACATCATGGACATCGGGGGTGGGGACCTGTATGCCAATCACACAGTGGTCCCAGCTCTAACTTACAGGGGATAGGCATGGCATAGGTGGGGCATTACGATCCCCAGCCACGCCTATCCGACAGTTGCTGACCGCACAATAAAACCATTTTCTTGCTGATAAAGTGTGATAAAGAGCAGCAAAAAGTATAGCTGCATTACAAGTGTCATCATCTATACTATCATGTTATTAGTCTGAGGGGTACAATATCCATGACAGTTGCGCTTTAAAATGATACAAATGATTACCTTTTTCTATGAAGTACTGCTTTTAACCCCTTAATGACATAAGATTTAAATGTACATTCTGGTGCCCTGGTACTTAACACACCAGGACGTACATTTACGTCCTGTAAGGAAGCCAGCACAGGAGCTGTGATCTCTTCATGCACGGCAGGTCCCGGGTGATATGAGCAGCCATGGACCTGCTGGTAATGGCGGTCATCAGCAGTCTGCCAATAACACCTCAAATGCTGTGATCAATAGTGATCACAGCATCTGCAGCAATGTGGCACCTCTAATGGTCACTTACGGCACGACTTCAGGGATCAGATCAGCCAAAATGGCAGACAGAGGTCCCCTCACCTGCCTCCACTTCTCTTCTCTGGTCTTCCTTCTAGCAGACCAGAGAAGTAGATCACCGGTAAAACTGTTCAGTGCTATGCGTGTGTATAGCACTGAACAGTATTAGCAATCTATGTGTCACGATGCCGGCTGGCAGGTAGTGGACCCTCTGTGCCAGAGAGGGATTGGCGTGGACCGTGCTAGTGGACCGGTTCTAAGCCACTACTGGTTTTCACCAGAGCCCGCCGCAAAGCGGGATGGTCTTGCTGCGGCGGTAGTGACCAGGTCGTATCCACTAGCAACGGCTCACCTCTCTGGCTGCTGAAGATAGGCGCGGTACAAGGGAGTAGGCAGAAGCAAGGTCGGACGTAGCAGAAGGTCGGGGCAGGCAGCAAGGATCGTAGACAGGGGCAACGGCAGAAGGTCTGGAAACACTGGCAAGGGACACACAAGGAACGCTTTCACTGGCACTAAGGCAACAAGATCCGGCAAGGGAGTGCAAGGGAAGTGAGGTAATATAGGGAGTGCACAGGTGATAACTCTAATTGGAACCACTGCGCCAATCAGCGGCGCAGTGGCCCTTTAAATCGCAGAGACCCGGCGCGCGCGCGCCCTAGGGAGCGGGGCCGCGCGCGCCGGGACAGAACAGACGGGGAGCGAGTCAGGTAGGAGAGCCGGGGTGCGCATCGCGAGCGGGCGCTACCCGCATCGCGAATCGCATCCCGGCTAGCAGCAGGATCGCAGCGCCCCGGGTCAGAGGACGTGACCGGGGCGCTGCAGCGGAGGAGGTGAAGCGAGCGCTCCGGGGAGGAGCGGGAACCCGGAGCGCTCGGCGTAACAGTACCCCCCCCCTTGGGTCTCCCCCTCTTCTTGGAGCCTGAGAACCTGAGGAGCAGACTTTTGTCAAGGATGTTGTCCTCAGGTTCCCAGGATCTCTCTTCAGGACCACAACCCTCCCAGTCTACTAAAAAAAAATTTTTTCCTCTGACCTTTTTGGCAGCCAAAATCTCCTTGACCGAGAAGACGTCCGAGGAGCCGGAAACAGGAGTGGGAGGAACAGATTTGGGAGAAAAACGGTTGAGGATGAGTGGTTTGAGAAGAGAGACGTGAAAGGCATTAGGGATACGAAGAGAAGGAGGAAGAAGAAGTTTATAAGAGACAGGATTAATTTGACACAGAATTTTGAAAGGACCAAGATAGCGTGGTCCCAACTTGTAGCTAGGGACACGGAAGCGGACATATTTAGCGGAGAGCCATACCTTGTCTCCAGGGGAAAAAACGGGGGGAGCTCTTCTTTTCTTATCCGCGAACCTCTTCATGCGTGAAGAAGCCTGTAAGAGAGAATTTTGGGTCTCTCTCCATATAATGGAAAGGTCACGAGAAATTTCATCCACAGCGGGCAGACCAGAGGGCAAGGGGGTAGGGAGGGGGGGAAGAGGGTGACGGCCGTACACCACGAAAAATGGGGATTTGGAGGAAGATTCAGAGACCCTGAAGTTATACGAGAATTCGGCCCATGGAAGGAGATCTGCCCAGTCATCCTGGCGGGAGGAAACAAAATGTCGCAAATAATCACCCAGGATCTGGTTAATTCTTTCTACTTGTCCATTGGACTGGGGATGATATGCAGAGGAAAAATTTAATTTAATCTTGAGTTGTTTACAGAGAGCTCTCCAGAATTTAGACACGAATTGGACCCCTCTATCCGAGACAATCTGCGTAGGCAACCCGTGAAGACGAAAAATGTGTACAAAAAATTGTTTAGCCAACTGAGGCGCAGAAGGAAGACCAGGAAGAGGAATGAAATGTGCCATTTTGGAGAATCGATCAACGACCACCCAAATAACGGTGTTGCCACGGGAAGGGGGTAAATCAGTAATAAAATCCATACCAATCAGAGACCAAGGCTGTTCGGGGACAGGCAGAGGATGAAGAAAACCAGCGGGCTTCTGGCGAGGAGTCTTATCCCGGGCACAGATAGTGCAGGCTCGCACAAAGTCCCCAACATCCGTCTCCAGAGTTGGCCACCAATAGAAGCGGGAGATGAGTTGCACAGATTTCTTGATGCCCGCATGACCTGCGAGATGGGAGGAGTGACCCCATTTGAGGATTCCGAGGCGTTGGCGTGGAGAAACAAAGGTCTTTCCTGGAGGAGTCTGTCTGATGGAGGCAGGAGAAGTGGAGATCAGGCAGTCAGGTGGAATGATGTGTTGCGGAGGGAGATCAACTTCTGAGGCATCCGAGGAACGAGAGAGAGCATCGGCTCTAATGTTCTTATCGGCAGGACGAAAGTGAATCTCAAAATTAAATCGGGCAAAGAACAGAGACCACCGGGCCTGGCGAGGATTCAGCCGTTGGGCCGACTGGAGGTAGGAGAGGTTCTTGTGGTCGGTGTAGATAATAACAGGAAATCTTGATCCCTCCAGCAGATGCCTCCATTCCTCAAGTGCTAATTTAATGGCTAGAAGTTCTCGATCCCCGATGGAGTAGTTCCTCTCCGCTGGAGAGAAGGTCCTAGAGAAAAAACCACAAGTGACAGCATGCCCGGAAGGATTTTTTTGTAGAAGAACAGCTCCAGCTCCTACTGAGGAGGCATCAACCTCCAATAGGAAGGGTTTGGAAGGGTCAGGTCTGGAGAGCACGGGAGCCGAAGAAAAGGCAGACTTGAGTTGTTTAAAGGAGTCTTCTGCTTGAGGAGGCCAGGACTTGGGATCAGCATTTTTCTTGGTTAAAGCCACGATAGGAGCCACAATGGTAGAAAAATGTGGAATAAATTGCCTGTAATAATTGGCGAACCCCAAAAAGCGTTGGATAGCACGGAGTCCGGAGGGGCGTGGCCAATTTAAGACGGCAGAGAGTTTGTCTGGATCCATCTGTAGTCCCTGGCCAGAGACCAAATATCCTAGAAAAGGAAGAGATTGGCATTCAAACAGACATTTCTCAATTTTGGCATAGAGTTGGTTGTCACGAAGTCTCTGAAGAACCATACGGACATGCCGGCGGTGTTCCTCTAGATTGGCAGAAAAAATTAGGATATCGTCCAGATATACCACAACACAGGAGTATAATAGATCACGAAAAATTTCATTGACAAAGTCTTGGAAGACGGCAGGGGCATTGCACAGTCCAAAGGGCATGACCAGATACTCAAAGTGTCCATCTCTGGTGTTAAATGCCGTTTTCCACTCGTCCCCCTCTCTGATGCGGATGAGGTTATAGGCGCCTCTTAAGTCCAATTTAGTGAAGATGTGGGCACCTTGGAGGCGATCAAAGAGTTCAGAGATGAGGGGTAAGGGGTAGCGGTTCTTAACCGTGATTTTATTAAGACCGCGGTAGTCAATGCAAGGACGTAGGGAGCCATCTTTTTTGGAGACAAAGAAAAATCCGGCTCCGGCAGGAGAGGAGGATTTACGGATAAAGCCCCTTTTTAGATTCTCCTGGACGTATTCGGACATGGCAAGAGTCTCTGGGGCAGAGAGAGGATAAATTCTGCCCCGGGGTGGAGTAGTACCCGGGAGGAGGTCGATAGGGCAATCATAAGGCCTGTGAGGAGGTAGAGTCTCAGCTTGTTTTTTGCAGAAAACATCCGCGAAGTCCATATAGGCCTTGGGGAGACCGGTTACTGGAGGAACCACAGAGTTACGGCAAGGGTTACTGGGAACCGGTTTTAGACAGTTCTTGGAACAAGAGGACCCCCAACTCTTGATCTCCCCAGTGGACCAATCCAGGGTTGGGGAATGAAGTTGAAGCCAGGGAAGTCCAAGGAGAATCTCCGAGGTGCAATTGGGGAGGACCAAAAGTTCAATCCTCTCATGATGAGATCCGATGCTCATAAGAAGGGGCTCCGTGCGGAAACGTATGGTACAGTCCAATCTTTCATTATTTACACAATTGATGTAGAGGGGTCTGGCGAGACTGGTCACTGGGATGTTGAACCTGTTGACGAGAGAGGCCAAAATAAAATTTCCTGCAGAACCAGAGTCCAAGAAGGCCACTGTAGAGAAGGAGAAGGCAGAAGCAGACATCCGCACAGGCACAGTAAGACGTGGAGAAGCAGAGTAGACATCAAGGACTGTCTCACCTATGTGCGGAGTCAGCGTACGTCTTTCCAGGCGGGGAGGACGGATAGGACAATCCCTCAGGAAGTGTTCGGTACTAGCACAGTACAGGCAGAGGTTCTCCATACGGCGTCGTGTCCTCTCTTGAGGTGTCAGGCGAGACCGGTCGACCTGCATAGCCTCCACGGCGGGAGGCACAGGAACAGATTGCAGGGGACCAGAGGAGAGAGGAGCCGAGGAGACGAAACGCCTCGTGCGAACAGAGTCCATATCTTGGCGGAGTTCCTGACGCCTTTCAGAAAAACGCATGTCAATGCGAGTGGCTAGGTGAATAAGTTCATGTAGATTAGCAGGAATTTCTCGTGCGGCCAGAACATCTTTAATGTTGCTGGATAGGCCTTTTTTGAAGGTCGCGCAGAGGGCCTCATTATTCCAGGACAATTCTGAAGCAAGTGTACGGAATTGTACGGCATACTCGCCAACGGAAGAATTACCCTGGACCAGGTTCAACAGGGCAGTCTCAGCAGAAGAGGCTCGGGCAGGTTCCTCAAAGACACTTCGGATTTCCGAGAAGAAGGAGTGTACTGAGGCAGTGACGGGGTCATTGCGGTCCCAGAGCGGTGTGGCCCATGACAGGGCTTTTCCGGACAGAAGACTGACTACGAAAGCCACCTTAGACCTTTCAGTGGGAAACAGGTCCGACATCATCTCCAGATGCAGGGAACATTGGGAAAGGAAGCCACGGCAAAACTTAGAGTCCCCATCAAACTTATCCGGCAAGGATAAGCGTATCCCAGGAGCGGCCACTCGCTGCGGAGGAGGTGCAGGAGCTGGCGGAGGAGATGACTGCTGAAGCTGTGGTAGCAACTGTTGTAGCATAACGGTCAGTTGAGACAGCTGTTGGCCTTGTTGCGCAATCTGTTGTGACTGCTGGGCGACCACCGTGGTGAGGTCAGCGACAACTGGCAGAGGAACTTCAGCGGGATCCATGGCCGGATCTACTGTCACGATGCCGGCTGGCAGGTAGTGGACCCTCTGTGCCAGAGAGGGATTGGCGTGGACCGTGCTAGTGGACCGGTTCTAAGCCACTACTGGTTTTCACCAGAGCCCGCCGCAAAGCGGGATGGTCTTGCTGCGGCGGTAGTGACCAGGTCGTATCCACTAGCAACGGCTCACCTCTCTGGCTGCTGAAGATAGGCGCGGTACAAGGGAGTAGGCAGAAGCAAGGTCGGACGTAGCAGAAGGTCGGGGCAGGCAGCAAGGATCGTAGACAGGGGCAACGGCAGAAGGTCTGGAAACACTGGCAAGGGACACACAAGGAACGCTTTCACTGGCACTAAGGCAACAAGATCCGGCAAGGGAGTGCAAGGGAAGTGAGGTAATATAGGGAGTGCACAGGTGATAACTCTAATTGGAACCACTGCGCCAATCAGCGGCGCAGTGGCCCTTTAAATCGCAGAGACCCGGCGCGCGCGCGCCCTAGGGAGCGGGGCCGCGCGCGCCGGGACAGAACAGACGGGGAGCGAGTCAGGTAGGAGAGCCGGGGTGCGCATCGCGAGCGGGCGCTACCCGCATCGCGAATCGCATCCCGGCTAGCAGCAGGATCGCAGCGCCCCGGGTCAGAGGACGTGACCGGGGCGCTGCAGCGGAGGAGGTGAAGCGAGCGCTCCGGGGAGGAGCGGGAACCCGGAGCGCTCGGCGTAACACTATGATTGCTATAAATAGTCCCATATTGGGGCATAAAAAGTGTAAAGTAAATGTGAATTTTTCCCATTTTACCCAAAAGCGTAAAAAAATAAAAAAACATTAATAAACAAAGATTAATAAACATATATATTATCGCCGTGTGCGTAATTGTCCAAACAATCAAAATATATTGTTAATGATCTCAAAGCCACCTTTTGCTTTAGATGTTGTGATCAGTATTGATCACGGCATCTGAAGCGTTAATGATGAACATCAGTGTAATAGCTCCTGCGCTCGCTTTATAGTCCTGATGAGACTCAGGACATACATGTACTTTTTAGTGCGCCAAGTACCAGGCAGCCAGGGCGTTTAGGTACATTTTATGTCCCCTAGGGGTTAATGATCCCAAGATACCTTTAAATGAGAACTGTGGTTAAACATTTTTCATTTCCCCTTAAAAAGAAAAAAAATAACTTTAACTCACCTTCCTACGTTCCCCTGTTGTGCCGATATCGTTGTCCCAGTTCTTCGGTGCTGGTCTTCTTCCTGTTTCTTGGGCTCAGTGACTCATACTGTGCTCAGCGTATTGCCAGCCGCAGCGATGTCCTGCCTCAGCCGGTGATAGGCTGAGCGGACTGTCATGTAAGGAGCCCGTGCAGCAGTGAGAAGGCGGGGCCCAGGCTCCTTACATGACAGTGCATGCCCAAAAAAAGGTAGGTTAATACACCTCAAAATAGAACAAGACATATATCAAACATATATCCTATAGAATATGTCAAAACGATTTACAACACAATTTATTATGAAAAATTAATTTTTATTTAAAAATAAAGTTTAATCCAATGTTCCCCCATAAAAACACATACATCATCATCACCCTGTCATCATCCCCCCTTCATCATCACCGCCTGTCATCATCCCCTTGTCATCATCCCACACCCCCCCTTCATCATCCACTTGTTATCATCCCCTTGTCATCATCCCACACCCCCCCTTCATCATCCCCTTGTCATCATCCCACACCCCCCCTTCATCATCCCCTTGTCATCATCCCCTTGTCATCATCCCCACCCCCCTTCATCATCCCCTTGTCATCATCCTCTTGTCATCATCCTCTTGTGAACTCTCCGCCCTCAGTGGTCTTCAAACTGCGGACCTCCAGAGGTTTCAAAACTACAACTCCCACCAAGCCCGGGCAGCCATCGGCTGTCCGGGCTTGCTGGGAGTTGTAGTTTTTAAACCTCTGGAGGTCCGCAGGTTGAAGATCACTGCGGCCTTCGACATCATCCAGCCCCCTCTCACCCCCTTTAGTTCTGTACTCACCTCCGCTCGGCACTGGTACGGTGCTGCAGGACTGTCCGGTGGGGAGGTCGTCCGGTGGGATAGTGGTTCCGGGCTGCTATCTTCACCGGGGGCGCCTCTTCTCCGTGCTTCGTGCCCGGAATAGAGGCGTTGCCTTGACGATGACGCAGAGGGACGTTGGTAATGAACGTACCTCTGCGTCGTCGTCAAGGCAACGTGACTATTCTGGGGCCGGGCCCGAAGCGCGGAGAAGAGGCGCCCCTGGTGAAGATAGCAGCCCGGAACCACTATACCACCGGACAACCTCCCCACCGGACAGTCCTGCAGCACCGGACCAGTGCCGAGCGGAGGTGAGTACAGAACTAAAGGGGGTGAGAGGGGTCTGGATGATGTCGAAGGCCGCAGTGGTCTTCAACCTGCGGACCTCCAGAGGTTTCAAAACTACAACTCCCAGCAAGCCCGGGCAGCCAATGGCTGCCCGGCTTGCTGGGAGTTGTAGTTTTGAAACCTCTGGAGGTCCGCAGGTTGAAGACCACTGAGGGCGGAGAGTTCACTCGAGTATAAGCCAAGGGGGGTGTTTTCAGCACGAAAAATCGTGCTGAAAAACTCGGCTTATACTCGAGTATATACGGTACACATAAGACCATTACAAGATTTTCTATAGGATGGAGGGGTACAGTGCAGGACAATTCATCAAAATAGTTCATATAAATACCGGTAAATGATTGAAAAATTATAAATGTATATATATACAAAAATGAAGGAGCTACATAATCAATTATTTAATATACATGGCATATAAACAAATATGATATTGCACTATACATAAAGTGTATATCTGGGACAACTATATGTAGCACTATCCCAAAAAACCTTTAAGGCAGAGCAGCAAAATATATAATTATATTGCACAACCAAATATATTGCACTGAAGGTGGAATACTATTGCACTGTGAATAAAGTGCAACAGATAAATAAATCAGCCGCTCTGTCAAGTAATATCTGTGGTAGCCCTTGGGGGGTGTATGGTAGTGGTGGTATGGTATAGGTATAGAAGGGGTTAATGTTAACCCTAGAGTTTGTGACGCCAGGCTGAGGGCTGGTATGCTGAATCAATGTTCTGGCCTATCGTCGCCCTTCCCAGTAACGATAGGTGCATAAAATAACTGAAGGTCCACAAAGAGATTGAACTTGAACTTGAATAACTTTTTACTGAAGTGCTTGCAATATCCACGGCACAGTAACAGTCTCATACAAACAGTCCTTAGGTTGCTTAGTGACTGGCAGTTGTAGCGGACCTTGAGCTAGATATACAGTCTCTGAATTTAGGGAGAGATTTGCAGATCTATCCGGATTTAGGGGTATTATTAGGTCCGGTGATGCTGCAGAGTGTCGGGGAATTGATACACTCTATAATTAGATTGTTCAGCAGTCGCCGCAAGGCTCAGGCCTAACTCACTGCGATAATTGCTGCACAGGTCTTGCTTGCTTTCTTGTCCAGGAACAAGAGAGCGAAAAGATGGCCGCCGCTCCCTTATATGGGCAGGGGGCGGGGCGAATCTGATTGGTCCGAACTTCTGCCATTCACCATTACAGTGTAATGGGATTGCTTACGTCACAGGGCCTCCAAAGGTTCTTAAGCTTAATACCATAAAGTTCACCTAGCCACATGACCCGCAGGTCCTGCAACGCTATGGAAACAAGTAATTAACCATTTATTTACAGATATATCACTATATTTACATTAACCTTATATAGACCACTGGTCTATTAGTAGAAATAGAGGCGACAAGGGATTAAATAAGTGACAGGGATCCCTACGTCCTAGGGACTCTGGCTATGGGGACCCAAACATACATAGGTACCATATATGATGCGGTACCGATACACCACACATCAATAAGTTGCCATGCAACCGCATATGCCTGTATTGGTACCTATATTTAAACAGCTCCAAACAAATAATAAAAATGTACAAGATACTGCGCCGGAACCCCCCACCTTACCCTCCAACGCGTTTCGCTGCTGCTTTGTCCAGGAGCGGTGAGGTAGGGGGATGTTAGGGGGTTTAAATACCTTGATCACATGATGGATGGCCAATAGAAAATGAGCTGTCGCCATTATCGGGCGCTTCGGGCGCGCCACACACCGCTACCACACCGGACGAAGTCACTAGAGCGCCAGCAAGGGCGCAGGAAGCGCCGATGCGGGAGCCCGGTGACGCAACATCCGCAGGGCCACGATGTGCATGCGCACCGAAGCGCACAGCCACCCGCCGCCATCTTATGTAAGGGAAAAATTGCCCTTACTATGATGAGTAAACGTAGAGATAATAGAATAGGGAGTGATGTGTATATATGACAAAAATGATATAAAAACTAATATAAAATGAGTTTAAGTGAAAAGAAACTGTGGAGAATTGTGTATGAATGTGTAAGTAAAGAAGTGTGGAAAGGAAAATGTAATTGTGATGTGATAATATGTGATAATAAATTGATGAATGCATAACAATTTAAAAAATTAAAAAATATATATGAAAAAATATATAAGAATATGTGTTATGTTGTAAAAATAGTATGTGATATGTAATAAATAAATTATTATAAAAAATGTATAATATATCTATATATATATATATATATATATATATATAAAACTCAACTTGTGTGTGTGTGTGTGTGTGTGTGTGTATGTATGTGTGTATGTATGTGCGTATGTTCCACAAACACTTTCAAACGGCTAAAGATATTAACATGAAACTTGGCACACATGTTACTTGTATGTCAACAACAAACATAGGATAGGTGATTTAACCCTTACTCACCCCCATTTGCCAGGGGCGGGGCTTATGTTTAAAGTCCCATGCAAGTCAATGGGAAATATATGTTACTGCATAACTTCCAAACGGCTGGAGATATTTCGATAATACTTGGTCACATGTTACTTATATATTCACTTAAAGTATAGGATAGTTAATTTAACCCTTAACTACCCCCATTTGTGAGGGTCGGGGTTTTTGTTTAACCCCTTAACTACGCAGGACGTATATTTACGTCCTGCGCCGGCTCCCGCGATATGAAGCGGGATCGCGCCGCGATCCCGCATCATATCGCGTCGGTCCCGGCGCTCATCAACGGATCGCGGCGATGTGCGGTATTAACCCTTTAGAAGCGGCGGTCAAAGCTGACCGCCGCTTCTAAAGTGAAAGTGAAAGTGACCCGGCTGCTCAGTCGGGCTGTTCGGGACCGCCGCGGTGAAATCGCGGCGTCCCGAACAGCTTGCAGGACACCGGGAGGGCCCTTACCTGCCTCCTCGGTGTCCGATCGGCGAATGACTGCTCCGTGCCTGAGATTCAGGCAGGAGCAGTCAAGCGCCGATAACACTGATCACAGGCGTGTTAATACACGCCTGTAATCTGTGTAAAAGATCAGTGTGTGCAGTGTTATAGGTCCCTATAGGAGCTATAACACTGCAAAAAAAAAAGTAAAAAAAAGTGTTAATAAAGGTCATTTAACCCCTTCCCTAATAAAAGTTTGAATCACCCCCCTTTTCCCATAAAAAAAATAAAACAGTGTAAAAAAAAATAAATAAACATATGTGGTATCGCCGCGTGTGCAAATGTCCGAACTATAAAGATATATCATTAATTAAACCGCACGGTCAATGGCGTACGCGCAAAAAAATTCCAAAGTCAAAAAAAGCGCATTTTTGATCAAAAAGTCCAATCAAAACAAAAATCATACCGATAAAAACTTCAGATCACAGCGCAAAAAATGAGCCCTCATACCGCCCTGTACGTGGAAAAATAAAAAAGTTATAGGGGTCAGAAGATGACATTTTTAAACGTATAAATTTTCCTGCATGTAGTTATGATTTTTTCCAGAAGTACGACAATATCCAACCTATATAAGTAGGGTATCATTTTAACCGTATGGACCTACAGAATAATGATAAGGTGTAATTTTTACCGAAATATGCACCGCGTAGAAACGGAAGCCCCCAAAAGTTACAAAATGGCGTTTTTTCTTCGATTTTGTCGCACAATGATTTTTTTTCCGTTTCGCCGTGCTTTTTTGGGTAAAATGACTAATGTCACTGCAAAGTAGAATTGGCTACACAAAAATAAAGCCATAATATGGATTTTTAGGTGGAAAATTGAAAGGGTTATGATTTTTAAAAGGTAAGGAGGAAAAAACAAAAGTGCAAAAACTGAAAAACCCTGAGTCCTTAAGGGGTTAAAGTCCCATGCAAATCAATGGGAAATGTATGTTCCCATATAACTTCCGCACGGCTGGAGATATTTCAATAACTGGTACACATATTACAGGTCGGGATAGGAGGTCGACATAGGAGGTCGGGATAGGAGGACATGATATGAGGACGAGATATGAGGTCGGGATAGGAGGTCGGGATAGGAGGATGGTATAGGAGGACGGGATATGAGAAAGGATAGGAGGTCTGGATAGGAGGTTGGGATAGGAGGTTGAGATAGAAGGATGGGATAGGAGGCCAAGATAGGAGGTCGAGATATGAAGACGGGAAAGGAGGATGGGATAGGAGGTCGGGATAGGAGGTCGGGATAGGAGGACGGGATAGGAGGTTGAGATAGGAGGTCGAGATAGGAGGTCGAGATAAGAGGACGGGATAGGAGGCCGGGATAGGAACTTGAGATTGGAGGATGGAATAGGAGGTCGGGATAGGAAGTCGAGATAGGAGGACTGGAGAGGAGTACGGGATAGGAGGTCGAGATAGGAGGACGGGATAGGAGGACGGGATAGGAGGACGGGATAGGAGGACAGGATAGGAGATCGAAATAGGAGGACGGGATAGGAGGATGGGATAGGAGGACGGGATAGGAGGGAGGGATAGGAGGTCGAGATAGGAGGACGGGATAGGAGGACGGGATAGGAGGACGGGATAGGAGGTCGGGACAGGAGGTAGAGATAGGAGGATGGGATATGACAACAATATATGAGGACGGGATATGAAGTCAAAAGCTTCCTCCTTTGTTTATTTTCCTCCCCAACAGGGATTAGGAAGGAAAAACCGGGCAACGCATATATATACGGAAAAATGTGTAATGTATGAGTTGAAACGAATAATCACAGGGAAAAATATGGGACAAAAAAGGCGTTTATGTGCGAATTACGCAAAAATTCATGTGAATGAATGTAAGAGATAGTAAATTATGTGTATATATAATGCAAATAAAGAAAAAATGTGAAAAATAGGAAAAATGTGTGAAAAAACAAGAAAAACATAAAAATATGTAAAACAATATTTTTTATACAGATAATTATTCAATAATGATGATAAATAGTACATACTAATTAATAAACACACCAATCCAATTCAATCCCCCATACTGGCGACTACTGTTGATCCGGCTACGGTCAAAGAAAATTCCGCTTCTCAAAGGCCAAAGAAAAGGATCATAATTTCACATACTGAAAATTATAAGAAAAAAGGTATACTATTAGAATTAGTGAATATCTTAATTATTATTGGACCCCCTAAATCCCCACACCAATATAAAAGTAAGACAAGTAAAAATTATGAACCTGAGAATGGTGGACTATAGAAAGCATGAGAACCCAAGCTGCTCATTAAGACCTCGTGGTGACATGGTTTTCAATTTACAAATCCATTTTCACTCAATTTGTTCCAGTTTTTTCCTTGGATCACCTCCCCTTGATCCCAAATGGATCAGATCAATCCCTCTAAATTTCAAAAGTTTTGCAATTCCATTATGATGAGTTCTGAAGTGTCTAGGAATCGGTTTGAGTTTCTGCATTCCATCTCTGTCACAGATATCTATCTTCATAGCCGCCCTAATGTCTCTCATACGTTCTTGTATCCTAATGCGCAGCTCTCTTGTTGTCATCCCAATATATATGAGCCCACAGGGACATGTTGCATGGTAGATAACTGTGTGGACTTACAGTTTATATGATGAACAATTCTTGGTCCTTTGCATTTGGGGACACACTGAACAATTCCCACAGGGTACTGAGCCCCATCTCAGTCGCTGTGAAGAGAAAATATATTGATTGGGTACAACATAATGGCCCTCATTTACTATTCTAAACCCGACCTCTTTTGTCTGTTTTTTTTGTCGCATATTTGTCTGCGCCATGTCGCAGACATCGTGCCCCAGTCTGCGACACGATGCGACATTTTTTCCCGACGGACCCGATGTGGATTCTCCCAAACCCGAAAAAGGGGCGTAACCCGACATTTCTGAGCTTTCCTACGTATTTATTAAGGTTTCCAACCCGAATTTGTTGTATTGTTGTGGATTTTTTCCCGAGAGCTCAGAGGAGTTGGAAACCAAAACCAACAAAACCCACGTGCGACAAACAGGATGCGACATAATAATAAATACCAGGGGAAAAAAGCAGTCGGGTAAGAAAGCAAGATAGACTTACAACCCGATTTTCTTAGTAAATGAGGGCCAATGACTTCTAACCAGGCTATCACGTATAGTCTTGCTCCGTCTGGCTGTCACAAGTGGTCTTGGAGTAATAAAACCTTTAATGTCTGGATCCTGAGACAAGATGGGCCAAAATTTTTCAAAGGTCCGAACCATATCATTCCACCTTGTATGGTACCCAGTGATGATCCTCACCTCATTATTGTCCTGTGTTTTAACCTTGGGTACCAATAACTGGTTACGATTAGTAGCCTTGGCCCGTGCATAGCCTCTCAAGACCACTTGAGATGAATAGCTCCTATTGAGAAATCTCCTTTCCAATGAAAATGCCTGTTTTTCAAATTCTTTTTCAGTGTCACAGATCCTCCTTGCTCTCAGAAATTGTCCATATGGGATCCCCCGTATAGTATGTGGTGGGTGAGATGACTTTGCATGTAGAAGGGCATTTACGCTTGTTTCTTTGCGATGTATTGTTGTATGTAGTAGCCCCATTTCTCCTATGGAGATTTTTAAGTCAAGAAACTCAATCATCTCTGGACTAACAGTGTATGTGAGGCGTATATTGTTGTCATTCTCATTCAGTTTTTGAAGAAATGCTTGCAATGATTGGGACGTACCTTGCCATATGAACAGAATATCGTCAAGAAATCGCATCCAAGAAATCACTTGTCCGCCCGTTGATGGTTCGTGTGTAAATACTTGCTGTTGCTCCCATTTTCCCAAGAATAAATTTGCATACGAGGGGGCACATGTCCCGTAGTATCTTGTACATTTTTATTATTTGTTTGGAGCTGTTTACATGTTGGTACCAATACAGGCATATGTGGTTGCATGGCACTTTATTGATGTTAAACTTTATGTTTAAACCCTTAAGGATCGGGGGGTTTTCCGTTTTTGCATTTTCGTTTTTTGCTCCTTGCCTGTAAAAAATCATAACTCTTTCAATTTTGCACCTAAAAATCCATATGATTGCTTATTTTTTGCGCCACAAATTCTACTTTGTAATGACGTCAGTCATTTTGCCCAAAAATCTACAGTGAAACGGAAAAAAAAATCATTGTGCGACAAAATTGAAAAAAAAAACGCTGTTTTGTAATTTTGGGGGCTTCCATTTCTACGTAGTACATTTTTCGGTAAAAATGATACCTTATCTTTATTCTGTAGGTCCATACGATTAAAATGATACCCTACTTATATAGGTTTGATTTTGTCGTACTTTTGGAAAAAAATCATAACTACATGCAGGAAAATTTATACGTTTAAAATTTTTATTTTCTGACCCCTATAACTTTTTTATTTTTCCGTGTATGGGGTGTTATGAGGGCTAATTTTTTGCACCGTGATCTGAAGTTTTTAACGGTACCATTTTTGCATTGATAGGATTATTAATCACTTTTTATTCATTTTTAAATGATATAAAAAGTGACCAAAAATGCACTATTTTGCACTTTTGAATTTTTTTACGCGTACGCCATTGACCAAGCGGTTTAATTAACAATATATTTTTATAATTCGGACATTTCCGCACGCATTGATACCATATATGTTTATTTTTATTTTTATTTACACTGTGGTTTTTTTTTTTATGGGAAAAGGGGGGTGATTCAAACTTTTAATAGGGGAGGGGTTAAATTATATTCATTCACTTTTTTTCCCCTTTTTTTTTGCAGTTTTATAGCTCCCATAGGGACCTATAACACTGCACACACTGATCTTTATCATTGATCACTGGTTTCTCATAGGAAACCAGTGATCGTTGATTCTGCCGCTTGACTGCTCATGCCTGGATCTCAGGCACTGAGCAGTCATTCGGTGATCGGACAGCGAGGAGGCAGGTAGGGGCCCTCCCGCTGTCCTGTAAGCTGTTCGGGATGCCACGATTTCGCCAAGGCTATCCCGAAAAGCCCACTGAGTTAACCAGCAGCTTTTACTTTCACTTTTAGCCGCGCGGCTCAGCTTTTCTCTTAGTACTGCAGCAATAATCCTTAACAATGGGCAGTGTATTGCGTTCACTTGATTCATTTAATCTTCTTTGTGATCTGTCTGCCTATTAACTACTCTACTTACTTTGTTTTAATTACTCTAATTTAAGGAATCTAAAGCTATTTCTTGCCAACCATGAATCCTTTTAAGCAAAATTTAAGTGCAAACATACTTAACAAATTGCATGTTGTACTCCTCTGCCTACAGTGTAATTACTAACCTTTGGAATATAAAGTTGAACACACAGATTTTAGAGAAACGTGCTGCTCACTGCTGTTCCCCATTGTCTACCACAGAGTGTGCTTCCACGAAACAAAATCAATAGGAAATGGAAGTAATATTGCTGAAAAAAATCATATTACTTACTATACTACAGCATTTAGTGGACCAAAATAATGAAAATGTCTTCTTCCTTTTGTATATCTGTGTATCTAACCTAAGCTAATGTTAAAGGGGTACTTCGGAGAACTAAACCCATAGCTCATCCTTTCCCTCTCACCAACCTTTTTGTCTAAATATCATTCATTATCTGTATAGATCAGTTTCCCTCTTTCAGCTGTCACTTACATGCAGGGAGTGAGAGAAAGATGTAATTATCAGATCCACCTTGTCTCTGTGCAAAGCCCTCACTGAGACTAGCCCCCACCCTCCTGGAAGACAAAGACCAAGTGTTTTCTGTCTTGTCTAGGGGTCTGGCTTCACAGCCACATCTCCCCTCCCCCTCCCCTTGCCAGGAGAGAAACAACCCAATGTCTCCTGTGAAGATTCTCAGTCACAACTCAGCGCAAAACGCTGCTCTTTGCCTGCTGAAGATTTAATCACTGACTGCTGCCATTCAGAGCCTAGCATTATTTATTGCTGGGGGAGGGATAGTTTGAAGTTTGAAACAGAAGACTTGTACAGTGTGTGCTGTTAACTGTGTGTTTATAACAACACTTAGCATGCACACAGAAAGTAATAACAATTGACTGGCAGCCATTACACAGAGCCGCACTGACTGCTGGAAGTTGTGGTCTGGGCTGCAAGCAAGGGAAAATAATATTCAGAAGACAACAGGGACCACAAGAGCTGGAGAAATCACAAGGATACCTACAGGGGACACAGAACAGGTATTGAGGTGGATTTGGGGCATTTTTATGTTTCTTAATTTCTCCGGAGCACCCGTTTAACATAGTAAAATTTCTTCAACTAAGACTTTACAGTCACTTAATCAACTTTGGTTTAAGCAAATGGGTGATATCTGAAAATATACTGTAATTAATGGGAAACTACATTGCAGCTGGGAAAACTCTTGTCTAAAGTAGTACAGACACAAGTAGATAGAAATAAATATGTGCAGGGGTGTAGTCATAGGTGTCACATCAATGGAGAAGAAAAGACATGGTCGCACATCTATATCTTTCACAAAGATACTGAGCTTTTCAGCATACATATAAAACTAACAGTTTGTTAGTGTATATTATGACACCCGCTAGCCAGAAGCCCGCTAGCCACATCATGGCCACCTGTATATAGCGGGTCCCTAACGTCCCTAGGTGATGTAGCCTGTGGCCTAAGGGGGCCCCTCTGACACATATGAAGACTTTAGTGTCATAAATAGCTCATGTAAGTTGGCGGGACCTGTTACGGGAGCTTGGAATATATGAATATGTGAAACTGACATGTGGATGGATGCAGTAGACAAAAAAGGTAAAGGCAGGTCAGTTCACGGCTGTGTATACAGGAGACATCTTAAGTTTCCTTCTCAAAGCTTGGAAGGCAAATAGCAAGCCGACTCCTGGATAATCCATAACAAAAATTTTACAACTGGGCCTTCAGTTACATAAGCATATAAAATCTTGAACTTTATTTTACATCTTTGTTTTAAAAAAATACTTTAATGCATTGCAAAAAAAAGGAATACAAACTGACAAGTTTCAAATATTATATATTGTTACTCATGGCATGCTGCACATTTAAAAATGCAGCATAAAAATAAGTACTATAAAAGAGGAACACCAAACAACTATAACTACAAGATGTGTCATTCTATACTCCATTCTTCTCCTACATATCAATAAAGTAGACTAAAACCTAAAAAGGGTAGTGTAGAGCAGTGTAAGAGAAGAACACAATTGACAAATTTATAAATGCCTTGTTGAAAGAGTCATATAGAACTGCAAAAAGCAGAGAAGAAATAGCGATTCTCTTGGCGCTTTCAAGAGAGGACCTGAGAAAGGGGGGGTCCCACTCCTTGAAATGCGTAGTCCACAGCACTTTTAATAAATAACATTTTATTTATTTAATAATTTCATTGTCTGACTTGGTTTTTGACATAGGCCATCAGGAGAGTACAAAGAGGATCGCTATTTCCTCTCTGCTTTTTGCAGTTCTACATGAATTTCTCCTGACCGTCCAGAGGACTTCAGACTTCACTGACAGGCTTGATCCAGGCAGCACCAAGGCTACTCACCCACTGATTGGGTATTCAAACCTTAGCATAACACCACCAGGTTAGCATAACCTTATCATTGCTATTGGCAACCCCCTATCAATCAGAATAACGGCACATGATTTGCGCTTTTGTCTTTTTTTCTTTTTCCTATGTTGTTGAAAGCGGATCATCTATATGCGGCTGATAACCCTCACCTTAGTTATAGAAGTGGTACAGCTGCTATATAGATGACATCCTACTAATATTCCCCACTACAAATTGAAGTTTTTATGACTTTTCTTAATGATAATGGTTTAAATCATAAACTCATAATGTCATGTCATATTTCTTGAATATTTTGTTATTTGGTGATTCTAAGCAGTGTAAGGTGAGTACCTTTTTATACCAAAAGTCTATGTCAGGCAATATTATCCTACATGCTGCTAGATGTCATCCATGGCTAACATTGCAATATCTCCACATACTTTTCCCCTTATTAGAGACTTAACCCCACTATTTGAATTAACTCAATATTAACATTCCTGACATCATTCTCTGTTGAGATAGGGTGACAAGGTAGGGGGCATTTCAAACAATGGTCATAAGGGGAGTTATGACAACAGATGGTTTGACAGAGAGAGTCTTTAGGGGGAAATAGGTAGGGTAGGGAGTTGAATTGGAGAAATAGAGATTAAACAGAGGTAAAAAGCAAGTTGGCGCAGGATGATGGAGGGGTGAGATGTAATAGAGACTTAGTTTAAGGACAAAAGAAGGGCGTTCAGCAGGAAAATCCAAGGGAGGAGAAATGGAGGCAGGTGAGAAAAGGGGCTGAGTTACAGGTATAAAAGGATCCAGGAGCAGTAAAAGTCAGAAAAGAAGAAGTCATGCATCTTCTGACTATAAAAGTTGGTTCTCAGGAAAAAATTGAGTTGTGGTAATGTAGGAGCATTGAGTTGTATGACAAGTAGATACTAGCCCTCCACTTGTAATTCCTGAAGGAGTCATTAAAAAAGTTGTTCCTTAAATTCTCCAGCAGACATTCTATTGATGGAGGAAAGGAAAGGGTGTTAAGGGCACTCATAAAATATCTAAAGGTTTTGAAAAGTAAGGCTATGAAGTGGATGAAGGCTTCTTGAAATGATTAAAAGGAGTAAACCATGATGGGGGTTAAAAAGGTAGATGCTGGGCATACAAATGCATTCACATTGTCCCCTACCTATTCCCATTTGTCTAAGAAGACAGTAAGGTGGATATATATATATATATATATATATATATATATATATATATATATATAGTGAGAAGGTGAAAGGGATAATAGTGGACAGTCGATATGTGTCCACTGTTGCACAAGTGTCCAACCCCTCAGGCTTGAACAAAGGGGGGTATGTGAGAAGGTGAAAGGCATGGTGGTTGAAGGGCGATATGTGTTACCAAGGCTCCTGGCTTTGGTGAAGTAAGAGCAGGGATTTATTCAGTGTCTGTGCTGCGATGCAGACTGACACTGTGGCCGTAGTATGGCTGGAAGGCCAATCCGTGATGGCTCTTACTGGGAATGGTCAAGTGTAGGGTTGGGGCCATTCCCCACAATCCAGGCCATCTTTTGTTGGCCTTAAAGCTAGGCTGCCTCACCAGCTGAGGGGGATTTTTGCTAGTTGCAGCTCACACTGCCAGAGAGAGCTGAGTGTAAAAATCTTCCCTGAGAGTTTGGAAGCTGGTGAGCAGAGTGCCTGGAGGCTTGGAAAAGGCTTGCTTGATGCCGCATGGCATGGACTCAGGCGTGAAGAAACACCTAAAGAATACAGGTGGACTTTTGTTACATTTTCCTTTGTTCTGCATTTAAAGACTATTTGCTGTTTGCCAAGGGTGAATAAAACACTGATCGTTGAGTTGAAAAGTCCTGTTTCCGTGCCTCTATACTGCAACCGCACCTGTCTGCAAGAGCGAGCCATCACAATATATAATGTGATGACTCGCTCTTGCAGATAGGTGCGGTTGCAGCATAGTGGCAAGGAAACAGTACTTTTCTAATCAAAGTTCAGTGTTTTATTCACACTTGGCAAGCAGCAGTCTTTAAAAGCAGAACAAAGGAAAACATAACAAAAGTCCACCTGTGTGTTTGTTCACATATGATACTGTGTCATGCGGCATCAAGCAAGTCTTTGGTCTGCTGACCAGCTTCCAGTCTCTCAGGGAAGAACGCCACACTCTGGCAGTGTGAGCTGCAACTAGCAAATCCCTCTCAGCTGGTGAGGCAGCCTAGCTTTAAGGCCAGCAAAAGACGGCCTGGATTGTGGGGAATGGCCCCCACCCTACACTTGACCATTCCCAGTAAAAGCCTTGGCCTTCCAGCCATACTAAGGCCACAGTGTCAGTCTGCATCGCAGCACAGACACTGAATAAATACTGGCTCTTACTTCACCAAGGCCAGGAGCCTTGGTGACACATATCACCCATCAACCACCATGCCTTTCACCTTCTCACAACATATATATATATATATATATATATATATATATATGTATATATATATATATATATATATATATATATATATATATATATTCTCTTTTTTTTTGAAATTGTTGTTATAAAAAAAAATCTTTAAAAAAAACAACAACTGTACCAGGACATATTGCAAATATGAGCATAGAAAGTGCAAGTTACCAAAATGAAGGTGCCAAATCACATAAAAAAGTGTGGTGAGGCTGTGGGGTAATTAGTACTAAGACGCATGAAGTTTAGTATTAATTTCAGAGTCAAACATAATATGGGTTAAGTAACAGTATAGCAGATGCTTTGTTGAGGGGAAGGATGGAAGAGTTCTTTTTGGTAGTACCTAAAGCAAGGAAATATGGACAGCCATGCCCTAACCATACTTAAAAGATTGTGATCCTATTGTAGGAGAAATGGTGGAGCTCCTCATGAAAAGAAAACAGTCAGAACCGGTAAGTAGAAGAAGTGGAAGATATCCATTAGTGCTGTGGAGACTCCTTGGTAACATGAGGTGCGACTGCACAAGTAAAGGTAGGTTATGGCTGTATCATTCTTTGCCTGATTATATGAGAAGCAAGACCTAGCTAAATTCTTTGCCATTCAGAGAGTACTGGAGGGATGGGTAAAGTCCCAAGGGAAAGGTAAGGACAAGAGGAAGCCAATACATTCTGGGGGATTCGGAAAAATAATGGTGGCATTGGAAAGGATTATGTCAATTATGAAATAGTTCATTTTGAGATGGCCTTCATACTGGCCTTCTCTGGGGCGTTTAGGGTAGGGAAGCTAGTGGTGATCTCCAAACAGAGGCATTTGAACTTGAAATGGGGGGGAGGAGAAATTGTTTGAAGAGAGGGTTATGTGTTTTATCACTCATTCTAACACAGATGAGATGGAATGAGTACATGGGTATCTTCAGAGAAGAAAGAGGGGTGGATTTGCCCTTGGAAAGCAATGGTAAGGTATATGGGAATCGGGGGAAGAAACTCTGGGGAATTCTCGATGCACAGAGATGGGAACACAGTGTTCCATTTTCTGTTTTATGGTGCCAACTGAGGCTGAGAGGAGTGCTCTCCCAGATATGAATGTCTTTTCCACAGGAGGGAACAATTTGGCACAATTGAAATTGATGCAACCAATAAATGGCATACGAATAGATATCATTGAATGGTTGGGGAGATGGTTTGGAGTTAAAATGATGTGGTACTGCATACTGCATATGGAGGTAAGCAGAATCAGTTTCAAAGTAGGAGAGATTCAGAAATATATTCAACAAGGCAGTTTGGTTTTTATGACAACCGATGGGGGTAATGTAATTGAGTAGGATGACCTGTTGACTATAAATGCACATGACTGTATAGGTAAGACAGGTGAACCTATCAGATATAGGTTGGGGCACTTTTAATAATTTGTTGCAGGCGTGAGAAATTATGGGCAATCAGAGGAGAGGAATGTCTGGGTGGTGGGCAGAAAAGTAGGGCATTTATCGAGAAACCCTACTTTTTGTGTCTGAAATTATGATTTTTTACATGGAGTAATGGTGATAGTACTGGGACACCTTGCAGGTTTGTAAAGTGTTGGGCCTTTGTTTTTTTTTGTTGTTTTTGATTTTGTTTTTTGGGATAATTGTTTATTTCAAAGAGATTTTTCCATTTTATAACATTTAAAGTACAGGAAAAGAAATAAGAAGCATACATCCAACAGTAATATATAGAACTTTGGTGACAGAAGCATATATTCACTTCAATTATAAGTAAAATATTTTAAAGTAATGGCAAAGGATTTAACAAATCTTGTAATTTGGATTTCTAAGCATGTAGATCTATGAACAATAATCATCGCAAGTCAGTCAATATTTACTGCTAGCATAGCTGGAAGTTATCCTGGAGGACCTTGCTCAAAAAGGTGGGTACAAAGGCTAATATTAGAACTTTCCCCAAAACGTGGACAGTAACCAGTTTGAGGACATTATACAAATTTTAATTAATTTAAATGGCTTTAAATTTTTTTTTAAATGGCTCCAGAAAGTTAAACAGATTTGTAAATAACTTCTATTAAAAATCTTAATCTTTCCAGTACTTATCAGATGCTGTATGCTACAGAGGAAGTTGAGTTGTTCTTTTATTGTAAGGAACTGTCCAGATTAGGAGCAAATCCCAATGGCAAACCTCTCCTGCTCTAGAAAGTTTTCCTGATATGGACAGAGGTGTCAGCAGAGAGCACTGTGGTCAGACAGTAAAGAACAACTCAACTTCTTCTGTAGTATACAGCAGTTGATAAGTACTGGAAGGATTAAGACTTTTATATAGTAGTAATTTACAAATCTTTTAAACCTTCTGACAACAGTTGATTTGAAAATTCTTTACCCCTTTAACCCATTGGGCACGGAGGGCATATGGAAACGCCCTCACATCCCGTCACTTAAGGACGCCTTCCGTATTTCCGATCACCACCGCTCGCCGGGCGGTGATCGGACCGGGATGACTGCTGAAATCATGCAGCAGGCATCCTGTGCCAATGCCCAGGGGGGTCCTGAGACTATTCCGGGTCCTACGAGTCTACGGTGACCCGGTGACCTGGAAAATAAGGGGGATCAGGGTTATCCAAGACACCCAAGATCCCCCTGAAGGGATGGGAGTGAGGTGGCAGGGGTGCCACCCCTCCTTTCCCTGCTATTGGTCGTCCAGAAGCGACGACCAATAGCAGATCGGGTGCGGGGGGGTTAACTTTCGGTTTCCCCGTTCATCCCACCCACAATAGGCGGGGCAGAACGGGGAAACCGAAGGAGGACGACGATCCGGCTCCCTGGATCCTACGGAAGACAGGGAGTTGCCTAGTAACATCTGGAGGGCTACAGTTTGAGACCACTATATAGTGGTCTCTAAACTGTAGCCCTCCAGATGTTGCAAAACTTCAACTCCCAGCGTGCCCAGACAGCTGTTTGCTGTGTGGGCATGCTGGGATTTGTAGTTTTGTAACAGCTGGAGGGCTAGAGTTTGGAGATCACTGTGCAGTGTTCTCTAAACTGTGGCCCTCCAGATGTTGCAAAACTGCAAATTCCAGCATTTGCAAACAGTTGTCTCGGCATGCTGGGAGTTGTAGTTACGTACCTCCAGCTGTTGCATAAATACATCTCCCAGCATGCCCTTCGGCAATCAGTACTTGCTGGGAGTTGTAGTTTTGCAACAGCTGGATGCACACTGGTTGGAAAATACTGAGTTAGGTAACAGAACCTAACTGAAGGTTTTCCAACAATTGTGCCTCCAGCTGTTGCAAAATTACAACTCCCAGCATGCACGGTCTGTCAGTACATGCTGGGATTTGTAGTTGTGCAACATCTGGAGGGCCACAGTTTGGAGATCACTGTGCAGTGGTTTCTAAACTGTGGCCCTTCAGATCTAGCAAAACTACAACTCCCAGCATGCCCAAACATCTGTCTCATCATGCTGGGAGTTGTAGTTGCATACCTCCAGCTGTTGCATAACTATATCTCCCAGCATGCCCTCCGGCAATCAGTACATGTTGGGAGTTGTAGTTTTTCAACAGCTGGAGGCACACTGGTTGGAAAATACAGAACCAAACTGAAGGTTTTCCAACCAGTGTGCCTCCAGCTGTTACAAAAGTGCAACTCCCAGCAAGCACGGTCTGTCAGTGCATGCTGGGAGTTGTAGTTTTGAAACAGCTGGAGGTTGCCCCCCCCCCCCCCCATGTGAATGTACAGAGTACATTCACATGGGCGGGTTTACAGAGGGTTTCCTGCTTAAAGTATGAGCAAATTTTCCACCGCAGCGCGAACTCCTAGTGGGAAACTCACCGCAAACCGCCACAAGTGTGAATGTACCCTAAAAAACACTAAACTACACTAACACATAATAAAGGGTAAAACACTACATATACACCCCCTTACATGGTCCCACCCCCCAATTAAAATGAAAAATGTATCGCAAGGCAGTGTTTCCAAAACAGAGCCTCCAGCTGTTTCAAAACAACTACTCCCAGCATTTCCGGACAGCCACTGATTGTCCAGGCAAGCTGGGAGTTTAGCAACAGCTGGAGGCACCCTGTTTGGGAATCACTGGCGTAGAATACCCCTTTGTCCACCCCTTTGCAATCCTTAATTTAATCCTCAAATAGGCATAGCGCTCTCTCACTTCGGAGCCCTGTCGTATTTCAAGGAAACAGTTTAGGGCCACATATGGGGTATTTTAGTACTCGGGAGAAATTGCACTACAAATTTTGGTGGGCTTTTTCTCCTTTTACCCCTTATGAAAAGGAAAAGTTGGGGTCTACACCAGTCTGTTAGTGTAAAAAATGAAAACATTTTGCATGAACATGCTGGTGTTGCCCCATACTTTTTATTTTCACAAGAGGTAAAAGGAAAAAATAAGACCCCCAAAATTTGTAACGCAATTTCTCCTGAGTACGGAAGTACCCCATATGTGGGCATAAAATGCTCTGTAGGCGCACAACAAGGTTCAGGAGTGAGAGCGCACTTTGTACAGTTGAGGCCTAAATTGGTGATTTACACAGGGGTGCCTACATGCGACCCCATTTTGGAAATTACACCCCTCATGGAACGTAACAAGGGGTATAGTGAATCTTTACACCCCACAGGTGTTTGAAGAATTTCCGTTAAAGTTGGATGGGAACATGAAGAAAATTATTTTTTTCACTAAAATCCTGGTGTTACCCTAAATTTTTCATTTTCACAAGGGAAAATAGGAAAAATGCCCCCCAAAATTTGTAACCCCATTTCTTCTGAGAAAGAACATACCCCATATGTGGAAGTAAAGTGCTCTGCGGGTGCACTACAGGGTGGGCCATTTAAATAGATACACCTTAATAAAAGGGGAATGGTTGGTGATATTAACTTCCTGTTTGTGGCACATTAGTATATGTGAGGGGGGAAACTTTTCAAGATAGGTGGTGACCATGGTGGCCATTTTGAAGTCGGACATTTTGAATCCAACTTTTGTTTTTTCAATAGGAAGAGGGTTATGAGAAACATCAAACTTATTGGGAATTTCACAAGAAAAACAATGATGCGCTTGGTTTTAACGTAACTTTATTCTTTCATGAGTTATTTACAAGTTTCTCTTTGTTTACAGCCATTGACATGTCGTCGAGTTTAACACATGAGGAGCGGATAGAAATTGTGTAGATGTCTGGTGAACGCAGTAACCGGGTTACTGCAGCAGATTTAAATGCAAGACACCCTATGAGACCACCCATCTCCCATGCTATAGTTAGCACACTGCTTGCTAGGTTTCGTGAAACTGGTTCAGTGTTGGATTTGCCAAAATGTGGACGCATGAAATCTGTCACTAATGAAGAAACATCAGTGGCTGTCCTAGCTTCATTCATCAAGAGCCCACAGCATTGCACTCGCCGCATGTAACTGGAGAGTGGCATTAGTCGAACATCCCTTTGGCGGATATTAGCTACTCACAAATGGCACCCTTACAAACTCCAGCTACTGCAGCATCTCAACGAGGATGACCCAGATTGGCGCACTGAATTTGCAGAATGAGCAAAACAAAAATTGGAAACAAGATTTTGTTCAGTGATGAGGCAAACTTTTATGTGAATGGTGAAGTTAACAAACAAAACCACCACTATGTGTCCGACTCTAACCCTCATTGGATAGATGCCTCCTAGTGTTGTGCGGCATAGGCCATATTCGAATTCGCGAATATACGGACGAATATTCGTCATATATTTGCGAATATTCGCATATTCGTAATATTGTCTTTTTATTTTCGCATATGTGAAAATTTGCGTATGCGAAAATTAACATATGAGAAAATTTGCATATACAAAAATTAGCATAAGCAAAAATTCTCAAATGCGAAAATTAGCATACGCTAATTTTCGCATATGCGAAAATTCGCACACCAGTCTCACACAGTAGTATTAGAGCCTTCTTTACACCACACAAGCTGGAAGCAGAGAGGGATGATCACTGTGATGTGTACTGTGAAAAAAAAAAAAAATAAAATAAAAGAATATTCGTAATTACGAATATATAGTGCTGTATTCACGAATATTTGCGAATTCGCGAATATGCGATATTCGCGAATAAAATTTGCATTGCGAATATTCGCGAGCAACACTAATGCCTCCCAGACTGTTGGAATACAAAAATTAATGGTATAGTGTGGTATATGGGGTACAAAGATAGTGGGGCCATTCTTCATCAATGGAAACCTCAAGGCCTATTACCCTTTGTAAAAATGTAAAATTTGTGGAAAAAAAGAGCATTTTAGTGAAATTTTTTTTATTTCATTTACACATCCGACATCCGACAACAAAAAGTCGTCAAATACCTATGGGGTGTTAAGGCTCACTGTACTCCTTGTTACGTTCCCTGAGGGGTGTAGGTTCCAAAATAGTAGGCCATATGTTTTGTTTTTTTGCTGTTCTGGCACCATAGGGGCTTCCTAAATGTGGCATGCCCCCCAAAAACCATTTCAGCAAAATTTGCTTTCCAAAAGCCAAATGTGACTCCTTCTCTTCTGAGCATTTTAGTTTGCCCGCAGAGCATTTTACATCCTAACATGGGGTATTTCCATACTCAGAAGAGATGGGGTTAAAAATTGTGGGGGGGGGGGTCATTTTCTCCCATTACCCTTTGTAAAATTGTAAATTTTGGGGAAAAAACTGCACTTAAGTGAAATAAATCTTTTTATTTTCATTTACATTATCGACTTTAACGAAAAGTCGTCAAACACCTGTGGGGTGTTAAGGCTCACTGGATCTTGCACGCGGCATCTTGCACGCGGCACCCCGTTTGTAATCAGTCCCCGGAGCGTGTTCGCTCCGGGTCTGATTACGGGCGATCACAGGGCGGGCGGCGTGTGACGTCACGCCTCCGCCCCGTGTGACATCACGCTCCGCCCCTCAATGCAAGCCTATTGGAGGGGGCGGGACAGCTATCACGCCCCCTCCCGTAGGCTTGCATTGAGGGGCAGAGCGTGACGTCACACGGGGGCGCAGGCGTGACGTCACACGCCGAGCGCCCTGTGATCGCCCATAATCAAACCTGAAGCGAACACGCTCCGGGGACTGATTACAAACGGGGTGCCACATGCAAGATCATGGGGGTCCCCAGCGGCGGGACTCCAACGGTCAGGCATCTTATCCCCTATCCTTTGGATAAGGGATAAGATGTCTAAGTACCGAAGTACCCCTTTAAGGACCAGGATTTTAGATTTTGTACATCATTTTTTCTACATCATTTTTGTTCTGCAATTAAGTATGATTACAGCAATACTTAATTTATATATTTTTGTTATATTTTACTAATTTTCAAAAATGATAAAATAAAATAAAATCACAATATTATGATCTGTATAACTTTTTTTTTACTTTTTTGTCTACGGAGCTGTATGGTGGCTCAATATTTGCCCCGTGACCAGTTCTTTTTATTGGTACCATGTTGGTGTCAATAGAACTTTTTGATAGTTTTCATTAAAAAAAAAATTCTAGGATGTGATGAGATGTAAAATTGAGTAAATCTTTCTTTTGGGATTTTTTTTAACTCCATTTACGCCATTCACTATGTGGGATCAATAACGTTAAATTTGAATTGTTTGGACAATGCAATTTGCAATGCAAAATTTTTATTATTGGGTTTTATTTATACTTAAAAAAATATTTTCTTTTACATTTTTTTTTAGTTCCCCAAGGGGTATGGCAGTGAGCTGTTAAATTGGCAGTCTTATGATACAGTCTGCCTGAGACAGTCCAAGAAGATATTCCTATGGCAGATAGGAAGACCTCCAGCTACCATGGCAACCAATCAGCACGCCATGATTGTGCCATGGGCCGATCTGACCCCTGAGGTGTGGCATCTGTCAATTCACTCTGTGCACAGCATTAAGAGGCATAAACTGCCATGATTAGACTAAAATCTGATGCCAGCAGTTATAGGCAGGATACAGCTGACACCCACCACATATAGAGCAGGCTCCGCTCCACTTAAACGTTGTATCAGCAGTCATTAAAAGGTTAAAGGGTGAATTTAATTTTTTTTGTTAATAAATAAAGAAAAATATATATTCAGTTTTGTTGGGGGCGATGGATTTTTTTCACTAAAATACCACTTAATTAAATAAAAAAAATTTGTCCCACTACTGGACTAGAAGGGGCGATCTTCTGATTGCTAATACAATACATTAGAATACACAGTATTCCAAAGACTTACAGCCTATCCATATTACACTGACAGGCAGCCGATCATATCAGGATGTGTCTCTAGGAAAGCCTAATAGGCAGAAGCCAATGGCAGACCTGAAGCCCTTTCAGGCCCCCAGATGCTATGGTAACCATTGGCACCCCATAATCATGTTGCAGGGTGCCAATGGCCAGACAGAGGGAGCTCCCTACCTCTGTCAAACACCTTACGCGTAGCAGTCATTATTAATTGCAGCATGTAAGGATTTAAATTGCCGGGGTGAAGTTTACTTTGATCCTGTCAGTTGAGCCCGGCTGTGTATGACAGCGGAGCACCCGCCGGCTATCCTGCCAGTACACAAACTTGTGTTTTTTTTAGTAGAATGTTATGTCTGTAAACTATAGTATGTCGGGTGTATGGTGCAGAGACTCAAACCACTCTGAACATGTGTCTGGGTGGACTATCGTGGACCTGATTCTGTTTACAAAGGAGACTTTTAGGATTTTGAGAATAGACTCTTGCTTTACCAAAGGTGTCATATATAAATGTGAGCTTCCGTTTATTTTTGTTGATAATACAAGATGTCATTCTTCTGTACACATATCTGGAAAGTGTTGACATCTTTGTTTGCTAATGTAAGTATTAAATATTTCTTTACTATTTTTTCTGCAATTTTCCACACCATGTTTTTAAGGTTTATCATGTTCTAATGATATGTAGGAGGTGATTGGAGCATGGGAGGACACACCATGCAGTATGTGGGTGTTCTGACTGTGTAATGTTTATTTATGTGTTTTCAAATATGCAGTATGGTATGAATAAGAACAATAAAGTTAGAAGCACAATACACTTAATTACTTGATGTGTGCAGTATAGACTTGGTAATAAAAACTATTTCTGACCTAACCTTGATCAATCCACAATCATCCCATTGATGTTTTCGTTGGATTGCACCCAAAATGACAGTGAACTTTGTCCATCCTAAGGTATGTACACATGTAGCATAGACACTGTGGATTGCACACAAGGAAATCTACATGTACAATCTGCAATGTATAATTAGTCAGTTTTAGTATTAACTTTATTTTCTTTCACTTATTGGACACAGCCAGGGCTGCCATCAGAAATTTTGGAGCCCCTTACACAGCTTAAGGCTTAGTGTGCCCCCATATATAGTAATAGGCCATTTGTGCCCCAATGTATAGTTGTAGACCCCTTTTGTTACCCAATTTACAGTTGTAGGCACCTCTGTGCACAGTATAGAGTTGTTTGTCCCCTGTGCCCCCATATGTAATTGTAGGCTTCTTTGTGCCCTTTGTACATACAGTATATGGCTGGAGGCAGTATGCCTGTGTACTGCCCGCTTTGGTGCTGTGACCACTGCTCCTCCAGTCTGGGGCCTATGGGCCTGAGCAGTAGGTCCTCAAACCAGAAGAATGGTGGACAGAGCACTGAAGGTTGACTGCTGTATAATTATCTTCCCAGACAGCGTATTTTCCTGCTTTGCTCTGCTCCGCTCCTCTGGTCTGGGCGCATGCAGGCGTAATTAATGTGAACGTGTGCGCTGCCTTTCGTTATCCACCATAATTTTAAAGTGGCCATGGGCCCACAGCAGGATAACTAGGACATCCATTTCAGATCTTTCAGGACACAGAGACACATTTTTTTAAAGAGTACCTGTCGCTATACATGCAGTTCAATCACCAGGCATCATTTTATAGAGCAGTAGCTGAGCAGAAAATTGATATATAGATATGTAGGAAACGTTCTTTGATAACTTGTCACTTGACATGTAAATCTTTTTAGGTAAGTTGTCAAGTGGGTGGTCCTACTTAGTGATTGACAGCTGACAGAGCTGGCAGTCATGGAGCAAGGCCACCCACTTGAAAACTTTGTGGAGAATGAGTGGAAATGTACATGAATAAACGTAATTTTGATAATGACACAATCACATTACCAACTGGTTTTCACGATAGCCAGGGAGTTATTTAAAATAACCCCAGGTCTGCCAAAGCAGTACATCAATGTTATACTGACAGACATAATACAGCACAATACATTATATGAGTGATCAAGTGATCATGGTCCAATGTACTTAGAAAAAAAAATTCAAGCATCAAGTAAAATGTTTAAAAATACACATTGTGCTATGATACACAAAAATAAAGAAATAAAAAACCTACACATAATTGATATCACGGCATCAATAAAGACCAGAACTAAAAAAAATATCATGTTATTTAACCTACGTGAAGAACGTACTTTAACCAGCCTAGCGGTATTCCCGAGCGTGACTCGGGGTTAATTTTCGCTGCTAGAAGCGGTAACCCCGAGTCACGCTCGGGGTAGAATTGCAAAGTTGCTGTGCGGGCTGCACAGTATATCGCAAAAGCAATCAAATCGCGATTTTTGCTTTTTGCGATGTAGTGATGCAGCCCCCGGGAAAATATGTGATTATCTGCTCGGGTCGGCTCCCGTTGCGGGGGCCGGCCAGAGCAGGTAAAGACATATACTAAAAGTCAGTGTTTCTCAACCAGGGGGCCTCCAGATGTTGCAAAACTACAACTCTCAGCATGCCCGGACAGCCAAAGGCTGTCCGGGCATGCTGGGAGCAGTAGTTTCACAACAGCTGGAGGCCCCCTGGTAGAAAACCCTGAACTAAGTGTAAAAGTAAGAAGGAAGAAAATAAAAAAACCTTTTGCTCACCTAATCCCGGTCCCTGCAGATGTCGGTCCCCTCCGTGCGCTCTGTTCACTGCTCTATTCATCTTACAGGACCTTTCCCTTTTCAGCCAATCACAGGCCGCAGTGGTGTAAAGCCTGTGATTGGCTGAAGGGGAAAGGACTTGTTCTGCAGCAAATACACTAGGTTTGAAATCTGCCCGGCAAACCTAGTGTATTCTGCTGCAGAACAAGGTGAGAAGGTGACAAGGTGACAAGGGGGGAATGTGACACAGGGGAGAATGTAACAAGGGGGGGGGGGAATGTGACAAGGGGGGGGGGGGGGGGATGTGACATAGGGGGGGAATGTGACATAGGGGGGAATGTGACAGAGGGGAGAATGTGACAAGGGGGGGGGGGATGTGACAGGGGGGAGGAATGTGACAAAGGGGGGATGTGACAGGGGGGGAGTGGAATGTAACATGGAGGGGGGAGAAGGTAACAAGGGGGGGGGGAGAATGTAACAAGGGAGGAATGTGACAGGGGGGATGAATGTGACGGGGGGGAGAGTGTAACAAGGGGGAGAATGTGACAGGGGGGATGAATGTGACAGGGGGGGGGGGAGAATGCAACAAGGTGGGGGGGAATGTGACAGGGGGGAATGTGATATGGGGGGGGAAATGTGACAAGGGAGGGGGAATGTGATGGGGGGAGATGTGGAATTTCAATGCAAAAAATTGTACCGCTTTTGGTACAAATTTCCAGACGGAATCGTACCGCTAGGGAGGTTAAACAAAGAAAAAACAAGAAACAATACTAGAATTTCAAGAATTCATGTGTATTCAAAAATAATAGATCAAATCATCTAACAAAAAGGAGCCCTCAAACAGTGGACTACAAGGCGTCACATTTGGAAATAAAATTTTTAGGTGTATTTATTGTGCACAAATAGTAAAACATTAAAAAAAAACTACAGCCATGGCCAAAAGTTTTTAGACTGACACAAATTTAGATTTTAAAAAAGTCTGCTGCTTTAGTGTATTTAGATCTTTTTCGGAACTCTTTCAATTCATCCTGGCATACTGGATCATCTGCTTCTGGGCCACATCCATGACAACCTATTCGTACTTAATAAAGTTTTTAACAATTTTTTGGTTTGTTTGTTCACCATTTTTTGAGGATTCACCATGAGTTCTCAATAGCATTGGGATCTGAGAAGTTTCCTGGCCATGGACCCACAAGTTCAATGCATGGTTAACCTAGCCACTCAGTTATCACTTTTGCCTTGTGACATGGTGCTCCATCATACTGGAAAACATTTTTTCCTTAGATCTTGAATCATTGGGAGAAGTTGCTCTTTTGAGGCTTTTTAGATAGCAGAAAGTGCAAGGACCATCTCCTACAGAAGATTTGGTAACAGGATCTGTTTAATACCAGCACTAGATATGTGCAATTCATTTTGTCACGAATGCTAAATAGTATGAATTTTACTGATTTCGGTCGTTCAGATTGGTCCGAACATGCGTAAACTTATTTAGAATATTTCCAAAAAAACGCGATAATCCAAACATCAGATTAACGAATACATTCGTAAAATAATGAATGCATTCTTAAAATAACCAATGCATTCGTTAACCGTAAAACTAAAGTAAAGAATTCGTTTGATTTTTTCAATTGGTCCTTGGGAGGTCACATGATTGGAGTTCATTGACACATGATACCTCTTAGCCAATTATCTTATTCCAAATGATCCCTACTGTATCACAGACAGTGAGGCTGTTTAATTAGTGGTGGGGTAGTCCTGTGAGAGTTTTCCTGGTGTCACTGGAGTGTGGAGGCACTGGATTTGCAGAAATGGACTGTTTACCTAAGGAAAACTTGGCATCTGACACAGAGAAACTGCAAAACAATGTGCAAGCAAGAATCCTAAGATAACACCTGCTATTTTTTTTTTACAAAAGAGGATCAGCAAGGCCTGCAGCAAAGTCCTATCCTTCATCTAGTGGCCATACTCATAGGCAAGAAAAAAAAAACAAGACAGCCACAAGTGATGCTACTGTGGCCCTTTGTTACACTCTGCGCTCTGGTGTCCCTGTGTCCCTGTCTGCCAGCGGGGCTGGGATTTGCATTGTGGGACGTGCCCACATGCGAATCCCAGGCCATCAGTCACCACGCTCCGCTGCCACCTCCTCCTCTGTGTCTCAGCTCTGGCATGTGCCTCCCCGCCTCCAACGGTGCGCACGCCGGAGCTCTGAAATTTAAAGGGCCAGTGCACCCATAATTAGTTGTTGCAGCTGACACTATATTATAAAGTCCCTGCACCTCCCACACTTCCCTGCCAGATCTTCAGTGCCCCTAGCCTGAGATTAAGCATTCCATATTGCCTGTTTGCCTTACCCGTGTATCCAGACCTTCCCGCTACATTATTTGACTTGGCACCTTTGCTGCCTACCTTGACCTTCTGCTATGTTTGACTACTCTACTGCCTTATCCTTCGGTACCTCGCCTTGCCCAGCTACCTGTGTGGTCGAGCAGTGTCGTGGGTAGTGACCTGGGTGTCGCCTGCCGCAGCAAGCCCATACTACATTGCGGCGGGCTCTGGTGAAGACCGGCGGCACCTTAGGCTTTACTCCCTGATACGGTCTGAGTCATCAGCCACACAGGTTAGAGGATCCACATCCAGCTCTGTAACACGCTTAATGTCCATTAATCTGTTAGACACCAAGAAGATGAGGGAAACAAGCATCAGGGCTCACAATCAAAAATAGACATAATGCATTTGAGTCCATCTTATCAAGGTGTAGACATTGGCAGCATAGAAGATGAGGTACCCTTTGATTCCTTACATCATGGGTCCAGTCCTGAACCAGATCAAAGTGCTCTGTCGCCACTCCTATTTTCACCTGACCATCCAGAATCATCACCATCCTCCTCTGGCTCTCTAGTGGTAATCAATACTCTCTAGTGGTAATCAATACACCCTCTCATTCAAGTAGTGCCACCGTCCGCCTCCAGCTTCCACGAGCAATCCCCTCCTGGAAAATGTTGCCCCATCTGTACAACCCAAGTTCCAGTTACAGGAAATCAAAAGTATGGGAGCATTTTGTAACAGTTGGCAATGGTAGATCAGCTAAATGTAAGTTATGTGGCAGGAAAGTCAGTCGTGGGAGAGTTATGGGGCATCTCACTAATACAGGGATGAATAATCATTTGCGGTCCTGTTGAGAGAAGAAAGTGGGTTGTTTTCAGCTCCACCCAGTAAAAAAAAGGGCAGGTAGTGCTAGTTCTAGTGCTACCATCAGCTTTAATAACCAGGACAAGGGGCAGGGAGGTGAAGGTGTTGGTGGTCACCCCAGTAATTCAAACCAGCCCACCTTGGAGTAATTTAGCGTATTTCATTCCAGGGGGGATTTCAAGACAGCAGTCCCGTAAAATCACCCACCTCATTGGCGAGCTCATAGTCTTCGGGAGAGCTCCCTTTAACAAGGTGGAGGGGGAACCGTTCAAACGTCTGAAGCAGGCAATTGCACCTCAGTATGTTCTCCCATCACGTTCCACATAGTATAGTACCCTCCTTATATAAATCATCTGTGGAGTTACTAAAAGAGGTGCTAGGCAGAGCCACTGGACAGTCAGTGCATTTTACCACTGACTTATGGAGTGCTCCCAGTGGGCAGCATGTGTTTTTATAATTAACTGCAGACTGGTGGCAGCCCATTGTCATGGAACCAGCCGAAACTAAATCAGGGCCAAGAAGCACAGGAATTGGTGTAGTTGAAAAACAAAATCAGAGGCACCGCTCATTCCTACTGCATGCAGAGGTTTTGGATGAGCAGCAGAGCTCACAAAACATCACATGTGCTTTACAGAAAATGGTGGCAGAGTGGCTTGGGGAGCAGGCAAATACACAGCCAAAGATGGGGTTTGTGGTCACTGATGGGGCAGCCAATATGTTAAAAGCACTGCGGGATGGAAAATTTGTTGGTGTCCGATGCTCTGCCCATGTCCTCCATCTTGTAGTAAAGGCTGGTATGGATGACAACTCTGAGAGCAATACAAACCTCTCTGGAGTTTTAGACTTCTGTAGAAAAATAGCAGGTCATTTCCATAGAAGTGTGAAGGATAATCACATTTTCAGACAGGAGCAGATTAAGGCAGGTCTTCCTCAACACCGCCTAAAGCAAAATGTAAGCACCAGGGGGAATTCAACATTGGAAATGCAAGAAAGAATCCTGGAGCAACACAAAGCAATTCATGCAATGTCACATGAGCATGTCATCGGTGTGACCAGACCACTTAGCAGGGAGGAGTGGAAAATAATTGCTCAGGTGGTGACTGTACCTTTCGTGCAGTCAAAGAAAACTTAAGCCAAGAAAATGCAAGCTTGGCTCAAGACATCCCCCTCTTTTCCCATCTTGTCAACAAAATGGATGCCATCCTCAACCACAGAGAAAACTTGCCTCGAGGTTATCTAGTACCTGACATTGCCACACTTGTCAGGAGAATTAATCGCCAATTAAATAGGAGGATCAAAGAGCTCACCGATGCTTGCCCTGAATTAATGCTTGCCACCATGTGTGACCCACGAATTAAGGGCAAAATGGCACTCCAAGCAAATTCCCTAACCAGCTGGAGAGAGAAATTAACAGGGTGTGTAACAGGCGAAGACACTTGGTTGTGCCGTCAGAGAGAGACAATGAAGAAGAGGAGGATGAGCCTGCTGCAATGTCATCATCACCCATCACCAAGCTGCTGACTTTTGGGCTGAAACATTGCAAACCTTGGTCGGACACACTAGGCAACCCTCACGGATACCCAGAAATAAGGTTGCAGAGACTGTCAAAAGTTATCTATTGCCTACAGCTGATGCTCTCAAGTATTGGGATGAAAGGAGGGCAATTTGGCCTGCTCTCTCCGTGGTGGCCCAGGAGCTCCTATCCAGTACCGCAACCTTTGTACAAAGTGAACGGGTATTTTCAGTGACTGGAAACATTCTCTGCCCACAGTGTTCACAACTGGCCCCTCAGCTCATGGAGCAGATGACGTTTCTGAAAGTGAACTTGCCTAATCTGGGATACCCTGCGCTAAGCTTTGACACTAGTTATATATGAGTTTCATCTCCAGTTCCAGTTTAAAAGTTACAGTTCATGGTTACAGGTTGGAATGTTTGTCCCGTTGTTATCAGTTGGTTGGAAAAGTTAAGAAAGTGAACAGCTTAACAGCACCTTCAAACAGGTTAGTGGTCTGTCAATTTTCCCCTTAGCCTCCTATCATTACATTAATAATAATAATTTCTATTTAATTTATACCTTTCCCTCTTTCTTTCAGGATTTAGTAATTATATTGCTTGACCATGAAGTGGATATACAACAAGGAGTTTCATTTATGTGGTAAAGGAGTTCAGCAAATCACTGGTAAGTAACTGAAAATTCTAATTTTTCTTAATCACAGTAGTGCTTTACAATGCATCTGACACTAAAGAGACCCCTATTAAATGAAACACAGATTCCAGCAGCATATTAAAAGTTACAGTGTAATGTAAAGCTATCGTACCTTAACTTAAATTCCCAGGTGTTCCATTACACTTAAAAAGACAAAATGGCTCTGACTCAACATTTGGAGAAGTGGGGCCCAGGTTCACAATGCCTCAGGACCCCGCCTCTCCAACTGTTGAGTCAGAGACTTATAAAATCTTTTTAATGTAATGGTCTGACTGTGGAATCAATTAAAGGAGGTACAATTGCAATACACATTTCATACACTGGTGGAATCTGTGCTCCATTATCAAAGTTATCATCAATCATGTAGACACCACAACAGGATAACAAATTTTTCTTACTTCACATTTTTTTATTAGTTTGATGGCAAAGGCCTTGAATGCAAACGTAGCAATAACTAACAACTCTAATCATAATTTTTTGCCTTGTATGCCTGCTGTTTAGAATAAGCCAACATACCAAATGCCTGTTTAGATTGTAGGCAGGATTTGGCACCATTTTGTATAAGGTTACAATATGCAAGTCAACATATTGGAACTTGGCAATAGAATACAGAGGTAATACAATAAACCTGAACATAGCCACCAGGATTATTATTTTTTCAATATGTTGCAGAAGAAGTAACGTTAACTTGCATTTCTAGATCAGACATTTGGTAATGTCCAAGTTGCACTTGATGTTATAAACAGTGTAATATGCAATATATCTTAAGTTTCTTTAAATTCTCAGACTTCTCATTTCACAAAAGGCAATTTTACATCTTAAAATGTACTATCTCTCTTTCTTAATTATAGGTGCTTTTGAAAATTTGCAGACAAGCCTCATTTCAAATAAACATCATGGGCAAACTGACAGAAGACCTTATTTAAAGAGTCACTTAACTGGACCCTTAAATTAACACCTTCATGAATATAAAAAGGTAACAAAATGAATGTACAGCATAGTGCTGTCAACAGTCAACCTGCCTAACAAAAATAATGTTTCCTTATGTTTCTGAGGGTGCCCCGCTGTTACTGTTGCTTAGGGTGTCAGGCAATGGATGTAACTGACTTTTTCTGGCAATTGCCATCAGGAGAACCACCCTTAACTGTTCTGTTGCCTTCATGTGCTGTTGGCTCACCCAGGCCAATATGACTTGAAAGTCCTCAGTCTGCCGACGGTGGAGTCAATACATAGTCTGAGTTAACCTTCTCATCTCCCTTGCAACGTGCCTGTTCTCCCGGGACAACCTGTCCCTTTCACGGACTACCCTCAGGTACATGTCCATTGGGACAGATGGGGGTGCTGGGGTTGTAGAGAGTGATAAACTACGGGTAGCTGCTGAAAAGCCAGCTGAGGTTATGGGTTGGCCCATGTCCTCCTCAAGCCCTGGGGAGAAGGCTGAAGTTGGCATATGTTCTTCTCCTGGGGACAGCTCTGCCTCAATGTCCCTCTCAGGTCAGGTAGTGTAGATAGGAAAGGGGAGTGTGGGGAACTGTCACGGTCACTCCTCCCTGAAGCCTGACTTTGTTGATGTAAAAACAAAAAAAAGGTATTTTAAGAGAAAAATCAAGTGACTGAAAGTTGTGTTGTTGATCATTACAATGGGGATCAAAAGTTTGGGCACCCCAGGTAAAAATTTGTATTAATGTGCATAAAGAAGCCAAGGAAAGATGGAAACATCTCCAAAAGGCATCAAATTACAGATTAGACATTCTTATAATATTTCAACAAAAGTTAAATTTTATTTCCATCATTTACACTTTCAAAATAGCAGAAAACAAAAAAATGGCGTCTGCAAAAGTTTGGGCACCCTGCAGAGTTAATATCTTGTACTGCCCCCTTTGGCAAGTATCACAGCTTGTAAATGGTTTTTGTAGCCAGCCAAGAGTATTTCAATTCTCGTTTGAGGTATCTCTGCCCATTCTTCCTTACAAAAGTCTTCCAGTTCTTTGAGATTCCTGGGCTGTCCTTCACGCACTGCTCTTTTAAGGTCTATCCATAGATTTTCAATTATGTTGAGGTCAGGAGATTGTGAAGGCCATGGCAAAACCTTCAGTTTACGTCACTTGATGTAATCCCCTGTGGATTTCGAGGTGTGTTTAGAATCATTATCCATTTGTAGAAGCAATCCTCTCTTTAACTTCAGCTTTTTCCCAGATGGCATCAAGTTAGCATCCAAAATTTGCTGAAATTTTATTGAATCCATTTTCCTTCTACTCGTGAGATGTTCCCAGTGCCACTGGCTGCAATACAACCCCAAAGCATGATTGATCCACCCCCATGCTTAACAGTTGGACAGAGGTTCTTTTCATTAAATTCTGTTCCCCTTCTTCTCCAAACGTACCTTTGCTCATTCCGGCCAAAAAGTTCAATTTTAACCTGATCGGTACACAGAACTTGTTTTCAAAATGCATCAGGCTTGTCCATATGTTCATTTGCAAAGTTCAAACGCTGATTTTTTTGGTGACGACGTAGAAGAGGTTTTCTTCTGATGACTCTTCAATGAAGACCATATTTGTACAAGTATCTCTTTATAGTGGAATAGTGTACCACAACTCCAGTGTCTGCCGGATCTTTCTAGAGGGATTGTGCAGTCAAAAGTGGGTTTTGAATTGTTTTTCTCACAATCCTGCAAGCTGTACTGTCTGATATTTTTCTTGGTCTTCCAGATCTTGCTTTAACTTCCACTGTTCCTGATGACTGCCATTTCTTAATTTCATTCCAAACAGAGGATATTGACATCTGAAAACGTTTTGCTATCTTCTTATAGCCTGAGCGTCAACTATTTTCAGATTTCTAGACAACTGCTTACAAGAACCCATGATGCTCATTGTTGGGGCAAGGTCAGATGAGTCTGGGCATTTAAAACCTTTGAGATTGACATAACATGGTCTTCCCAGATGATGATTGAGAACAACCCATGACACTGGCAGGTCTCAGCTTTGCAAAGGCAGGGCATTCTATAAATTCTGCAGGGTGCCCAAACTTTTGCAGATGCCATTTTTTGTTTTCTGTTATTTTGAAAGTGTAAATGATGGAAATAAAATCTAACTTTTGTTGACATATTATAAGAATGTCTAATCTGTGATTTGATGCCTTTTGGAGATTTTTTCCTTGGCTTCTTTACGCTCATTAATACAAATTTTTACCTGTGGTGCCCAAACTTTTGATGCCCACTGTACATGATACACAATGCACTCCCCTAAGGCTTAACAACATAGTAATTAGGTTATTTGTGATGGTGTATATTTTTCATCTAACCCTATAAATGTTATACAGCAGAATCATTACTAATGATTCTGCTGTATAACATTTATAGGGTTAGATGCAAAATATACACTACTGCAAATACCTAACCATGCTTTTTATCACAATAGACAATTTAGCTGAGTAATGTACATAATATCCCCTTCCACGTTGTTATAATTAGAAAGTACAAATTGGCAAGTTGTGTGGACATGTCCAAAGTTGACATTACACTGTGTCTTATTCCTTTGACTCGCTGCCATCATAAGTAATTAACAGAGGAAAGGGGTGGCCGTAGCTTGCTCTACTTCCTGGCTGTCAATAATGTCACCATTTCTCAACATAAGTTTAGGTAGACAAACTGTCAGCTCAAGCTCCTGGTTTATGATGCATGATGATGCAGGACTGACAATTGGCGGAAAAGAAAATTTTTACATGTCTGTGTAGAGGAATATATGCCATTTTGCTTTCACGCCCCCTCCCATAGGCTTGTATTGAGGGAGCGGAGCGTGACGTCACACGGGGGCGGAGCCGTGAATCACAATACTCCAGCCCCGTGATCGGCAGTCATCAGACCCGGAGCGAACATGCTCAGGGGGTTGATGGTAACGGGGTGCTGTGTGATAGATCACAGAGGTCCCCAGCGGCGGGACTCCCGCGATCTGGCATCTTATCCCCTATCCTTTGGATAGAGATAAGATGTCTTAGTGACGGAGTACCCCTTTAACCCTTAAAAAGCAGGTGGACAAAAGAAAAAAATTTTGATTAGATTTTAAGAACTGATTAGGCAGGAATAGGTTGGTATGGGTCAAGATTTGGTCCAGAATTTAAATCCAGAATGACACAGTGAATTGCTGAAGTCTTGTAAAAGAAGTTCAGCACTGTAAATATTGAGTCTTTCATACATTTGAAGTATTTGTCAATAAAAGTTTAAATAACTTTGCTGTTTATAATTGTACTTTGGTATACTATAGAAACATCAAACTAAAAGATCTTAAAACACTGAAAAAGCAAACTTTGAGAAAACCCCAATTTGTGTCAGTCTCAAAACTTTTGACCACCATTTGTACATAAAGTTTGCTTGTTGTAAATCCCACTGACCTGAGGAATATCGTTAAAGGGAATGTGTCATCAGAAAACAATCTACTGTTCAAATCAGGTTTTGAGGTTAACAATATATTTTATAAATTTTTAGTAATGTTTTTCAAATTTTTCATTTTACTTTCTATATTTTAAAATAATCCAGAAATCTTGGAGTTTCTACTTCCTGTTTTGTACAAATCATTTCCCAGTTACTGCTCAGAGAACTGCCTACCCCTCCAAGTAAAGTCTCTATGCCTCCCTGTTGGAAAGGCCACAGAGAATGCCCAGTAATGTCTACAGTTCATGTGAAGTCCTGTCCATTGTTGCCTACATCCATGGATCCTGCCGTAAAGCATCACTACATCACTAAATGCTGCTAAATAGCAATATGGTAACTCTCATAATAATGTACAAAAAATAAAATAAAAATGTAATTTTTTTATAGAAACAGATTGAAACAAAAGAACATGTTTAAGCAAAAGAACAACCCAAAATATTGTCTTTTTGCCCCCCCCCCCCCCCCCCCCTTAAAAGTTGTTAATTCATTATTTTACACTCGAAATTGAAACAATACTATTCATCCAAAAAACAAGTTACATTGGCAGAAAATTTTTAAAACATTGTGAAAAAGTGACATGTCCTCAAGGCCAAAAATAGCCACATTCTAAAAGGGTAGGGGAATATGAGGTTAACCCTCATATGGACTTACCTCACATGATAATTATGCTGGATAAGTATTTTCTTAATAAGTTTGAATTTCATCACTTTTCCATTTGTATAAGTGAGCATTCAAACATTTGCAAGTGTTTTTCTTATCAGGCAAGAGTAAAGAATGAAGATGAAACCTAGAAAGCTGTACAGAAACATTATTGGAGACTTATTCATAAACTAATGTATTCATAAATCCTTTCTATCTAGGAATGCAGATAGCTTTTTCTTTCTTTTAATTAAATCATTTAGGATTTTATTTCTAATGTCCTTAGGCCAATTTTATAGCAGTGCTCAGAGACTTCAGTCATATTTTTTGTCAGTTCTGTGTTATATACATATCAATATTGTATTTTCAGTTTTAGTTTGCAGATATTCTAGTCCAGGTAAGTCTTTTTTCACTAAGCAGACTATAAAAACTAGCATTGTTTTCCAAAAGTTTTAAAGGCTCATAAAAAATAAATAAAAAAATAAAAAAAATGGGAGAGATTTATGAAACTGTGTGAAAGAAAAACTGTCCTTACCTGGCAGCTCTCCCTCGTCATCTTTGCTATTTCCAAGTGGCCAACACTCCATTCTGTACTAAGGTACCAGGAGAAAGTATTTTGGTGTTGATATGGCCAGGCTGGACAGCCAGTCCAAGCCAATCAGGGCCCTGGTTAAATGTCAGATCTTGGACTGTTTATGGACTACACTTTTGGCCTTTGTTTTTTTCTAATTCGGACCCACTTCTCTCTCTATTGCCAGTCCTGGGTTTATTTGGAACCTTTCTTTTTCCTGTCACTACTAGTCTGCCGCCTGACTCTGCAGAAGCAACCTTGGTCCCTATCAGCTAAGTCCATCCTGCCTCTCAACAGGTCCTAATGAAGTCCTAGGAGTAGCCTTAAACCCAGCCAGCCAGAGTGCTGTCACTTGTTACTTGCTTGGTCACTTTCAACCCATGATCCTAGGGTATTCCTACAGGCAGGCTGTAATAAGAGAACAAAAAAAATAATACCTAAGTATTGCAATGTACTGTATAAACAATAAAATAGGTTGTCCAGTTGAAACAGTTAGTTTACTATTGTCCCCAAGCTGCCTACAAAAATAATAAACACTTTAAATCACCATCAGCCGCTTCCTCGTAGCTCAGGTGACTCTGCATTTCTCTGAGCTGCAGAGGGTAGTGTCTACAGCTGGGGGGAACTGACAGTGCAGCTCGCCAATCACTGGCCGAGACCAAACATCACTGCGGCCAGTGATTAGCAAAGCGGCGCTGTGACTTCACGTCTACAGCTCCAGCAGGCTCCACTGAAGCAGACTGTCAGTGGACAGCAGCCGGGGGTGAGGGGCTCTGACCCTGGATTTAATAGTAAATTAACTGTTTTCACTGGACAACCCCTTTGAGTAATTGTATAATGAAAAAAAATATTTATATATTCTTTTTAAATATCTCCTAATTCACATAACTTTTTCCATCTTTTAACCCCATGAGGACTGGGCCATTTTTGATTTTTGGATCAAGGAAAACACTTCTTAGTCCTCAGTGTCTTATCATCAATATGAGTGTGCAATAGACATTTGACACTATGTCATATAAAAGACTGCCAGCTGGTATGATATAATTGGCTATTTAATATAAAAATATGAAAATAAATGGATATGCAATATCTGGAAATCTGCCCCCACAGGGCCCTTGTGGTGAATAGGCTGACTTCAGAATACCAATGTCAGTATATAGATATGATAAGATAAGTACAAATAGAATGCAATTACTAAAAATACAATTATTAAAAATTCAGTCCACCTGCTATGAAAAATAATCCCTCAAACTGGATGACCTATAGAAAAAATAGTCAAAATGAATGGTATATTGTCCCAAATATATTATTGCAAGATTAGGTGTATGATATTTTAGTTCAGTTCAATTTATCATGTAAACAAATGTATCTGATCCAATAGATGTAACTGTTCCTGTAAAGTAATATTCATATGGCCACAAAAAATAAACCCAAATTCAAATCTGTGAAATGAAATGATATCCAATCTATAGAAACATGTCCAGATTCAGCGATCCTGTCAGAAAAAATTTGGCAACTCTCTCTTCAAAGTTCTTTTCAACTTTCCCTTACGGTACTTGTCCGCTATCGGTCTCGCGCCGGTATTTAGCCTTAGATGGAGTTTACCACCCGCTTTGGGCTGCATTCCCAAACAACCCGACTCCTGGATTTTGGTGCAGGTGTAGTGTCGGTAAAATTTTCTCTGTTTCCGAGGCAGCGATACCCGTATAACGGAGTTGTTACGTCTAGCGCTCCGGGTCCCCGCTCCTCCCCGGAGCGCTTACGGCGCCTCTCTCTCCGCAGCGCCCCGGTCGGTCCCGCTGACCGGGAGCGCTGCACTGTCATGGCCGTCGGGGATGCGATTCGCACAGCGGGACGCGCCCGCTCGCGAATCGCATCCCAGGTCACTTACCCGTTCCCGTCCCCTGCTGTCATGTGCTGGCGCGCGCGGCTCCGCTCTCTAGGGCGCGCGCGCGCCAGCTCCCTGAGACTTAAAGGGCCAGTGCACCAATGATTGGTGCCTGGCCCAATTAGCTTAATTGGCTTCCACCTGCTCCCAGACTATATCCTACCTCTGCCCCTGCACTCCCCTGCCGGATCTTGTTGCCTTAGAGCCTAGTGAAAGCGTTACTGTGATTATCCATACCGTGTACTTGACCTCCTGCTTGCCTTATTGACTACGATTCTTGCTGCCTGCCCCGACCTTCTGCTACGTCCGACCTTGCTTTGTCTACTCCCTTGTACCGCGCCTATCTTCAGCAGTCAGAGAGGTTGAGCCGTTGCTAGTGGATACGACCTGGTCACTACCGCCGCAGCAAGACCATCCCGCTTTGCGGCGGGCTCTGGTGAACACCAGTAGTGACTTAGAACCGGTCCACTAGCACGGTCCACGCCTATTCCTCTCTGGCACAGAGGATCCACCTCCTGCCAGCCGGCATCGTGACAGTAGATCCGGCCATGGATCCCGCTGAGGTTCCCCTGCCTTCTATCTCTGATCTCACCATGGTGGTCGCCCAGCAAGCCCGACAGATCGCCCATCTAACCCACCAGCTGTCGGAAGTGTCCACCATAGTGCAACAACTTCAGTCGCAACTTCTGCTACAGCAGCAACCATCTCCTCCGCCAGCTCCTGCACCCCTTCCGCAGCTAGTGGCCACTCCTAGCCTCCGCTTGTCCCTGCCGGACAAATTTGATGGGGACTCTAAGTTTTGCCGTGGCTTTCTTTCGCAATGTTCCCTGCACTTGGAGATGATGTCGGACCAGTTTCCTACTGAAAGGTCTAAGGTGGCTTTCGTAGTCAGCCTTCTGTCTGGAAAAGCCCTGTCATGGGCCACACCGCTCTGGGACCGCGATGACCCCGTCACTGCCTCTGTACACTCCTTCTTCTCGGAAATTCGAAGTGTCTTTGAGGAACCTGCCCGAGCCTCTTCTGCTGAGACTGCCCTGCTGAACCTGGTCCAGGGTAATTCTTCCGTTGGCGAGTACGCCATACAATTCCGTACTCTTGCTTCTGAACTATCCTGGAATAATGAGGCCCTCTGCGCGACCTTTAAAAAAGGCCTATCCAGCAACATTAAAGATGTTCTGGCCGCACGAGAAATTCCTGCTAACCTGCATGAACTCATTCATCTAGCCACTCGCATTGACATGCGTTTTTCTGAGAGACATCAAGAGCTCCGCCAGGAAAAAGACTTAGATCTCTGGGCACCTCTCCCACAGTCTCCGTTGCAATCTACGCCTAGGCCTCCCGCCGAGGAGGCCATGCAAGTGGATCGGTCTCGCCTGACCCAGGAGGAGAGGAATCGCCGTAGGGAAGCTAATCTTTGTCTGTACTGTGCCAGTACCGAACATTTTTTGGTGGATTGCCCTATCCGTCCTCCACGTCTGGGAAACGCACGCTCGCACCCAGCTCTCGTGGGTGTGGCGTCTCTTGAGTCTAAGTCGGCTTCTCCATGTCTCACGGTGCCCGTGCGGATTTTCCCTTCAGCCAACTCCTCCCTCTCAGCCGTGGCCTGCCTGGACTCTGGTGCCTCTGGGAATTTTATTCGTGAGTCCTTGGTGAATAAATTCCGCATCCCGGTGACCCGTCTCGTCAAGCCACTCTACATTTCCGCGGTCAACGGAGTCAGGTTGGATTGCACCGTGCGTTACCGCACGGAGCCCCTCCTAATGTGCATCGGACCTCATCACGAAAAAATTTAGTTTTTGGTCCTCTCCAATTGCACTTCCGAAATTCTCCTTGGATTACCCTGGCTTCAACACCATTCCCCAACCCTGGATTGGTCCACAGGGGAGATCAAGAGCTGGGGTTCCTCTTGTTTCAAGGACTGCCTTAAACCGGTTCCCAGTACTCCCTGCCGTGACCCTGTGGTTCCCCCTGTAACCGGTCTGCCGTCCTGCCATAAGAAGTGCCTCTCCCCCCCTCCCAGTCCAGTCAGGCAAGCCTCGGTGCCTCCTCATGGCCCCCGTCCTGGTGTCACACTGCCCCGTGCCAGGCCTCGCCCTCTGCCCTCCCTCCCCATTCCCACTCCTGCTGTACTGCCTGCCGTTGAGGAATCCCTCCATTCTTTCCCGGTGTCCTCATCCCAGGGGAGGCAGTTACCGGACAAAGAGAAGGGGAGACCTAAGGGGGGGGGGTACTGTTACGCCTAGCGCTCCGGGTCCCCGCTCCTCCCCGGAGCGCTTACGGCGCCTCTCTCTCCGCAGCGCCCCGGTCGGTCCCGCTGACCGGGAGCGCTGCACTGTCATGGCCGTCGGGGATGCGATTCGCACAGCGGGACGCGCCCGCTCGCGAATCGCATCCCAGGTCACTTACCCGTTCCCGTCCCCTGCTGTCATGTGCTGGCGCGCGCGGCTCCGCTCTCTAGGGCGCGCGCGCGCCAGCTCCCTGAGACTTAAAGGGCCAGTGCACCAATGATTGGTGCCTGGCCCAATTAGCTTAATTGGCTTCCACCTGCTCCCAGACTATATCCTACCTCTGCCCCTGCACTCCCCTGCTGGATCTTATTGCCTTAGAGCCTAGTGAAAGCGTTACTGTGATTATCCATACCGTGTACTTGACCTCCTGCTTGCCTTATTGACTACGATTCTTGCTGCCTGCCCCGACCTTCTGCTACGTCCGACCTTGCTTTGTCTACTCCCTTGTACCGCGCCTATCTTCAGCAGTCAGAGAGGTTGAGCCGTTGCTAGTGGATACGACCTGGTCACTACCGCCGCAGCAAGACCATCCCGCTTTGCGGCGGGCTCTGGTGAACACCAGTAGTGACTTAGAACCGGTCCACTAGCACGGTCCACGCCTATTCCTCTCTGGCACAGAGGATCCACCTCCTGCCAGCCGGCATCGTGACAGGAGTCTAGCCACTTACTTAGCCTCCAGTATGTTCGTCCCGCTCTCAGTCAGCGCTGTACCCGGTGGCGTGTGACGTCAGTGCATGCGGTCAGCTGGTTGCAGGTCAGCTGGTTGCAGGTCAGCTGACCTCTGGTGGTGTCAGGCACCTAGGATGAACCGGAGGGTGTCCGCCCGGGATTTCTGGAAGGGAAGATTTCAAATTAACACAGGTATCGCTGGTCTCCTTGGTTTCAATCCAGATATTTAGAGGGTCTGCTGGTTCCTATAGTCCTTCTGCCACCAAAAATTTTAGAGTTTTGCACTTTCGTTTTTTTCTCCTCCCCTTCTAAAAATCATAACGCTTTTAATTTTCCACTTACAGACCCATATAAGGACTTTTATTTTGAGTCAACAATTTAACTTTGTAATGACATCAAGCATTTCACCACAAAATCTATGGGGAAACAAAAAAATATATTTTTGGGGCAAAATTGAAAAAAAACAAAACAATACATTTTGTAATTTGGGGGGCTTTCAATTTCACCCAGAGCACTTTTCGGTAAAAATTATACCTTATATTTATTCTGTAGGTCCATATGATAAAAATGATACCAAACTTATATAGGTTTGATTTTGTTTTACTTCTTTTAAAAATTTATAACTTATACAAAAATTTGCATGTGTCCTCTTCTGACCCCTATAACTTTTTTTTATTTTTCTGTATACAGAATGTGTGAGGGCTCATTTTTTGCACTGTAGTTTTTAGTTTTTATCCCATTTTTGTTTTGATGGGACTTTTTGATCACTTTTTATAAAACATTTTAGGATATAGTACACAAAGTGACCAAAAATACGCAATTCTCGATTTTTTTTTTTAACATATATATGCTATTGACTACCATCAAACTTTTATTAGGGAAGGGGTTAAATTACTTTTATTAACTTTAAAAAAAAAAAATTTGTACACAATTTTATAGTCCCCACAGGGGACTGTTACATGCAATCTTCAGATTGCATACACTGTTCAATGCTATGCCATAGCATAGCATTGCTCAGTGTCATCAGTGCTCCATTGCTCCGGCCTGCCGTGGCTGATTGGAGCTTTGAATTACTGATCGGATGGTGAGGAGGCAGGTAAGGGCCCTCCCACCATCCCCTCAGCTGATCGGTGAATAATTAAATAATAATAATTAAGTGTGACCACATTTTTTTATTTCCTTTCGGAAAGTACCTTGTAAGTCAGTTTTCTTTGTATTTTTTGTTCTTAGTGTTTTTCTTCTGGTTGTTAACATAATCTTTTATAGTTTTGTTTCTTTTATATGTAATTCAAGATCCTGTTCGATCTTATACCAGTATCTTCTTATGGTGTTATAATATTTATATAGCTATTCATTTTGTATTGGAAAAAACAAATTTTTTTATCATATTTTTCTTGTTTCTTCTTAGATCTTTGTAGTAGTTATTTTCTTGCTATTTTCTCTACCTTCTCATAGGTAGATTGTATCACTGCAGTGGGGTATCCTATTTGCTTTAATCTAATCTTCAGTTCTACTGCTTGTATATGGTAATTTTCTGGATTAGTATTATTTATTTTTATTCGTATAAATTGACTGTAAGGGATTCCATTGCGTACGTGCACGGGGTGTGAGCTTGAATAATGTAATAGAGAATTTCTGGCTATTTCTTTTCTATTCCCCTGAATTTCTAGCTCTCCTTCTCTTGCTATTAGTTTTATGTCCATGAATTCCAGCTCTTTATCTCCAAATACACTTGTGAAGACCATACATTATTCTTATTATTCAGCTATTCAACGAAGCCAGAGAAGGTTGTTTGTGATCCATCCCAGACTATTAACACGTCGTCCACATATCTGTGGTATGACTTAATGTTACACATGTATGGGTTGGATGTGGAGTAAATGCATTCTCTTTCCATCACTGCTAAGAAAAAGTTTGCATAGTTACATGAGATTGGAGTCATCATAGCAAAGCCATATTTTTGCCTGTACCACTGTTCTTCAAAATGGAAGAAGTTATTATTTAATATGAACATGATGGCATCGCATGTAAAATCAATACATTCTGAGGTTTTATCTGTAGCTTCAAGTAATGTCCAGATAGCCTATACATCATGTGGGATCACTGTAATTATTGTCGATCGTGAGCACGCTTCAAACTCCGGTAACGGAACAATGGCGTACAGGTACGCCCTGCATCCTTAAAGGTGTACTCCGGTGAAAAACTTTTTTTTTTTTTTAAATCAACTGGTGCCAGAAAGTTAAACTGATTTGTAAATTACTTCTATTAAAAAATCTTAATCCTTCCTGTACTTATTAGCTGCTGAATACTACAGTGGAAATACTTTTCCGTTTGAAACACAGAGCTGTCTGCTGACATCATGAGCACAGTGCTCTCTGCTGACATCTCTGTCCATTTTAGGAACTGTCAGAGTAAAAGGAAATAGCAAACATATACTGTTCTGGACAGTTCATAAAATGGACAGAGATGTCAGCAGAGAGCACTATGCTCGTGATGTCGACAGATAGTTCTGTTTTTCAAAAAGAAAATAATTTCCGCTGTAGTATTCAGCAGCTAATAAGTACAGGAAGGATTAAGATTTTTTAATAGAAGTAATATACAAATCTGTTAAGCTTTCTGGCACCAGTTGATTTAAAAAAAAAGTTTTTCACTGGAGTACCCCTTTAAATACCAGGACACAAGGGCGTACCCATACGCCTTGTGTCCTTAACAGATTAATGCACAGGAAAAGTCTATTTAGCCAATCACTTTCAGCGCTGCAAAACCTCTTTATAATATTTAATTTTCTTATTTGTCCTTGCTCCAATTACTGCTGCTCACCTATACATGCAGCTGTTGTGTCCTTCACCCCCTTTCCCAGCCCTATCTCTTACCAACTGCTGCTGGAGAAATAAAAATTTTATTAAAGGAGATACGTCATGCATCACACTTTCTACCTTGATATTGCTCTGTATTTTCTGCTCAGCATCCGGTTCAGGTTTACAGATTGCGAAGGGAGCGTTACCCAGCAGGTGTTACATCATCTGAAGCCATACAGGGGAGAACTTCCTCCCTTACTCTGCAACCAACAGCATACGGCAGTTAAGTGTGTGGTGTTGGGGTGCGGTGTGAGGTGTAGGGGCAGATGGTGTTGCCCAGGGGTGTCACGATGCCGGCTGGCAGGAGGTGGATCCTCTGTGCCAGAGAGGGATTGGCGTGGACCGTGCTAGTGGACCGGTTCTAAGTCACTACTGGTTTTCACCAGAGCCCGCCGCAAAGCGGGATGGACTTGCTGCGGCGGTAGTGACCAGGTCGTATCCACTAGCAACGGCTCAACCTCTCTGGCTGCTGAAGATAGGCGCGGTACAAGGGAGTAGACAGAAGCAAGGTCGGACGTAGCAGAAGGTCGGGGGCAGGCGGCAAGGTTCGTAGTCAGAGTGGATAGCAGAAGTACTGGTACACAGGCTTTTGGACACACAAAACGCTTTCACTGGCACAAGGCAACAAGATCCGGCAAGGGAGTGCATGGGAGGAGGTCAGATAAAAGCAGGGAGCAGATGGAAGCCAATTAAGCTAATTGGGCCAGGCACCAATCATTGGTGCACTGGCCCTTTAAGTCTCAGGGAGCTGGCGCGCGCGCGCCCTAGAGAGCGGAGCCGCGCGCGCCAGCACATGACAGCAGGGGACGGGAACGGGTAAGTGACCTGGGATGCGATTCGCGAGCGGGCGCGTCCCGCTGTGCGAATCGCATCCCCGATGGCCATGACAGTGCAGCGCTCCCGGTCAGCGGGACCGACCGGGGCGCTGCGGAGAGAGAGACGCCGTACGCGCTCCGGGGAGGAGCGGGGACCCGGAGCGCTAGGCGTAACAGTACCCCCCCCCTTAGGTCTCCCCTTCTCTTTGTTCGGTAACTGCCTCCCCTGGGATGAGGACACCGGGAAAGGATGGAGGGATTCCTCAACGGCAGGCAGTACAGCAGGAGTGGGAACGGGGAGGGAGGGCAGAGGGCGAGGCCTGGCACGGGGCAGTGTGACACCAGGACGAGGGCCATGAGGAGGCACCGAGGCTTGCCTGACTGGACTGGGAGGGGGGGAGAGGCACTTCTTAAGGCGGGCAGAGTCCATAACGACCTTAGGGAGACCGGATACAGGAGGAACCACAGGGTCACGGCAGGGAGTACTGGTAACCGGTTTAAGGCAGTCCTTGAAGCAAGAGGTACCCCAGCTCTTGATCTCCCCTGTGGACCAATCCAGGGTTGGGGAATGGTGTAGAAGCCAGGGTAGTCCAAGGAGAACTTCAGAAGTGCAATTGGGGAGGACCAAAAACTCAATTTTCTCATGATGAGGTCCGATGCACATTAGGAGGGGCTTCGTGCGGAAACGCACGGTGCAATCCAACCTGGCTCCGTTGACCGCGGAAATGTGGAGTGGCTTGACAAGACGGGTCACCGGGATGCGGAATTTATTCACCAAGGACTCCCGAATAAAATTCCCAGAGGCACCAGAGTCCAGGCAGGCCACGGCTGAGAGGGAAGAGCTGGCTGAAGAAGAAATCCGTACAGGCACCGTGAGACGTGGAGAAGCCGACTTAGCATCAAGAGACGCCACACCCACGAGAGCTGGGTGCGAGCGTGCGTTTCCCAGACGTGGAGGACGGATGGGGCAATCCACCAAAAAATGTTCGGTACTGGCACAGTACAGACAAAGATTCTCTTCCTTACGGCGATTCCTCTCTTCCAGGGTCAGGCGAGACCGATCCACTTGCATGGCCTCCTCGGCGGGAGGCCTAGGCGCAGATTGCAATGGAGACTGTGGGAGAGGTGTCCAGAGATCTAAGTCTTTTTCCTGGCGGAGCTCTTGATGCCTCTCAGAAAAACGCATGTCAATGCGAGTGGCTAGATGAATGAGTTCATGCAGGTTGGTAGGAGTATCTCGTGCGGCCAGAACATCTTTAATGTTGCTGGATAGGCCTTTTTTAAAGGTCGCGCAGAGGGCCTCATTATTCCAGGAAAGTTCAGAAGCAAGAGTACGGAATTGTATGGCGTACTCGCCAACGGAAGAATTACCCTGGACCAGGTTCAACAGGGCAGTCTCAGCAGAAGAGGCTCGGGCAGGTTCCTCAAAGACACTTCGAATTTCCGAGAAGAAGGAGTGTACAGAGGCAGTGACGGGGTCATTGCGGTCCCAGAGCGGTGTGGCCCATGACAGGGCTTTTCCAGACAGAAGGCTGACTACGAAAGCCACCTTAGACCTTTCAGTAGGAAACTGATCCGACGTCATCTCCAAATGCAGGGAACATTGCGAAAGAAAGCCACGGCAAAACTTAGAGTCCCCATTAAATTTGTCCGGCAAGGACAGGCGGAGGCTAGGAGTGGCCACTCGCTGCGGAAGAGGTGCAGGAGCTGGCGGAGGAGATGGTTGCTGCTGCTGTAGCTGAGACTGAATCTGCTGTAGCTGCGACTGGAGTTGCTGAGTCATGGTGGTCAAGTACGACAGCTGGTGATCTTGTTGGGCAATCTGTCGGGCTTGCTGGGCGACCAGTGTGGGGAGGTCGGCGACAACAGGCAGAGGAACTTCAGCGGGATCCATGGCCGGATCTACTGTCACGATGCCGGCTGGCAGGAGGTGGATCCTCTGTGCCAGAGAGGGATTGGCGTGGACCGTGCTAGTGGACCGGTTCTAAGTCACTACTGGTTTTCACCAGAGCCCGCCGCAAAGCGGGATGGACTTGCTGCGGCGGTAGTGACCAGGTCGTATCCACTAGCAACGGCTCAACCTCTCTGGCTGCTGAAGATAGGCGCGGTACAAGGGAGTAGACAGAAGCAAGGTCGGACGTAGCAGAAGGTCGGGGGCAGGCGGCAAGGTTCGTAGTCAGAGTGGATAGCAGAAGTACTGGTACACAGGCTTTTGGACACACAAAACGCTTTCACTGGCACAAGGCAACAAGATCCGGCAAGGGAGTGCATGGGAGGAGGTCAGATAAAGGCAGGGAGCAGATGGAAGCCAATTAAGCTAATTGGGCCAGGCACCAATCATTGGTGCACTGGCCCTTTAAGTCTCAGGGAGCTGGCGCGCGCGCGCCCTAGAGAGCGGAGCCGCGCGCGCCAGCACATGACAGCAGGGGACGGGAACGGGTAAGTGACCTGGGATGCGATTCGCGAGCGGGCGCGTCCCGCTGTGCGAATCGCATCCCCGACGGCCATGACAGTGCAGCGCTCCCGGTCAGCGGGACCGACCGGGGCGCTGCGGAGAGAGAGACGCCGTACGCGCTCCGGGGAGGAGCGGGGACCCGGAGCGCTAGGCGTAACAAGGGGTAGATGGTGTTAACCACTTAGTGTTGGTGATGCCAGGACATCGTTTGCCTATGTAGCCACCAGAAGGTAATCCTGTTAGTCCTAGGTTAGGCAGGGGTGAATAATAGTCCAAGGCCAGGTTAAGGTTAACGGTAGCTTTACTGAGGTTGAACAGTCTTTACAGGCAGTAAGGTTCCCAGAGAGGTGACCAGTAACACGAGGGACCTTGCGGCTTGCTGGGACTTGCAGTGACTTGACAGACACTAGCACAGCCACACTGACTATAACTGACTTGACTGAAGATAGTGACAGCAGACAAAGATTACTTGACATGTGGCTGCAATTTAGGCTTGAGGCCTCCAGATGTGCTGGACACTGGCTCTGAGATGTCTGGACTGCACTTGACCTCAGCAGAAAGTGAAACACAAGAGAGAGATTGTAGTACCTCCCCCTCTTATAAAGGGGGGCTGTGGAAGGAGCCCATAGGCCAACTGCAGGCCACCTGGTGCTCTCTGGGTAACAAACATATTACTTAAACATGTGACAACCATTATCATGTGACTTATAATCATGTGACCCACTTCAAAGGTCCTTTTCACTTAATATACAACCTATTCACACCATGGGGGAACACTGCAGGAGAGCCCTGAGGACGTACAGGGACTCAACCAGACAGGACTGTAGGAACGTATCCCGTACTGGGACATCACAAGTGTGAGAGAAGCTATGATTGGATAAGGCTGGTTACACATCCCTCAACACTCTAGGCTGCACTTTCTGTGTTTGGACTTCTGCCAGGCCAGCAGGAGTCCAAAGTCTATGCATGAGATGGGGGGGGGGGGGGATGTGCTCTGGACAAGTAGGGAGACACCTAGTGGCAGCTTTTTTTAAACTCAAATAAAGCATAGAAAACTTCATTTTTTTTTAAACAAAGTAAATTAGAAAGATTTTTTTTATTTACCATAAGGAGTGCAATAGCAAAAAATAGTTTTAATGAGAGTGCCCATTTAAGGGACATATGTATGTGTTTCAATAATTGATATATGCATTGCCTGCCTAGGATGATTTAATTCTATGTAGCCTTCATTTTTTACCTACATTATGCAGTTGCTATGGGAAAATGCACAGGCTTTGATAAATCTCCCCAACTATGTATTCATGTTGAGCTGTTCTCCAGGACTCTATTCGCTGGGGTTCATACTATGTCTTGGGTGCTCATGGTTCAGTTTCAGTGTTTCTTCACTGCTGGGATCAGGTTCTGCCTTTCAAGATATTTTGTATTTATTTTAAAGCCAAAATCTATGGGGACCCCCTTCTTTCTTTATCTCTCACAATATTGGTCTCTTTAGGAACAAATGATTCCTACAGTCATAATATTCTTTTATCAAAGGAACATACAGTATTGTGCAAACGTTTAGGCAGATGTGAACAAAAGTTGAAACTTTTAAGAGTACTTAAAAAAATAGAAGTTTTAATAGTTTATTTTTATCAATTAACAAAATGCACAGTTTATTAATTATTTATTATTTATCATTGAAGGGAATGAACAGAAGAAAAATCTAAATCAAATCAATGTTTGGTATTACCATCCTTTGTTTTCAAAACAGCATCCATTCTTCTAGTTACACTTGCAGAAAGTCAGGGATTTTGTAGGATTCTATTGAGATTATATATGACTCACCCAATATACCAAACAGGTGATAATTATCATTATTTTTGTGAAACACAGTCATTATTACCTTAAGGTCGCAGGGCCCTGCGACCACTCCCAAACTATGAAGTGCACTCAGGAGCTGAGCACGTCATAGCCAGTTGATCCTGGCTGCTATCAGCAAACTGGACCTGGGGATAGTGCCAGACATCACCGATCAGGTTGATGTCCGGCATTAACACTGTAGACGCTACAATCAAAGATAATTGTGGTGTGTAAATGTCTTAAATTACAATGCCGGTTAGCTCAGGCGAGCTGATTGGGATCAACGCTGTGAAATTGCGGTGTCCTGATAAGGTCAGAAGAAGAGCGGAGGGTCCCTACCTGCCTCTGGCTTGTCCAATCGGCAGGAAGTCATGGTAGCCTGCACTAATGGAGCACTGATAACACTGATCAATGTGGGGCTATGGCACAGCATTGTTTAATATGTAATAGTCCCATATGGGGATTACAAAATAGTAAAAAAAAAAAGGTGTAATAATAAATTAAAGTCGGAATCACCCTCCTTTTCCCCTTTTTTAACTGTAACAGAAATATTAAGCTTTAACCCCTTAAGGACGCAGCCCCTTTCCACCTTAAGGACCCGGCCATTTTTTGCACATCTGACCACTGTCACTTTAAGCATTAATAACTCTGGGATGCTTTTACTTTTCATTCTGATTCCGAGAATGTTTTTTCGTGACGTATTCTACTTTATGTTAGTGGTAAAATTCAGCAGGAATTTTTCACAAAATTTTCAAAATCTATATTTTTCAGGTACCAGTTCAGTTTTGAAGTGGATTTGAAGGGCCTTCTTATTAGAAATACCCCATAAATTACCCTATTATAAAAACTGCACCCCTCAAAGTATTGAAAATGACATTCAAAAAGTTTGTTAACCCTTTAAGTGTTTCACTGGAATAGCAGCAAATTGAAGGAGAAAATTCCCAATTTCTTTTGAGTAAGGAGATACCTCATATGTGTATGTCAAGTGCTCTGTGGGTGTACTAGAGGGCTCAGAAGAGAAGGAGCGACAGTGGGATTTTGAAGAGTGAGTTTTTCTGAAATGGTTATTGGGGGGCATGTCACATTTAAGAAGCCCCTATGGTGCCAGAACAGCAACCCCCCCCCCAACATGGCATACTATTTTGGAAACTACATCCCTCAAGGAACATAACAAGGGGTACAGTGAGCCTTAACACCCCACAGGGGTTTGAAGACTTTTTGTTAAAGTTGGATGTGTAAATAGTTTGTTTTTTTTCCCACTAAAATGGTAGTTTCCCCCAAAATTTTAAATTTTTACAAGTGGTAATAGGAGAAAATGCCCCCCAAAATTTGTAACCCCATCTCTTCTGAGTATGGAAATACCCCATGTTTGGACATCAAGTGCTCTGCTGGCGTACTACAATGCTCAGAAGAGAAGGAGTCACATTTGGAAAGCAAATTTTTCTGAAATGGTTTTTGGGGGGCATGTCGCATCTATGGTGCCAGGACAGCAAAAAAAAAACAAAAACACATGGCATAATATTTTGGAAATGACACCCCTCAAGGAACGTAACAAGGGGCAAAGTGAGCCTTAACACCCCACAGGTGTTTGACAAAATTAGATTTTTTTCACTAAAATGCTGGTGTTACCCCAAATTGTTCATTTTCACAAGGGGTAATAGGAGAAAAAGCCTCCCAAAACTTGTAACCGCATTTCTTCTGAGTAAGGAAACACACACATGTGGATGTAAAGTGCTCTGCGGGCGAACTACAACGCTCAGAAGAGAAGGAGCACCATTGAACTTTTGGAGAGAGACTTTGATTGGCATCCACTATTGTATTCATTAATTAGGCCTGGGTAAGTAAAACTTCATTTTTATTAGGATACTAATCACATTAAACAAAAGACATATAGAAAAAAAGTCTCAATTGCAAAACACTATTGTGTCTCTCAACGTGATGGGAGTCACAATTGATGGTAGGGAGGCAGTAAAGGGTACAGGTGAGCCCCTAATCAGTAGATAACCCTACCTATTCTAAACCCTTGCCTTCACTCGTCAAAAAGTGTGAACAGGGACTTGGTGGTGTACAGGGACTGGGCGGGATGCGTAGACCCACGAGATGTGCGTGTAAGGTCTAAGTCCCGCGTCCGATTTATATAAGCCCGGGCAAGAAGTGTAAGGGTGGAGCTGTCGGAGCCCTGTGCTTCCGTCTCGTGCAACGCATATGCGTGTCACCGGCTCCCACCCATTAAAACATGAGTTCTGATGATGCGGCCAAGCTTCCGCCCGGTGACACGCATATGCGTGTCAACACGGAGTATCATGGATCGCACATGCGTGTCACCGGTTCCCATTCACTGATGACCCGAGCGCTGATAATGTGGCCCCGCCAACTTCTGCCCGGTGACACGCATATGCGTGTCAACACGGGGTGAAAAGTGGTCCTTCCCCTCTGACACTACGCATGTCAGAGAGGCAGATAGATTTGTTAAGGCTGTGGCCGCACCACAGCGCATGCGCCCGGTGACACGCAGATTGCGCGTCAGCGGCGCTATGGAAACTAGTTCAAGCGCATATAATGGGGCATTTTTTTATATAAAGTTGATAATTAAAGGAGGAGGAGGGCCAAATAGAGGAGAAAGATAAAGCAGGAGAAAGATAAGGGCCGGTTGTATCTGTAGGACCCCTCCCCCCCCCCCCCCACATACCGTATATGCCGGCGTATAAGACGACTGGGTGTATAAGACGACCCCCAACTTTTACAGTTAAAATGTAGAATTTGGGATATACTCGCCATATAAGACTACCCCTCCTACCGCAATGTACAGTACCTTGTAGTTCCCCCCAGATTAGGTAGGCAGCATGTTCCCCCACATTAGTAGGCAGCATGTTCCCCCACATTAGGTTGGCAGTATAGTTCCCCCCACATTATGTAGGCAGTATAGTTCCCCCCACATTAGGTAGGCAGCAGGTTCCCCCACATTAGTAGGCAGCATGTTCCCCCACATTAGGTTGGCAGCATAGTTCCCCCCACAATAGGTTGGCAGTATAGTTCCCCCCACATTAGGTTGGCAGTATAGTTCCCCCCACATTAGGTTGGCAGTATAGTTCCCCCACATTAGGTAGGCAGTATAGTTCCCCCCACATTAGGTAGGCAGCATGTTCCCCCACATTAGTAGGCAGCATGTTCCCCCACATTAGGTAGGCAGTATAGTTCCCCCCACATTAGGTAGGTAGCATGTTCCCCCACATTAGTTGGCAGCATGTTCCCCCACATTAGGTTGGCAGTATAGTTCCCCCCACATTAGGTAGGCAACATGTTTCCCCACATTAGTTGGCAGTATAGTTCCCCCCACATTAGGTTGGCAGCACCCCCCCCCCTCCCTCCCTCCCCACAGACATACAGCCTCCAGCCATATACAGTGTATGGCTGGAGGCTGTATGTCTGTGTGCTGCCCCCTCTGTGATCCGGTCACCGCTCCTCCGGCCCGGGGTCACAATCTACTGCTATGGCCTATGGACCATAGCAGTAGGTGCCAGGACCGGTCGAGCGGTGACCGGAACGCTGAAGAAGATAACACGCCGCCGGTCACTTACCAGGCCCCGGCCGGCGCGCGTCCTGCGATGATCCTGCTTTCCTCCTGGTCCTCCTGCGTCTCTATGGTTGTACCCACGGGATGTCACTGACGTCCCGTGCGTACAACCATAGAGGCAGAGGACCAGGAGGACCGAAGGAGGATCGCTAGAATGCAGACGTTCTCTGGCTTGTAGGCTGCCGCGCATGCGCCGAAGAGGCGGCCCGCCTCTAATAGCGTGCAGCGCCGGTGGCTAAAAGCGAAACCGAAAGTTGCGGGCTAGCTCAGTGGGCTGTTCGGGATAGCCGCGGCGAAATCGCGGCATCCCGAACAGCTTACAGGACAGCGGGAGGGCCCCTACCTGCCTCCTCGCTGTCCGATCGCCGAATGACTGCTCAGTGCCTGAGATCCAGGCATGAGCAGTCATGCGGCAGACTCGTCGATCACTGGTTTCCTATGAGAAACCAGTGATGAATGATGAAGATCAGTGTGTGCAGTGTTATAGGTCCCTATGGGAGCTATAACACTGCAAAAAAAAAGTGAAAAAAAAGTGAATAAAGATCATTTAACTCCTCCCCTATTAAAAGTTTGAATCACCCCCTTTTCCAATAAAAAAAAACCACAGTGTAAATAAAAATAAACATATATGGTATCACCGCATGCGGAAATGTCCGAATTATAAAAATATATCATTAATTAAACCGCTCGGTCAATGGCGTGCACGCAAAAAAATTCCAAAGTCCAAAATAGTGCATTTTTGGTCACTTTTTATATCATTTAAAAATGACTAAAAAGCGATCAATAAGTCCTATCAATGCAAAAATGGTACCGTTAAAAACTTCAGATTACGGCGCAAAAAATGAGCCATCAAACCGCCCCATACACGGAAAAATAAAAAAGTTATAGGGGTCAGAAGATGACAATTTTAAACGTATTAATTTTCCCGCATGTTATGATTTTTTACAGAAGTCCGACAAAATCAAACCTATATAAGTAGGGTATCATTTTAATCGTATGGACCTACAGAATAAAGATAAGGTGTCATTTTTACCGAAAAATGTACTACGTAGAAACGGAAGCCCCCAAAAGTTACAAAACAGCGTTTTTTTTTTCAATTTTGTCGCACAATGATTTTTTTTTCTGTTTCACTGTAGATTTTTGGGCAAAATGACTGACGTCATTACAAAGTAGAATTGGTGGCGGAAAAAATAAGCCATCATATGGATTTTTAGGTGCAAAATTGAAAGAGTTATGATTTTTTAAAAGCAAGGAGCAAAAAACGAAAATGCAAAAACGGAAAAAACCCCGGTCCTTAAGGGGTTAAAACCCACATGGTGTTTTTCTTGGCATTTTTTTTTCCATAGACTTCTATGGGAGAGAAACACCATGATTTCAGTGGAAAAAAAACACCATAGGCTCAACATGCTGCGATTTTGAAAAACTGCCAAGGAGCTTAAAAATGCCAAAAGGATTTAAAAAAAGCCAAACTGAAAAACGCAAAGTGGATATGGCATTTAGCGTTTTTCCATTGACTTGTAGCTAACATCTGGCTGCAGCGTTTTTTTCACTGAAAAAAAAAACGCCATGGGGCATTTTTTTCTTCTTTTTTTTTTTTTTTAAGTGAAAACTTAGCCTTATGGGGACAGGGGCCAAAGATAAAGTCTGCTTTGATTAAGAATCAGAGAGAAGTCTTTCAAAAATAACCCCATCATGGGGCAGTAACTGACACAAAGGATATAGCCAATGAGTTTAATCTCTTTTTTGCTCTGTATAACTTCTCATTTCATTCTTCCCCCTAATAGATTTTTTTTTTTTTGCCTATGCTACAGGGGCTTTAGGGTGTAGTTCCTAATATAGCATCTGTACCTGCGTTTTAGTGGAGAGTGGAGAAAGATCATTCTGCAAGAATTGTAGTTTTGCAACAGCTGGAGGCACCCTGGTCAGAGAACATTTGTCTATTGCATGGAAAAGATCAAAGGTGTGTTTCACTGTGTGGAGTTCATGTGTGGGAGGGAGAAAAGTGACCTCACACTTACAAACAAGGAATCATGGGACTTGTAGTTTGAGGGAACGAATTCCAACAGGAAATACCCAGTTTACACAAAGATAACCTCAGCATTATCATAACATAGCCATTTAGCCCCAAGACAAGCACAGATCCTACCTAAGCATGTCCATTACTGTCTGGCAGGTAAGTACTAAAATGACCTTATGGTTGATGACCCCTTTAAATCCTTTCTTTTCTCTCTTATGCTTCCACAGCTCCCTTCTGAAGACAGAGCCCAGTTTATAGTGCACTTCATTTACTAGGTTTTGATAGTTACCATTCATATCTCATGCAATATAAGCTCTCAGTTTAAGATGGGAGGATAATAGAAGCATTGCATACCCCCTGCTAATGGTGTGATCTAATAAAAGTTTATCCAGCATATACTGACAGCATCTGGTGAAACATTGGAGATATATATATATATATAT